>NC_089641.1:0-340033 GCF_039881205.1 Euwallacea similis | reverse complement strand
CCCTTTTCGCTATTTAGTGGCAGTTTAGTTAATATAATAGGAAAGATTGATTATACGAAATCACGCGAACGAATTTTCTTTAGAAAAAACTTTGTTTTATCTCTAGTCCCTTAGTTTGTTATATGTTATGGGCTTATAATTAAATCATTATAATATTTCAATCTTGATGGACTGAAAGCTCAATAGATTTAAAATCTTTAACAAAGCTTTCCGTTGTTGAGCTTTGGGCCATGAATATAAATAATACATTTTTCTTGAAAGACATTAAATTTTCTGAAAGTACACATAATACTAAATCTTTTACCAAACAACATTTTTATACGTGCGAATAAATCCATCTTTCCAAGAATCAGCCGGAAAACCTCCTTCATAAAGAGTAAACAAATGGAGATTCTTTTTCGTTATTCATAGGGCTTGACAGACGCGTTATTGGGTGTATGTGAAGAAATATGAAAGGAAATAAAAATATAACGTCACATTAACTTTCCATGAATTTTTTCAACCGGTCTACTGGGTGGAAAATATCGACACACAGGAGGTTTCTGAGTGACGTAGGAAGGACAAATATCTTGGAAATTCACTTGATGGCACTTAATAAATACCACGTTGGTATCTATATTTGACTTGAAAAATAAAAAAAATATTTCCCCATACGGATTGTATGATGTTTAGCCAGTGTTTCATTTCATTTTCCACATGAGGAATATTTCCATTATTGTACACCTACGTCTATCCAATCATGAAAAATGTTTGGGCACCCAATACACCTTGTTTGAACATACATTTCATTTTCATTCGGAATCATCGAGTTCGCGAATTTTTGCCGGAATGGAATGATATATTGGCTAGAGCAACATCTGATGCATGCAATGTTTTTTAATGAGATTAACGAACCAATTTTCCCCAATGATTTATACAATATACCTCCGTGGCCCTTTGATTTCGTTGAAGTGCTTGAAAAATATGAATGTAAAATTACTTATTCGCAGGCACAGACAAGACCTCTTGCCCGAGGCTAAAAGCGTTCTGCTTTTATATAAAGCAATCGATTTCTGAGACTACGCAACGTGCAAGAAAATTCCAAATTGACGTTCGGTATTAAAGTCCTATGAATTTAAGGTCGCCCGAATGGGCAGAAATGCAACCCATGAATTATTTAAATGACGTGAGAGTATTGCCAGAAGACTTGTTCAGTCACAGATACCTGACGATAACACTTACATATTACATTTTATTTATTAGTTCTGCATTGGTCAAGAGACGAGAATATGTTATATAGTAGGATATGTTTGAATTGTACATTGGCGGGTTTTAGGTACTTTAGGAAAGACTTTCTAGGGGTAATCACGAAGAACCAAAACTTCTACATCTTCATACAGGAGAATTTGAAATTTTTTTAGGCGGGAAAAACTTCTACTTCGGAATAAAAAACTTGGGCATAAGACGGTAAAACTACAGGAAAATCTAAGAAGTTTTAAGTCAACAGAAATAAATATTAATCAGCATGGATACTAAGCTGGCAAATAAACGGAGGGCAACCAAATGGCGGAAATTCAAGAAAATTTTTTAGTAAAATATTCGTCAATTATGCAGGATTAAAGACGAAGCATGAAGCCGGATCTCATTGATTTTCCTTAACCCCACAGATTCTGTTTTGGCTTGTAAAGTACGCAATTTAAATCGGAGTTCCACAACAAGCTTTTTCAGGCATTGTTATGATTTTTTAGCCGAATCGGTCGGATTTCAAGGAGTTACAAGCCCTATACACTCACTCATGAAAGGCACAATGTGGTCCTAAAGTGAAATTAACGCTATTTGCTCAAATAGCACATTTTCATTTTCGACCACTTTCCGCTGCACCCTACAGGATCGTTTTCAGTACAGGAAGATGGCCCAGGATGTGCGCTTTCCGGTGCAGTCATGCAAAATGGTCGAACCATTTGAAATATCGGATCTTTTCCGAGCAGAAGCGAGCAGTGCAAGCGCAAAAATTTTACGAGCTTTGTGAGCTCAAATTTCCTACGAAACTGTTCCGGCCCCCCTCATCGTATCAGCTTCCCGCAGACATCGCAAGAAAGCCCAAATATTTCTCTTTCGAATGAGTTCACGCAGCCCGGGCAGAACGGAAATTATGTCCGATAATTGCATTAAAAATTTGTCAATTTTTTTCACTTTTTTATATCGAAGTCGGATAATATTCACTTATAATCAAATGCTATTAACTTTTGGTAACCTCATGTTATCAACTTTTTGTATCACACTGACTGCAGCAACATGGCTAACATTTTGGTAAAATTACCATTAATAACGGGGGTACCTGATTGACGGATCAGGTACCGGATTCTGTTTCGGTTTAAGGTAAGCCAAGTTGAATTTGCATGTTCAAATTTCCTTTGTTCGAACGAGGAACGGTTAGAAAAGAACATTTTAAGGTAGGGCGCGTATATATACGTATATCTTAATTTCCTCGATTTCTGAGTCACAGGGTGATATAGTTTTCAAAAAAGGGTTTTTAGTTTTTTCCCGAACTATGAAGGCATTTCAAATGGCGTAAGAATAATCCATATCTAGTGAATAAGTTCACCAGTGGCGGAGATATGGGTATTTAGTATTAACGATTCGATCAAAAATTGATTATTATTCTTCGGCTTAAGTTACAACGATTTTAGTTGGGCTAACTTTAATTTCCGCAGACTTCGCACTAAAACACACCGTTCGTAACTTAGTAATAAATTCACAAACTTCTCAATATTCATCATTATTTTTAGCCAAATAACATATTCCACTTATTACGCCACTTTGGAACGTGCTCTTCATTATCCAACACATCAACCTACACGTTGGTTTATGGAGGCATTTTAAAGTAAAAGCAAAGTTATTTTTGCGTGGGAACAGTAACCGTTACATAGCAAAAAGGGATGTTTCCAATTAAAATATTTTCATTTGAGGAACTTAAGCATTCTTTTATTAATTAGTCAGCTCAAACCCACACATAAAGTTGGAAACATTTCGATAAATTAACGATGCTGACGTCAAAGGGCTCTATTGTGCTGATGCAGCATTAAACTGCAGCATGGAGCTTTGGAACTTGGAAAGGTGCTCGAGAGGGCACTCACGTGCAGTATTTCTGTGTCGATGTTTAGTAAGCAGGAAAATGGTCAAAAGGGAATTGAGTCATTGATAAATATTGAAATATTGCAATAATAAATTTTTAAAGTAAAAGATGTTTTTCAAAGACTAGTCAAGCAGACTAATTCGTTGAAGTGTTGGAAGGTTTGAGGAAAGAAATAGAGAAGTTCGATAAAACAAGGCGCTTGGACAGGTTCTCGAAATTCGTTTATAAAACGGCACAAAAGCCAGGGCAGATAAGTTAGTAATTTATAGTCAGTCGAATTTCCTCAGAACTTTGCGAGGCATAAAAGTGCGAAACAAAAGCTCGTGTTCATTCCGACTTTGGCACTGAAACACGTCCTTTCTGAAGGCAAGAATTCTTTACTTTGGGCTTTGCCTCAGAGGAAGAAGAACGCTACTTTTCCTGTAACCAAAAGGGAAACTTTAAAGTAATTTTTGCATTGTTCTAAAAGCTCTTTAATAATCTTTTGCACGTGTACCTTATCCGAGTAACAACAAAGCAACAAATGACGAGAAAGCTTTTTTTATCAGCGATATTTCTGTGAATTCTGGAAACAAAGGGGAAAAAATGCGCCGAAACTTTGTAAACTGACTAGAAGAAGTTCCTGTGAGCATGGAAATGCATTGCAATAATTTAAGATTGACACATAAGCTGCCTGAGTAAATGTGTCTTGTATTATTTTTATTTATGTAACTCCCTTAATTGGAAACGGGAGTTGTTACGGAGGGAAAAACGTCCAGACGATCGAAGTTTAATTCAAGTTAAAAGCGTTTATAGGCTCTACATTAAAGAGAAGTGCAAACAGGGTGATGCAATCACAGAGATTGTTGTACTATTGAGATTTTCCATGAAAACTTTGAAATAACGAGTGGTCATTAAAAACAGCACGCGGTGAACCGTAAACGCAGGGTTTTGATTAAACAATGAGACGTCTGACTAACAGCATAGACTAACAGATGAATTTATCCAAGACTTACCTTTTGATATTTACCCTTTATATTTGTTCAATTTATGTAAGCATTATAGTGCAAGCGTATTGGGCTGAAGTTATTTATAGACATTTCCACATAATGACGAAAGTTTAGTGCAGGACCCTCATATTTATGCACACAGGAAGAAATTGTCACTTTGCACCTCAGAGTATGACTTTCATTTACTCGAGATGAACCGATCTGGCGAGACCTAATAGTCCCAGAACCGGCCTTCGGGATATCCGACTTAATTAAACGCAGAGCTAGAATTAGGCATAGTTTTGAATAGAATTTTTCCTACGACTATTGCATTTATCATTATTGCTCTTGGCTAAAAAGTATCCCTGTGGAGTAAGCCCTGCAGCTTACACTCAAAGATTCAATCGAGATACAGTAAAAATAACACACAGATGACTCCGGGAGAACTTTTTCCTGCGGACTAGTCGTTTACGATGCTGAATTCTGCCTGCGTTTCATTCATCATTCATTAACCATTGACTCGAGGTAAATCGAATTGACTAGATCTATGTGATTCCAAAGCTAGCAAACTCCATCTACAACAATTTCAAGGGGGGATTAATCTACTCCTCACATGGGGAAACAAAGTGTAATATCGCATAAATCTCACGTTGTACTCGTACACCAATTCTTGTCCTGGAGGAGCTTGCGCGAAGCGATATAGGGACACCTCAGTACTTTAAACACATTATTGTTACTCCTGAATGTAATTTCTAACTATTTTCATTGCATTTCAGTTATAAATAACGAAATAATCACAATTTACTAGCTAAAATCAAAACAAATATTTTTGAGGTTATAATAAAACAAACACGAGAAATTGCGGGAAAGTCTCCATATATATTCCATTTCTCTCTAAGTCATACGATCTGATAAGTCGGGATAAGGATAGATAATCACGAACCAATCCTGTATTAGACGTATTGACATCCAGTTGTCGTCTCAATGTTTTCGTACTCTGTCTTACTTGTGGTTACCGACTGACCCAGATACCTTTGCGCTATCTGCTTATTAAATAAACATCCCCTTTAAGAGGCGCTAAAACACTTGACATTGGAATGTGTGGAATGTAGGTCAGTTCTGGTGAACCGGATATTATCGGTTTTTAAGAGCGGCATCTCTTTTTGCTCTTTAACTGGCGCTCCCGATGGAATATTTGCAATGCGGATAAAACCGGTATTTTACGCGTTTTTTTACAGATTATTTTTGAAGGGTCGCGAGTATCTATATAGGGTGTACGTTTCTGGATGTCAGCCATAGAGATTTCGATAACCAGAACGAACAAGAGATCGGTTAAATTGAGGTAAAGTTTCGCAATTTGAAATTCAAGAATATGCCGTTTTAAAATTTGCAAAAATCGAGAAAAACCGAAATTTTAGAAGAACATCTTTTTTTTTCCAACTTGTTTGCGTAGACTTTTCCAAAAAAAGTTTTATTTAAATAAGATATTCTGTTTTTTGAAGAAAAAATGACACGTCACTACTTTTTGTAAAATAAATGTAATTTTTGAGTCTCTGTTCCGTCCCAAAAGAAGGTTTTGGATTTTGAAACATTGAAAAACTGAAGGTATAAAAGGCCAAAACGTTAGAAGATAAAAATATAAAAATAAAAAAATATCGTGATTTAGATACCAAGTTTAGATACAAATTTCCTCTAGGTATTCCACGAGTATAACAACTTTACTAAAACTTATAGTCAAAGTTCATGGAGACCTGTGTTCCTACCAAATTTGACTATGCTGTGAACTAATTTGTCCCTTTCACATAAATCACTAGTGGGTAATAAACTATACATTCGGAGTTTATTTATATCCGGGATGCTGGAGCACTAAAGCTAGAGTGCGCCATTGTAAAATTGATATCCCCAGAAAACCTCCATTTTTAAAAGCATAAATAAAAAATACGGACCAAGAAAATAAACTATCCTGGATGAAATGGTCTTCCGGTGAAAAAAAAAGCAAAAAATTATTCCGCAGTGGATGAATCGACGAACTGCAGACATAAAGGCATAATAGAAAAGTGATCCTTTAGGATCAACCCCTACCCTTATTATTATATCATACGTTACCGGGCTGATTTTTACACTTTGGAAGAAAGCTAAAGCTAAAGGAAAATATTTCCTTGTTCCATTCTCACAGGTTTATAAGAATTTTTAGAAATCTCGTGTCTGAGGCAGAAGATTAAATTAATGCGAACAAAGAGATACAATTTGTGCTTGGCGATTCGTTGTAGACTTTTTATTATAACAAAATTTTCAAGGCTTAAATTCCGAGGTTTGAATAGATACAACCTGAAGGTTTGCCTTTAGCAAATAGAACATAAATGGAATTAAACCCCATTTTCAATTCCCAAATCGTTTCACCCCTTAAACATCAATGGGATGA
Organism: Euwallacea similis; assembly: GCF_039881205.1. NCBI lineage: Eukaryota > Metazoa > Arthropoda > Insecta > Coleoptera > Curculionidae > Euwallacea > Euwallacea similis. Next base: position 333,528 of record NC_089641.1, on the reverse strand, counting down.
TATGTTATTGGGGGCGTATGATTGATGGACGGTTTGGACCTTTTAAAATTGCCCGTTTTGAGGAGAATATACGTGTCATAGCTATGTCGTTTATCGGAAAAGGATATACAATATTTCTTAAAAAGTCATCCGTACACAGATGAGTGATTACTACAGTTCAAACAATCTCTTTTCTAGTCATTTTGATTGATTCAGAAAATACGGATAACGAAAATCTGCTCTCTTTCTTTTCTTTTTGTTGGAAAGCTTAAGCGTAGAAAAGAAGCTATTTTCTAAATTAGACAGCTTGAAGCCTAAAGGAACACGTTCCTGTGGAAAAATTATAGTGGTAACTTGGATTTAGACTTTATGTGAATGACTTAACTGTGTTAAAAGATGATAAGTACATTTTTCCCATTTCCAATACTTTTCGCCTTTAGCCAGATTATTAATGAGTATCAGCACACGTTGTAAGAATCATAAATTTACCTTCTGGTCTCCGTGTTTTCGTTTCTCATTAGTTTCACCTCCGCGTCTCCGTAAAGCTCCATTTATAATCTGTCATTGCTGAAATCTCTAGAGAGAGCAACTTGTAAGTTTGTCGCCAAAAGAGAAATTATAAGTGAAATTTGTGCTGCAGTGAGAAATTTTGGAATAAGTAAGTGTGTTTTTAGGCCCTTTAATTAAACTAACGTTTATGGGAACTTAAAAATTGAACGAATTTCTAAATTATTAGAGTGCATAATATGGGTCTTGTTATTAAAAATACATATACGCAAGAGGTGATAACACGATTTAGGCGAAATACCTTTTGTCAAATTTCGTTATAGAAAATGTAAATAAATTACTTGAATAACCAATAAAAAAGATCAAAACAGACCAAAAATGTAAAGTTGAGTTTTACACTCCTAATTGTACCAAGAGTTCTTTTTAAAAATTTGAACTTGCCAGGAAATCCGGAAATTCCCGTTCAGGTAAGTTTTAAATTTTAGGTGAGAAGAAATCTGAACAAGAAGTTTTCTCATGAAATCGATAGATTTCATGGACTTTATTCAAATTTTCTTGAATTTTATATACATATCTATGAAAATTAACATTTCAACTGGTTTCTCAATATTACGCTAAACCAATCACTGGCGAATTCCGACAGTAATTTGTACTAGTACAATTACCACAATAATTTCCCTGGCTATCCTAAACTGAAATATTTGAATGTTGCGTATTCTTCGAGGTTAATTCATAAAATATTCTACTTACAGGCAATTCGTGCCACGGCAATGAATCTATAATTTTTGACAACTCATTTACATTCATTTTTGTATTAATTAAGTAAGGAAAATTAAAATATGGAAAAAGTGAAAAATTAACAAGTTAAAGTAAGTAATAAATTAAAAGGAAATAGTTTCTTGAATTTTTATGAATTAGTAGGTATGAGATTACGGAAGGCTTTTAAATAAATTCAATTCAAATCTAAATCCGGTCCCTCGTCGTATATGTAAGTAATTCAAAACGAAGCTCACAGAAATTCCGCCGATCTCTCGGGTACCAAATAAATATTAGAGGAAAAAGCAACATTACCAAAATGCAATTTCCAATATTCGATCCGAATTGGAGCTGTTTGAAGGGAAAAGCTGCCCTTTAAAAAGTCAATTTCCAGATTAAAATCTCACTAGTTGCGCCAAACCCGAGAGCTTCAATTAGCTTTAAAAGCCGAACAGCAATCTAACAAGTTTATCAGGTTATGGCATGCACTAGGCAAGGTATACGATTAGATTTACGCACGTGACTACCGGGCTAAATTGGTTTGTCGCACAAATTTGGAGACAGACTTACCTGGAATGATTCGTTTTACCCGCCGTATAAGTGGCTCATTTGGAATAACCAAATCCAGGGGGGGATTTGCCGAGGGAACTCGTGATTTCATTAGGATTTTTTGAAATATCCCCAAGGGTTTATGTAGCCAATCCTGAATATTATACTGTACAACTTTATGGATACCTTCGTATATTTATACAGATCATATGATTTTGCACATATCAACGTTCTTCATGCATCCGCACACTCAGTGACTAACGTTTGTCGTTGTCTTTCATTTAATCGATTCTGGAGTAATTCATCAAATCTCACTGAAAGGTAGTCGAATCTATATAAGTACATGGATATTTATGTTTCTTGCTTTGCGCGAAAATGTTTCAATAAAATTGCAAATATATGTATTGAAAATGGCGTCATAATAGCACTAGAGTTTAAATAAATATGTCTATTATAAAATGAAGGGACACAAAATCGATGAAATATGCATTAAAACTGCATTTTGCAGCACATAAATTTAGTTTAATAGGGTATTTCAGTTTCAAAGTATAAATATATTACGGATAAAGTAATATTTTATATTTCGCCTTTAATAACAATTTGCGACACAAACAGTATATCTCGTAAATAATTGAACGACTTTATAAACTCGTTATTTACTTTGATAATAATAATGCAATTCCAGTACAGTTTCATTAGTTTGCATCCTATGACATCGATAATGGCTAATAAATGGTGCGCATTGGAATATAATTGGATAAGGTTATCAACGCAAAGAAGTACTAAATAAATTTGCTACATTCCAGCCATTTCATGAATGTTTTCTACGTATCTGTAGGGCAAAAATCCCTGAAATAATGAAATTTGAGCGGTGGTGATGGAAACTGGGAAATTTTCAATTTATGAAACAATAACCTGTTTTTTCTATAATAAACCAAAGGTAATCAATATCAATACTTTCCCCATTTCTGTGCCTTTTATTAGATAAAGAAGTAAATTGAATTGGCTTCACGTTTGGCTGAAGCAGTCGCAAGAGACAGCCTTTTGTCTTTGCCCGATTTTTCTATTCGATAATTTTCAATTGGAAAACGAATTGATAAAATAAGGATGTTTTCCATCATATCTGGAGGAAGATTTGATATGATTGGAATTGAGTGAAACGCAGTAAAAAATAGGTGTCAACCTTCTGTGATAGCTTTTAAAATTATCGGCATAACCACGACTAATTAAACGAAAAGGTTTGACATGGTTGATGGGATAATATCTCCTTTTAGTTCATGTTTTTTACTCAGTATGGCAATGCTGCCTAAGAAGGTCGCAATACGTTTCTATCAAAATTCCATCCGAAACACAGATAAAACCTCGAACCATAGCGATGTCACTTCCCTGTTTTTCCTAACAAAATCATAAAGAATATGAAGTAAATATGCGAATTTTATGCCGAATATTTCCTAAGTACTCTTAATTTTTCCAATAATAAAACCATTAATAAATTCAAAAAAACATGTTTTCGACATTTTTTTAATTAAATATGTATTGTTTTAGTGAGGGAAAGGCTATAAATCTCTTGTTATTTCGCATCAAACGTTTGATATAAACCGATGTATAGAGTGTTTGAAGTATTGGGATTTTATTTTGAAGGGATGCTTAATCCCCTTAAAAAAAACTGCCTAAATCTGAAACACCGTACTATGAGTTGCATCATATGCTCCGGTGAAAAATCCGAAACAAAAATCCAGAGATACTTTTTCCAGGTCCATTGCGAGAAAGCGACCTGTGACATTTGAAACGATGTTGAAATAAGATTTTTTAACAAAAGTATTCGAAAAAATCAATTCCCCTTGACTTTCCTATCCACCTAGTTGAATGAGATTTACTGTATAGAAAAATGAAGAGGAGACTCTACTACCTAAAAATGTGAAGGGTTTGGCCAGTCAATATTATCACTGACTATTTTTAATTTAATTTTTTTACAAATTCATCCGAAACTGATAATTTTGAAATTAGTACGACACTAGCCATCACCTTCTAACAAATTTTTACTATTTTCAGATATTTGACGAGAACATCAATAACACCCAGCGGAAGATTGATCGTAAAAGTTTCACAACGCTTGCAAAGCTTTTAAGCTTTGCAAGTTTCAATTCTCTTCATCAGTCAAAATTCAACTGGTGATTAAAATGTATTATTCCAAGAAAAAGCTGTATATGTTCAACACATATCAAAACTTTCAACCATAGGAAAACTTGGCAGAAAAACCCATTTGTTACAATTTCTTCGAGTCTTTGATTGAAGGAGCCAACGGAAACTTGAAGTTTCCATTAATTTTAGACGTCGAGTACATTTTCAAAGAAGTTCGAGAAACACACATTTTTTCAGGTCAGATTCACACGCGGGCTACATTTTTCGGAGTACAGTCCATTACAGTAGTCCCTTGTGAATAATTAAATGGGGCTCTCCGTTAACCCGAATAACTGAAAAGATCTCCGGGGCGGATTTTTGCCCGTCTCGTAAACTTTAGCCCTTAAAAAGAACGAGGCACGCTAAATATGGCCGGTTTAAGTGGCTTTAGTACTTAGATATTAACCCCGGTTTATGGTCGTTTAAAGTCGGGCTTCACCGAACGCATTTTATACTGTTTAGCGGCTGTTTTTCAAATTTGAGCGTGGTTTTTATTTTACGACTGAATTTTATGTTTAAGTCATCTTAAACAACCGCTCTACGATTATCGTAGACTTTACTTAAGCGAAGATCACTTCTTAAACTCCCCCTAAGCGAAAGAAAACTGAAATGCCAGCTATACTTAAACTTCAATTAAGTCCAGCGTAGAGTTTCACTTAAAGGGGAGGGTTTTCTATTTCATTTTACCTTTAATCAATTTCCATAATAACAGGGACTCCTTCCTTAAGCCCGGTTTTACAATAAACGGGTTGTTTGCCGAGCATTATATCGTTTTCATGACCGGCCGAAACAGAATGTAATATTAGTTTAAGGACTTACGTGGTGATCGGGAAAATTCTAAATAAACACAAAAGGGTAGTGCTTATATCAATATTATGTAATTCTGATTAGTTCGGCTTCCGAGAACTATGTTCAAAAGAGGAATAAAGAGAAGAAATACAATAGAATCTTAAAATATTTTGATATGCTAGTGAGGTATTTCATATTGGGTACGGTAAGCAGTAGCGGACATATACTGGGGCAATTTAGTGCTATGTCGCCTGTCAAACTCATGTGAGTCCCAGACCCCACATGAGTTTGACTTTCACCGAGTCTTTACCACTAGATCCGCCATTGGCTTTTCTTCAAACAAAAATGAAGCTTTTGAATTAAAATTTTAGAAAACTCCATGCCTCCATCGCTTTGTAAACTGAAACCTCCTGGAGCTTAAAAATAGACATGAATAAACTCACAATTGTCTTCTTTACGTAAAAAGTACCCCATTTAACTGTATCTCGGAATAACCGCAGGCAGTTTTGCAGTGTTAAATTAACTGTTAACATTTTCCAATAATATTACTTGTTCATAGTTGCTGCACTTCGCCGCAAAACGACGTTTCTCCGCTATAAACTAAATCCTTTTTGAAGTGGTTGAGAGAGACGTTATACAGACACAATGGAACGACCGGTCCTTGAGGCAAACCAGAAAACTTTACAAACAGTGCAATTTAACTTTACAAGAATGGTTTAGGTTCACTCTGTATGTCGGGCCTTATAATCTGATAAGGTTTCAAGATTTAATAAACTTCTGCTGATGGCAGGTTATTAAGTCTCTTAACTTATGGCTGTAATAACCTACGACCATCAGGTAATCCGGACCAAAATCGACGAAACACTCTAATAAGCCGAAATGAATTAGGGGATGAAATATTATATCGATATGGAACCTCGCGCTGAGAGATATTCATTAGTAGGAATTTATAACCGGGAATCTCGAGTAACACTTAATTGGTTCACGAAACGTGAAAATCTTTCCAGCTTAATCGATATGCTCTACACGTAATTAGAAAAATGTGACGAGGTGTTAAAAATGTATCTTTCAAGCTCAATTAAAGACAGTCATTATTGTAATTAGACTCTTTGTTAAGAAATTTAATGTGAATAATAGTCGAAGACAGTTGACTGATTTATTTTACGAGTTATTTAGGGGTAGAACAAATTCCCGGAAACCCCGGACGTCCAGGATACGCTTTATAAACCTACATAAACAGAGTTGCAACATTTCCTTTGGTTTTCAGATGCGGGGTCATGTTAGTATCATTTTCGCGATTTTAAAAATACTGTAGCATAAAAGTCCCTAAAAATTCGTTTTCAAAGCTCCAAGACCTCATTTAGGGTATCTAGGATCGATACTTATGAAACCATTGAAAATCGGCTCACATTTATATGGCTTTTTATTGGAAATGAGCTGTATAATTATGTTCTAAAGTATCTTCCTCTTGTCATAGAGCACTGTGTATAATAAATTTTTCATTGGATGTGAGAATAATGGAAGATCAAAAACCCAAGAATTACAAAATGGTTTATATTCACTTTTTAAAATTTCCCGTTACCGAAATTCGTAGGAATTCTCAAAAAATCGCCTAAATTCTAAAATTTCGACTCTCGTAATTTCCAAAAATACATATTTGCTGACATATTTCCCAAACTCACAATCGTTGCCAGGAAGACTTAAAAACTTGTTTTTGTTGGACTTTGACAAAAATTGTTCTCGTATTGGGAGAATTTTGTTCTGAGGCTTTGTTCATTAATTCTATTTTTCTTATTATAAATTTTATTTTAAGAATTGTTCCGTAACACATCTATTTAACTTAAGGTGAGTTGATATTTTGTTGAACGAACTGACTTGAAATATTACATGAAAAATAACTTAATCTTATTTAAGAACGCCTTGGGAAATGAAAAATGCTAGTTTCTTGACAGAGCGTCAGCTTAGTGGGTAAAAAATGCATACGTGTAGTAAATGTAATAATGGCGTACTTTATCATATTAAACATTACCGTTCGAAACCTCTCTGAACATAAAATTCTAAAGAGAAACTTGCCAGAAGTAATAAAGTGAATACGAAAATACTTTAAAAGATAGCTAAAGCAATTGTTCAAGACAGCCTTTGCAAGTGGCTTGTCTGAAACCCTTGCAAATTTCCCACCGGATTTCCGCTTGGATTTAGATTAAATGTCAAATATTAGTTCAAAGTTCTTTAAATAACCCCCAGCTGAATCATTTATTAACATCCTAATGCACGCTTTAAAAGCACCCAAATCAAAACTTGGGACATACGTTTTGCTCCCTTCCCGAGGATACATCAATCACTTGTTGACCTTTAGATTGTAATGGTTTCATCAAAGGGTCATACTGTTACCACAACGTTTTATATTATATGCGAGTTGTTTCTGCTTTTAGAATGAAATAAATTCAAGAATACGAACTTAAAACATATCGCATGTCAAATTTTGAGCTTTCAGAGACGTTTCATTCAACAGGTTCGCATCTGGAATTTTATCAGCATTTTACATAAATGAAACTCTTCCAGAAGTTAAGAGCACCAGAAATAAGCGTGGGACTCTCAGATGGGTAAAACACTATCTACCTATACACTTTACCTTTACAAATATGCATATTCTACGCAAAGGTCTTTAATGAGGTTTTATGTAGAATTTTCGCTGTTCCTTTACGGAGGTGTGCTCGAAAGGGTGCTTCATATATGTGCCAAGATGTTGCAGTGGTATTAAACTGTCAGCTTAGTGCAATAGCACACGAGACCAACCCATTATAAGCCCATTTGCAATTCATTAGGGACCAACACAATAGCGGACACGTAAGCAGTGAATATGCCCATTTCGGTACGGCTTGATTATCCCCTCTGGAGCTGTCCTCCTTACTATTTATAGTTTTTACGATAAAGTCGTTGGTCTCTAATTTATATTTTTGAGGAAAATGTTTTCCTTGCACGTATCTCAATTTTTTCTCGCAAGGCGTAGGAGTGCATGAAAGGAAAGTTGACATTTCAGTAATTAGATACATCGCGCTAATTGCGTTGTTTCCTTTTAATTAACTTGTTTACTCGCAGGGTTGAGATTCTTTTGGTTCAGTTTTCAACTTGTTGATCTGGGAAACGCCGGGAAAGGGCCAGAACAATTAATCACAATAAGATAGGAGCCGTTATGGAACGCAAACGATATATTATTGTTTCCCCTAAAAAGTGATATAAATGTGCCACGGTTGGTTTTTGTAATGGAAATTTCCTATGTGAAAGGTCAGATAATGAGTTCGCAGTGGTTCATGGCGGAGAGTATTTTTAGTTAATGGACTATTTCGATTTGTTGTGAGGGAAAATGCAATGTAAATATTTCAGGCACAAATAGCCTCCCTTTGACTGCATGTAGGCCAAATCAAATTATGAAGAATAACTTGTTACAACCTTTTTCGAACTAGCTTGTAGGAGGGCACCTCATTAAAATGCATTTTTGCCTCATTTTCTATTGCTTACAAACAGAATTTCAAAAACAGCGACAATAAAATTGCTCCATTTTTCTAAGTTTACAGGCTTAATCAGGCAATGCAGTGCACGTTGTACCATCTGGCAACATACTCTCGAGATTATAGGACTTTTTTACTATTTCACGCAGATGGTTTCGGTAATTTCATTCATGCAGTTTCGTATTTCTATCCGCATTGCTTTAAATAAAATATGGTTCCAAATTTATCCTCTGGAGAGCTGAAACCGACTTACAATTGAACGACATAGTGCGGCCCAATTTCGTGGGTAGTCAATTCAATTATCGGACTGACCTAAATAACTTTTGATAAACTTGCGCCAAACCCTCGTTACTCAGTTTATTGATATTTGACTTCTGTCCCTTAATAGGTTTTCGTATCAACAGGTCAATCCCAGAGCTACTTTCAAGAAGATTCTGTCCTCCTAAAACAAACGGTCCTCTGAAATTGCCAAGTTTGATGACATCCTCCAAGAAGATGTCTAGGGACGGTTTATTACGTTGGGAGTTAAAGTCGCATTATTTAGGTTTTATATCACGTTTCATATTCCGTTAAAATGTGTTTTGTTACGTGTCCGAAATTCACCGAGCATAAAATATGCTACAGACACATTTGATAACGTTAGTTCAAGCGTTTATGTTTCTCTCAATCAGTTTACTACCCGTCTGTCCTATCCCCCGTCCCAGGCGCAAGACTCCAGGTCTTTGAACCGATTTATTTTTAGACTCTTTGATGTTTCTATAAAACCATTAACTAAGGACTGACAGAGCAATTGCAGCTGTGCTTCTATTATTAGCATAACAATCGCAGTTGAAATCAATAGTTATTAGTTAGAGCCTAACTTTCTTGCAATTCCAATAAATCATGGAACTGCCTCTATCGGGGATGAAACTCAATCGTAGAATATACGTTATAAACTCCAATTCTAAAGTCAATGTTTATGCTTTGATGTTGCTACATGATAATGGTGTTTAATAGTTTCGACATGTCTGCTGTTAACGATAGCGAGAAATTGGAATTTGAAGTGTATATCGGGAATGGAATTCAGGAGCAGCTATGTTTGGCTCGAATATCTAATTTCAAATTCTGGCAGAATTTGTATCAATTTGCAAAGATATTGGCTTAACCTTTTGGTGTCGAAAACTTTATGTATCAAAATTTAATTAGGTTACTTACCCAAGCTGCTCCATGCAAGAAATCTTCGTAGGGAGGTTCCTTGGGCTGGTGCCAACATTAAGACTCATTAGACTATTAGCAGGCTGCTTATTGCAGCTTTAGACATAATTGTTATACCCTTCAGGCTCAATTCTAATGACATCAGGGAGAAACCACTTTTCCTCCCACATAAATTATTCCCATCCTGACGAAACAATCACGGTCTTTGACGGTTATCTTAAGAGCATCACAGGATCACGATCTAACCCACTTCGAATGAGAATGGGAGCGCATACCTTATTATTCAGCGTGAACCGCTGCAATCACATCTAAGCCCCTTTTAACCTCTCTTGGGAAACGTCATATAATTCAATGTGCCGTAGCTCTATAACGCTGGTTAATTTATTGCCTGTATCAAGAGAAATCTATAAACTTGGTGAGTATTTCCATCAGGGATTCAATAAAAAATTGCTTAAGACATGAAACTAGATGTTTTAAAATTCGCAGCCTCGATCTCTCTAGATAGTAACAAATTGAATTGATGAGAGTTTTGGTTCTTAATGGTAATGGAGACTTTTTAGAGGGTTGAAACACGTAATTGAGTTAAATGATTGATTATGGTAGAACTGATATCCTTTCCGGAAAAAAATGGAGGAAATTTTCAATGTTTGTCGAACCGTTGATCTATTACATTACATAAATAAGCAAATACCCAATGCGGTTGAAAAGTCCCTGCAGTCTACAAACTAAATAGTCGGTCGATAGTTTAGTCGGATGGGGGTGCATTATCATGTGCATATATTTGTTGACAGATATGGAATCGGTAAATGTGCGCACACACGTATTATAAACTACTGTAAACTGTCAACCGACCAATAGTCTGTAGTCTGCGAGACAGCTAAGAGCCACTTATAGTCTACCGGGACCCTAAAACTTCTAAAATGTGTTTCATTTGTACTACAATGGATACAAAGGTGTGTGAACAAAGTGACCATTTGTTCTTTTCCTGGATCCTCATTTAATACCAGCTTTATTCCAGCTTTATCGTTCTCTAAAACTCATTTACCCTAAATCACTCGATATTAAATCCGTCCCTTCATACATTTACTCTTCGATTATGATATTTTATGAAAAAGAATAACTCGCGCCTATTTTAATTGGATTACGAATGGAGGGGGGATATTGTGCCTCTTCGATAAACTTGGAGGCGTACAGGAGCAGAAAATCTGTTCATAAGTCCAAAGCTAATTGACACCATTTAAAGTTTTAGAAGTAGAATCAATATCGAGCCTTTTGTCTCTTCCACTGTGCCGTTCATGTGCCGCAATATAAAAGAGTAGTTATTAGGGCCATTCGGCTAACCATAAAATGGGCCATATTGAAATAAAGAGGGTTTTTACAATTGGCATGAATGGTAACAAAAGACAAAATATCGTTCTGTTAGGTTTATTGCCACTAGATGCGGAAAATGATAAATAAAAAAGTAACCAGAATGGATCGAAGCCTTGGTCTTTTTTGTAGTTTTTCTCGTTAATTTTTTTAGGAAATCTGTTTAAAGGCGCTTGGACGATAGATATCCACAAATTGTTGACTTGCAGTTTTTACCTATATATACTCGAGTTTCCTCAAGTTTCTCTGGCAAGCTTGTAAAATCTTTAAGAATTGAGTAGTACTTAAGCGGTTTTGCCGAACAAAATCTGTCTCAAACAAAATTTAATATTGCGGACAATCGTGATAATCTAGTCAAATTTGCAATAGCGCCGTAGTGTGTGTAGCGTTTGCCAGGCAATTGTGACATCCTTGTTAATCCAGCAGAGCATGGCAAGTGTAGCGCAGCACCATTTCAAGATATTTGCACTCGCATAAAAATCAATTTTGATCTTGGTTGGTTTTGGTTATAGGTATAGTTAAAAGGAACCTTCTTCCCGTATGCTTGATTTTGTTTTCCGAGTTTTTAGCTCTTAACGTTAATTAATTTTGTACTTAAAACAGCCTCTTCAGCGCATTTAATTCCTGTCTAGGAACAGATAATTAAGCAGGCATTAAACATTATGTTGATAAAGTAAATAAACTTCTTCAAATTTCCATTAACGTTCATTGTAGACATTGAAAGATATACAAAGCCCTTCAAAGGTACCTCTTCTATGGGAGCTTATATAAAACTAACAAACTAACTGCATTGTGCTTAATTTAAAGAGAAAACAAAATTTCTACCTACGACCAGTTTAGAAAAGTACATAATGAGTTCATGCCTGAGAGAAAAGGTGTGTGAATGGGTTTTTCGCTCACCGATTTTCATTTGGAAATTTCCCCTTTATTAAAGTGTTATTTCAAGTCGAATTGTTTTAATAGAGGAATTTCCATGGAGAGGAATTTTCCTGGCATTTTAAACTTATCTATTATATGGAACCTAATTTTCTTTTACCTGAAAGTCTCGAGATTGCTGACAAACGTCTATCCGCTGATATTCCGTAAATCTAATATTCTTCCGTTCTTTCTGCAGCATCTCCTAATGCAATTAAGATTTTCATAACAAAGGATTTTATTGCCATTCTAATTCACCTCACTTTTTCTGTTTTTATTTTCCTCGAGAGGAACTGAAAAATTGAGTTCAAGTTATGAAATGTGTATACCTTGCAAATTAGGTAACTTCTGCTTTAAAGCTAAAAATCGTTTATTCCTTATGCTCTGACATATTTATGTTCCATATTCTTTAACAGTAAACTCTAATGTTTGTAACGGAGCATTTATTGTATATTCTTGGTGGTACCTGCAATTTTTCCTATAAAAGTTAATATTTATAGTTTCATTTTTGGCCAAACATTGCTTCTCCGAAAATATGAATACACAGCACGTCGTTTATGCAAGGCATAATATCATAAACAAAATAGTAACGGATCTCACCCTGTCTACTTTACAATAGGGATGTGTGTGCTACGTTTCATAATAAAGTTAAACAAACCTTCCTTGATGGATATCTCAGGAACTTTCACACGTAAACCACATTCAAAAGTCGAATCCTGCCATCATTCAAAACGTCTGCTCGCTAGTTCCAAATTACCCTTTTCCCTTAAGCCTCTTACTTCGCTCTATGTAGCGTTTTAACCCCTAGACAATCTATTTTCTTAATCCCTCGAACGTGCACCAGCTTTACCTACGAAAAAAACGGCAAAGTTATGGTGTTGCAAAAAGGGGTGACGATAGTCATCTCAAAACTAAGAGATCTCAGCCGTTCAAGGAGGGCTGAAGGCAGATTTATCTCAGTTGCTACCTGTGAGTTCGAAGCTATGTAAATATAGACCTTGACATCAATTTATCTTGCTAAATAGAACATAAATCTCTTATATGCGCCTGGTTAGTTAGTAAACCAAAGTCAGCACTTTCATCTCTTGAATGTTTGTGTACCGAACCCCGCTAAAGCTGATTACCCCGATTCAGGAACCGTTTTATCAGTCACGATGGAAATTTGCTTCAGGGATTAAAGATTTGTATATGGGAGTAGTGATAAGACAAATTGGTATTTAAATGCAAATTTGTAATTCGGGAGGGAAGTGAAAGTCTTTTGAAACAAATATTTAGAGAAGAGAAGCTCAGAGTACGTATAACAATGTTAAATCAATTTCCCGCAGTATCATATAAGGGAGTAAATAAACAAGCAGGTTCCGGTGAGATATTCACTGTATCTAGACAATCTGTAATTTGTAACAAGCAGAAGCACAATCTAAACAAACTTTTTGATCCAAGGGAACTGATTTTCCCTGAACGAATTTGCCAACAATTTGCAGCTAACGTTAATTTCTAGCAAAGTTTCTTTATTTTTATCCTCAAATTCAATTTAGAATGTTCCATAAAAAGGTTTGGTAAAGGTAACTTTATCGGTGCAGTATCAGATAGAACACATTTCGCAATCGAGAGTTAAACGACCCTAGCAATAGAGAACAAAAACATGCAGATGATAAAATTCTGATCATTCACTTCAAATGAGGAACAGAAGACCCTGTTCTTTTGTAGCAGATGAGTTTAATGCGTTAAGCATTAACCAGGGATCTTTGTTGTTGTTGCTATTGCTCAACCCCGAGTGTGGGATCCACCCTGGGGGAACCCCATTAAACACCCTTCCCGCTCTTACTCCGTATCCATTCTGAAACCGCCATCAAACATTACTTCAGGTGGGGGATGGTATATACATTTTTTTTCTGTTTCTCAAAATGTCTGTTGCTGTTTGAGAGCCCACTCTTTCTCCATTTTTATCGTCATCACTACTTCCAGGTTAGTTCAGATTAGGCCCTCCGATTGCATCCCAGTGTCTCGCTGATATCAATAGGATTTTCACGCACGATTCCTTGTTAAATTCTTTCACGCAAGCGTGACTGACCAAGTTTTCTCAGAACGGCAAATTTTTAATATCCGAATATCGTGTGTTTCAAGTTAGCCCATTTCTCATAGAGCCAACATTTATCAGTTTCAAACTTGCCGATCCCCTTCGAGTACAAACAAAGAACTTCATGCCCCATGAGTGCCTGATTTAAGTAGTAATCCACCTCTCCCCACTTGCGCTTTATCCATGCCGTCAAATCCGGAATGAAATCTTGATCCAGCCCTGATACTCCATCCTTCTGTCCGTCCATACGTCCATAAACCCTGAAGTAACCTGAATTAAACTGAACTAACCTACAATGTATTACGAACGTCTATTAACTTATAACGCTTTCCTGCGGGTTATGAGATTTTCATAACTCCTAGAACGTGTTTATAAGGATCGAAGTTTACTAATTTCAGAAAGCTTGACAACTGCGGACAACGATGGGTTAAGAATTATGAAGATCAAGGAAAATTAATGAAAAAAAAGCAATGGACACGAGAAAAAGAAAAAAGAAAAAATCAAATTAATTATTAAGTATAATCTTATGCTTTAAGGTGAAATTTCAGCTCTTGGACTTTTTTCTATAAATGCAGAATACAAAGTGCGTTACGGACCTCAAAAACTAAAAGAGGCACAATAAAAATCACTTATGCTTATGAATAAACATCTTTTTTAGCCAATTATTCCACGGATTATCTGGATGTCGCCTATAGGTTTCTTCATTTTATCGTTTTCTTCAATTAGTTCTAAAGACGCAGATATAATCTAAATCGGCGATTAATTAAAAGCTATGGTAATAAACATAAAGGTACAAGCATGTTGCCAACCAAAATCAGAATTATACGAAAAAAGACTGGAAGCAATAAAGTCATAAAAGGGCGACCGACAAGCAGTTATTTTTATTCGCTTTCGGGGGGATATGGGGCTCTAGGGGGGATTAAAAGAGTCATTTTGAGCAGTTTCCAGCTACCAGTGAATAATGGCGACGCCATTTTATTCGTGGCAGCCATTTCATATTTGCCTAGAAATGTGGTTTCAATATAACGCCATTGGAATAATAATTATTGTAAACCAAACGTTTTGTTTTAGTATTGGTTTATGAGTGAAATTCCATTTTAATTAGTATAAGCCGGAATCATTTTAAAGCTGTAGCACAATTATGGAGAAAATCGAGAATTAAACCAATTTAATTTGCAAGCACTATTGTATTAAATCTAACGTTACACATTGCAGTGTCATGTCACACAAATAATTCATTTAGAATCGTAATTGGGGCTTATTAATTGACTGCAATTAAACCTACCTGAATTGAAATAATTCTGATTTGTTCTAAAGGAATGTCCGGTAATCAGGCACTTGCCAAGCAGAAAGAGGTGCAAAAATGCAACAAGTTGACATTTATTAATATAAATGTCCCACATTTATCCGAGTCCACCGGATATTTTACGTTAAGAATAACAAATGTTGTCATTTTTCTTGCCTGACAATTTATCAACCTGGACGTAGAGATAAGTAGGAGGTAAAGGCAAAATTACATTCTTTAGCTCATATTTCTTAATATCCGACAAAGCCTCATTTCGTCTGCCTCAAATAAGAAATAACTTTCGGATGTCTCATTTTAGCGGAATTTAAAACTGTGTAATTCCATTATGAGCCAGTAGAATTTAATTGGAAATTGCAAGTAACAAGCCTCTAGGTAGGAGGTAAAATAATGATACGACATGAAATATGAGTGTCATTTACATTTCAGCAATAAAAGAGGCAAAGACTCATTTATTCTGCTTTACGCAAAATTCACGCTGAGTGAGCGGAGATGAAGAGTTATATGTATATCTTTATAAATGTCGGCGGTGTTATTTGCAACAAGGAAATATTTCTGTATAAACATCTCGAGAGATATTTAAGTTCAAGTAAGCTTGCATATATCGCAGCGATTAAGGGTGCGAGTTTTCAAACTTGGGAAAATTGTAGTTATTTACCCAACAAGTGCGAAAAGTGATACTATATTACGCTCTGTTTGCAGTTAAGTCAACAATCTAGTGCGGTAAAAATATTTTTGCAAGTATTAGATACAACATTTTTCCTACGAGTGCGTGTATGTACCTGCACCAATTTCTGTAAATTCAATAAACTATTAACATACTGTAAAAGGTTTTACCGCACGCAAGTCAAATACCCATAAAAATTGGACACTGGAATATGCCCCTTTGATTTGCGTTCGATAAAGCTTTGGAGCGCACATATGCGGTAAAGTGCTACTTTCATCTCGTAAATGTATACCCTTCATGGTTGCAGGCGAGTATGGTGGCGATTTGGTTTTTCCAAGTGTTACAAAATACGTCACTCTTCAGTTGCATTTATTGCATATTACAACATTTTATATCTCGTATTGATTTTGTGTCATTAAAACGTAATTTTCTTGCCAATCAGAGAAAAAATCATTTTGCGATATAAACAGCTGAGTCTTCCGATATAAAGGCAGAAAGTCATATATTTTAATTCAGCTGGTAAACTATATTAGTTTTGAAATGGTTAAAGGGTTTTTCAACTTATTAAACGGTTAAATTCCTAATATGAGATTCGTGACCCTAAATAAAGCTAAACATCAAATGGAGTACCCCTAGGTTGAGGAATATTCCCGGGTCTCTGACCATTGATTTAATTAGGGCTGAGACCTTTATTGTGTTGGTTGGGCATTTTAAGACGGGTAAACTTAAGGGTTGTGGTTTAAATTTGTTACATCGGGCGAGTTTATAAGTTCCTAATTCGACATGTAACACTTGAAACCTCGCCCTGAAGGCATGGCCCAAATTACGAATCTTGTCGGTTGGTAAATTTTCGGCTCCCTTTTACAAAAAAAGAAATTAAACTTGATGATCTTTTTTTATATCGCTTCAGGCTACTGTTTGCCATGGCTTAAACGTTTGCCCTTAACCCCGATTTTTTGTTCAGGATGTATTCCCTCAAGGCGTGCATGCCATAAAAGTATATTAATTTAAAAAGGCAATTGTAGATAATAAATTAGCGTGACAGCATTAAAAACTGGCTGTACATAATTAGTTTCGTAGTTTGGTTGAAAGTTTGCACGATATGGTATAATTAATGGGCAGCGGAAAATTCTTTTAAGACATGCAAGCGATCGTAAATGTAAACATCTCTGATTGTGGGAGTAGATAATTTTTAAGCAACAGGTATTAACAGAAACGCCATTAAGAGGACGATCATATTTATATAATCGATTAAAAAGTTAGAAAACTCCTAACCTCAGTCGCTGTGATATAATGTTTAATTTCATATAATCCATTTTCTGGGACACTCTATACATTTAACAGACGAAATTGGGAATCTGAAGTAACGAGAAATCTAACTTCGGTTTTTCTTCATTTTAAACAAATTTGAGAAGAAACTTAATACGTTTGTGATAAATTTCTGAATTATCAAAAAAATTCAAAGCTTTTTCCCTTCATCGCTCTATTTATAACTACAATACTCACTTAAATTGGATCAACTGCTGTTCCCGAACAGGGCAGTATACTAATAATAATATTACAAATGGACTGTCGAATTTATATTGAGGGGCCAGCCATTGCCAAGGAAATGAAATTCGATAATATTAGTAATGGGGGAACTTTTTGGGCGTAAAAGTCCTTTATTTTCTAAACGATCGACCTCGCAGGAAGGGCCCTGACAACCGCAGGGAATTTATTCAAATGAAAAATACCTCATAAATTGTCCCAGTTTGATCCTGAATTTTTCATCATTATGCTGTGGGACGTTGATCGATATCTGGGAAGATTTTAACATTACACATCTAAGCTCAATCCATTCACTAAAGCTCTAGAAGTTGCACGTTTGATGAAATCATGGCCTCGAGTTCCTCTGATCCATTCGCCAAATTATTAATACCAATCCAATCAAGTCGATAATGGGAGCATCGATATCGAAAGTCTCGATCTACATTAATTGGATGCTCAATCTTTAAAGCTCCAAACTTCCACAAGAACTTGATTCGCAACTCTATAATGTTCTTGCAAACTCAATTTGAAGAGGGGCCTTGCAAGATGAATAAAATCCCACTTACGACTCCTCAGGTTGTTCTTGAAATATTCACTACAGGAAAATTAAGTTAGCGGTTGGTATTTTGTTGTATTAAAGTGATAGAGCGGCTCAATGTAGTTAATTATGTGGAGTATGTGGAATGTAATGTTGCAATTGTCAATATAATTTGCATATTATAGCACTTTCCAGTGGCGTTGCATATTAACCACACCAGAAAGAAAGTACGCTTTAGTTGTTGCATTTAGGAAATGAGGTTTTGTTGATCGCTTAACTTTCCTGGTTCTAAAGTTTACAGACTTTCAGTATGAAAGAGGAATCTTCTGCTGTTTTCCCTACTTAAATTCAAATCAGAGTTGTGCATAAATGAAACAAAAACTGAATTAGGAATTTGTTCTCATCCTATGAAATAACTGCATATAAGAACCTTTACCCGCAAAAGTCTCCATTAGCGAATTAATCCGTTGAAAAATGACCTTGTTTCCATGATCAGATGCTAAAATCCAATTAGCTCGAAATATTTCGAATACGAGGAATAATAAAATGATCACGTGCCGTTTATCCCATCAATAAAACACCTCTAGTATTTTTAAATTTTCAATGGAAATCCGTTAAATCTCGGACTCATGTTTTATGTATGCTCTCATTGCGAATATTTCGAAGCTTCCTATTATTTGCCCATATGGGAGATAATTCGCAATGGAAACAATGGGTTAACAAGCGACAGGATTACTTTGACCATTATAAAATTGAGCTGATTTGTTTAAATCGAATATTGAAATCCAAACACATCACACAGATTTGTTGTCCCATTAAATGAATTGAAATAGAGAATTCCTGCACATCCGTTATTATTTAAAGAATACCGGAAGAAGAAATAAAACTTAATTATACAGAGCGTCTTGATTGTAGATATATAAAATTTAATTGATGATGATGAGAAATATCATTTTAATCAATAACGTTTATATATGAAAATAAATCGACAATTGCTTATTTATTGAAATTCAGGGGGTGGCGAAGTTTCAGATTTTGTAAAAGTTTTTAATTCGTAGTACCTCAGTTTTTTGGGACTTAAGTTCAGTTAAGTTTTTGTACATTACCTTCTAGAATCTATACGACTTTTTTACAAGTGATAGTGACACAGAGTTTTCGGGGGTCAGGCCTTCTTTACCAGCCCAAACTTTTTTGCACCCCGCTATTGACCGTTCATGTTCAGAAAATTAAATTCCTTCTTCAATTTAGAAACTTTTTCCTTCCTCTGAGAGTCTCTTGTTATTTGGGAGGATGGCTGAGAAAAACTCAACTTTTACCCTAATTTTCCTTCCTATATTCTGAATTCTAAATAAAGTTTAGTGGAAATTGAAGCAAATAAGAAAAAAATGTCGAAAGCATTGTCTCATAATTTGAGACAATCGAGATGAAAATTATAACAATATGCTGCATTTTTTCTTGTGATTTTAAAGATATCGAAAATGAAAGTTGATAATTAAGTACCTCACATAGTTTTATCCTAATATTAAACGTGTACTCGTTCTTATTGCTGAAATATGCTCAGTAAGCTATTTATCTTATGAATATTAAAGTAGAGACTGGGTATTATTCGGATTCTTGAGTTCTATGGAAACTAGCATAATATTAAATTTATTTCCACCAATCCAAGAGCTATTAGAATGAAAATTAAAATTTATTGTCTGAATTCTCAGAAGATGCTAAATTACAAAACTTATTAAAGACAAAAATCTAAGAAAACCGTTGTTTAGGAAGTACAGAAGATGAGAGAGAATGTATAGTCAATACTGCTCAATCTCAAAAACCACTTAACTCACAAAACGCAGAAATATTTTATTATCTTCTAGACACGAGAAAGCGAAAATAATGAAGGAAGTTGAGCCTAGACATATGGTAATTCCTAGACTAATTCTACACATTATTTCTTTCTTCATATTCGAATTAATTTCCATATTTGAACACAAAGAAAAGAACTCGTATTGATTGAAAAATCAAAGCGCACAAATTAAATGAATAGGAACTTATTTCTTTGAATCATTTTAACTGAAATAAAGTAATATAATAATAAAATGTAGTAATAGAAAACGCCAGAACTGACTATATAAAGCAAATGTCATTACATTTAATTAATAATAAAATATTAATGCTGAAATTCATGATTCCAATTACTATTTTCCAGCACTTGTTGCTTTACGGCCTCGCTGGGCAATAAATTACAATTTCAGACTTTTGTTACGACTGGAGGCACATTTCATGGAACGAAAGCCATTTTGTCAAGATTGCTATGAAATAGCTCTTTCTAACCAAACAATACAGTTAATAAAAAAAATACCTTTGGACTTCATTTGGCCTCCCCATCGGGACAAAAAAACAGTCACTGAAAACCATGGAACCCGAACCAACGAAGGGCAATTAACACAATCATTAGAACCACAATAAAACGCACTCAAGTTCGCCCATAAATAGTTCACCTATTGATAGGTAATCAACTCATAATGGGCCAGCTATACATCTCAGAGATCGGTTAGAGTCAAGTGGTGGACCCATGGTCCGTGTTCTCGCGGAAATTTTCGAAAATCGGCCGTGTCGCGCTAAAAGCAATTTTATGTGAACGCGTCAGAACTCCGGACTCCGGTGTAACAAGTAGGTAGACCATGGCTGGCCGGGGAAGAGGGTGCGCGCGCACCCGGGGGATCGAATCCGAGCCCCGCGAACCAGGGGGAGAGAGCTCCCCCGTGTATATACACTTGTTGGGCGCGGAAAATATTTGCAATATCTCTGTGGGAGAGTTGTGGAAGAGTTGTTAATTGGGTAAAGTGATAGCAAGGTTAATTGTAACGTTTCATAGGGGGACGATTCAAGAAAAATAAGTTCTAGAGGGTGCTCACGCAACCCCTCACCTAGTTGGCTTGAAAGTTGCAAATTGGGATGTTTATCTTGGAACTAAATTACGACCTAAGAAAGGAGAATTTATCGAACGATGCTACTACTATTATTACTCGTATAATATACGGTTCGGTACGGGAAAAGGAGTACTACAATGTGTGTTTTATGACTACAATTTATCCTGAGTGTAATTCTTTATAATCTCCGTTATAAACGCCTAATGATGCTTGCTAATAATGCGTGCTCAATCGGAGCATTAATCAGTTGATAATTTTCCATTAACTTCAATTTTGTTTAGGGAAAACGATTTGAGCTTCAACAAAATCAGGTCAATTTACGGCAATAAGAATCTCGACTAACATTGACAGGCAAACTCGGGTTGTTTGTATGCAAACAAGAGAAATTAAATTTCGAAGAACGTAGGCGGTACACAAGTAAACTAATGCATCCTGTGTCCGTATGGTGCGATGGTAAACAATTTAAAAGGATTAACAATTGCGTCTCTATCCATCCGTGTGACCCTGCCCTTAATATTCCCTGTTCCCTTTTTTGTTTATTCTAGCTTCGTTTCGAATCCAAGGCATTATCGGGAACTTTGATGGAATGGCTGATGTTTTCGTTGCTAGCTAGCAACTGCTCGGGATAACGAGACGAGGCTTAGCTAAGTAAATGGCACGACAATCGAAATAGTATAGGTGGCTTTCTATATTATAATGAAGCTTCATTCATTTTAGTCGCGGAAAAGCACGATAAAAATCTTCCGAGAAATGGAACATTCTGTCAGGGTAAGTTAATCTCTAAAAACTGGGCTTCTGGGGATTAGCGCTCCCCGGCACAACAATTGCCTATTGTTCGAATCCAGAGCTTTTGATAGAACTCTATTCAAAGAGTAATGAAGACAACAGGAAAGCAAATAAATCAAATTATTTGAGCAACGTTTTCGTCACCTAAGATTTAATTGCATTTTAATTCACCCTAACTTCTATTATTTCATAAGATATTTAACTTAAGATATAATTAAAATATTCCTTCACCATCATATCAAGCAAACGTTTAAAGTTTTTTGTCCTTATGGCGAAGGAGAACGAATCTTATTAATATACAGAGTGATTGGGAACGCAATGGCCACACAACAAATGTATGTAGATCATCAATCAATCGAGCCGAAAAAGAAAAAGAAGAAAGGAAAGCTACGTATTTTTGACCACGACGGCAGTCGGTTTCGACCCTGACCTCATGTTAGGTATCAGCCTTTCTCACTTTGTTCAGTCTTCTGGGGTAAATCCAAATGAATATACCACAATCACAATTAGAGGAAACAATTGGGAAAACAATTACTTTAATGCACATCTCAAAAGCTATAAATTTATGGGCATTAGTTTACACATAACATAGGTATCGTTTTATCTGAAAATGGGATTTACTGCTGGCCAAAGTCCTGATCAGCAAAGCATCTGTTGTGAGAAATGTATTGAATTTTAGTTTCCCAGGCAGGCATAAAGTTTAATTTTAACACACCTACTATGAAATGTCGTATTTCATCAAGTGTTCCGTACCTAAACGATCCCTACACCCTGGTGGAATTGAATGAATCAATTATTGTACCTAAATTTAGCCCGTTGAAAATCTAGTTTAACGGATGAATAGATCCGAAAATAAAACACCACCACCATTTAAGGAATTTATAGAACCTCGGTTTCGTAGGATTAAATTCGGGACCAAAACTGCCAAGACTGCCTATTTCGATCCAAACTCCTTCCAGTCGAGGATTTATACTATAAACTTTATTCTACCAGCGCTAAACAAAGTACTAAGGAACGATTGGATTTCTGTTTTTTAGTTTATTTGTGCCTTATCTGGTTTCACGTCAGCCTTGGCCCAGTCTGAAAACTAGATTACTGGAGTTACCTCAGCAAAAAGAGCTGTGCCCTCAACCGCACCGATTCCATTCGAACTAAAAACGGCGTTATTACATGAGAACATTCGAAAAATAATAGTTGTTTTGAAAAGAATTCAGCTATTATAAGCGAGGCACGTAACAAAATAGTAATATAACGAGGCACATTGCAGGATATATTGTTTTACCATAAATTTAATAACTTGGAAACTCTGCTTGGCGCAATATTTTAAAAAGGCCACATGTTGCAATAATCCTTTCTTTTGTGCTCCGTGCAGCGAGTTATGGTTATAATCCTTGCAATTTCGAATTTAATTTGAAAAGCTGCAATAAAGGTCCAAAACAAACAAACTCTTGAAACCTCAATTTCCTCATACCTAACATACAAATACCTCAACACGTATATGCCCCTTTACAAACAACACGAAGTGCACATGAAATTGATCTCATCGAAAATAGAGGCAAAAATGCATATCCCGCCTGTCGCTCCTAATGCAGCAATTTGCATGTGAAAATGATATCCATACCTGTTTGCAAGCTTCTATTATTATTGACAGGTTTTTGTGAATCCCACACACCCCAATGAGGTGCCAATATGGTTATTTGTCGAATCTCAATAAGGTGAGACGGGAAAATGTTCTTCGGTCGATATACCTGATCACGTGTACCTGCCTTTATCTGAAGGGAGACCAGGAGACGGAACTAATTATACTGTTATAGTGAGGGATCTGGGTCGAGACTCAAAGCAAATAAAGTGACATAAAATCGTTAGATTCAAAGGATAGTTGGCACTGATGGCAAATATTATTATCTGATGCGTGTAAGAGCCGTTGCTGCTCAAATCATGAGGGACGAAAACACCATCAACCAGACTAAACATTGTATGTAAAGGCAATTTTATTCCCTCCGAAATTCGCTCACCTGTAGATTTCTTTTACGTTTCTCCACGTCTTGAAATTCCTAATAAAATGGGACCGACATTCGGAGGAATATTAAATGAAGTCTATATTATCGGAATTTATATTTGGCTCCTACTTTCTGCCGAAGACAGGTATTCTCGGGGTGGTTGACGCAATGGTTTTAATTACATAAAACGAACGATATCTATCATTGTTATGATTTGCAATAGCCAATTTATTTCAAAATTTTTGGTAACAAAAATCATCGTTCACAATAAAAACAAAACCATACTAGATCTAAATTATGTGTCACGTAATATTCGTAGGCCTCGGTCGAAGTATAAGTTTCCCAGTGTCATCGCAGGACATATTGAAATCCCGAAGGACCTCCCGCGCTCGGGAAGTTATTATTGATCCAGCTATGACTCTTTTGTGGACTCCCAACAGTAAAATTATTACTAAAAATTTTAGATAAATCATCGGAATCTGAGATTTATGTTACGGACTTACTGAGAATGACTGTGGACAGTATGAAAAATAGATGGTTTGTTAGTGACTGTGATAAAGAAACTACTCTGGTTTCCGGGTCGAATATCCACTGACTTCCTCCAGTGGCTACACATATTGACACTACTGCTAAAACAACTGAAAAGGAAAACAAATTATTTAGGATTACTTTGCTGGGAAAGACTTTTTAATATTGTTTCCTTATCGTAACCAGATAGTTAAACATTTCTATTTTAAGCTTATAGAGATAATCACTTATTTAAAGTTATGATCTTCTTTTTTTATTTATTCACACAGGAGTAAGATCTTTAAAACAAAAAAAAGGACACTCCATTGTGCTTCATTACTACTGGCACTTCTAACTGTCTCTTATTGGAGACAACAGACATAAATACATAATATTCCTCACACCAAGATTAAAACTCTAAGTAAAAAAAGAAACATTTTACAGTAGAAATGTACAATATGACAAGGTTTGTAGCAAAGCTACAAAAAAAAATTCACTCAGAAAGCAAACACAACATCTCAAATAAACTGAATTTGTAGAAAAAAGTATATAACATTTCTGTTTTTTTTAAGGCAGAAGTGATTATAGAAGAATTAAATTAAATCCAACTAAATATGTATTCAATTTTGAACTTCCTAAAAGTATAAAACTATAGTTTCTCAGAAAAGCAGTGCGACAATACAGCTGCGATAAAATCAATAACACTTTCTAACATCAATCACGGTCTTGCTTACTGTCTATAACCTACAACATTTAGTGACAACGTTTTATAGCAGTTCCTAGGAAACGCTCGCTTAAAGGACAATATGATTGTGAAAGTCTCCCCTAAAAAATATGACAATTCTGATAAAATAAATACTATGTTTAGTATGCATATTTAATAGTCATGGGAAGGTCTTAGAAAGAATTCTTCAGCCTAATTTAAATTACAAATGTCTGAAAAAGTAAAAAAACATGGAGGACACTAGAAACCAACCTAAATCATTTCATAAAGGTTTGAATAGAAGATTGTTGGAAGTTGGAAATGACTAACTATAGATTCATATAAAGTTACCATAACATAAGAAATTAGAAATATAACCATCACATAAGGAAAAGTGTCTAATGCATGTCATATATTACCAAAATGTTAACTTCTCTCTAGACCTTTTCATACTATAACAACACTCTTGCACCATGCAAACAAAACTCAAAATTTAATACATTGAAAAGTAATCAGTGTGTTCCTAGTTTTCAAACAATTAGATTGATACCCAGTGGTACCCAGCCAATCTAATTCATTTTGATTGAAAAATCATATAGTAGAGATCCAATCTGATCTGGATCAGCAATTTCCAAAGGACTAATATGATAAGGAACAAGGGATTACCATAATTCCATTGACCACAGCATGATGCCCTGTGTAATAGTGTTCAAACAAATGAAGTGACCAATGAAAAGAAGGATTCATTCCTAGGAGCTAACTAACATTATATATCCTCAGGACAATGGAATGTCACATTAGATTAATGAATGAATGTAATTAATCTTCTTAATCATCTTCATAAGTTCACATTATTTGTTTTATTGGCCAGATTATAATGTTTCAGGAATACCTTACCAAAAAACAACTGTATAACTCTTCTTTCATCAGCAAATTTAAGATGTTTATCCCTTTAAGAATATTCTTCGATATTATATATATCATTTAAGACATTTTAGACAGTACTGTGCAGGCTATGAATTGTAGAGATTAATTAATCCAATACTTACTTCGCCACCTTGTAGTTGAAGGGTGCAAACAAGCAATTACTTCAGTGAGTCTCCTCTCGAAGGCCTTCAAATCTATAATAATATCTATTTTATAGGTTATGAAATTTTTGTGCCTGCGAAAAAAGTCGAATTTACCTTCGCAAGCAGTCTGTTCTAAAGACATTATTGTACTTTAATGATTTAATAAATGTAGTGAGAAGAATTATTGCTGATTTTGTAAATATTTTCCACTTTACATACCCAAAAAATGTTAAATAAAAACAAAAATAAAGATTCCAAATTCAAAAAGGTTGTTCGTCCGAACCAATGTCAAAAAAAATTCAACATCAGCTGATGTCAATGAAGGTAATATCAGATTTTGACGGAATCAAACATAGAGTAATAGTATACTCTACTTGCTCTAGTGCTGAACATTCATGTGACCAATTAATAAATACCATAGAAACTTGCATGAAGATATTTTAATAGTCATTTGATTGTATTGTCTTTAAAGAAAAAACATTGAACCGCTATATTCTAGTATCGTTGTCGTTGTCAATATGTCAATCTGGCGTGATGTGGAGAGGGAGGTCTAGGGTTGATGAGAGTGAGAAGGATAGACAAGGAACAGGAAGCAATCAGAGTTCTTGGTATAAACGCAGTTATAAGGCGAAAGCGTAGAAAAGTAAAAACTGGTCAAAAATTTTCATTTCTCATTTAAATATTAATTAAATTACATTTTTTCCCTATAATTCTAACACAAAAAAGTATGGCATCTTCCTTGGAAAACCTGGAGGCACAACTGGAAATGTTCATTGAAAATGTACGACAAATACACATAATAGTAAGTGATTTTCAGCCTCAAAGCCAAAACGTCCTGAATCAAAAACTGTAAGTACATATTCTTTCATTTCTTTCTATAAATTTTCACTCACCATCTCTTCAGGCAAACCATGGTTCATGGCCTCCAAGAAGTGGACAAATTAAAATCTCAAGTGCAAGATGTACATGTGCCTTTAGAAGTCTTTGAGTAAGTACACCACTTCTCAGAATTAATGTATTGTGAGAGTTTTTCCAATAATGTCTTATTTTTCTTTTTAGCTACATTGACCAAGGCCGTAATCCCCAGCTTTATACAAAGGATTGCATAGAGAAAGCCCTAGCTAAGAATGAACAAGTCAAAGGAAAGATTGATGCCTACCGCAAATTTAAGGCTAATATGTTACTTGAGCTTAGTCGGACTTTCCCCAATGAACTTAGTAAATATAGAGCATTAAGGGATCACGAGTAACAATAAAGTTTAGTATAAGGGCACTTTCATTAATATATGTATATAAATATAATTCAATGTTTTTACTTATACATATATTGTTATTTTTTTTATCCATAAATGGAATATTTATTTTATATATATGACAGGCTATTTTGTGAAAGGAAAGAGGAGCCACATGAAGTAAAAAGGGATGGCCTAACAAGCAAAAAGAACCTAATCACAGGACTCTGGTGCGCCACCTCCCTTTACTACTACTACTTTTGGTTTTTATTCAGTTACTCTTTAGTTATTTCATATTGTAATGTCAAATATTGTAGCATTTTGTTTATCTGCTCTATTGTACAAAAAGTTAACAAAAAAAACTGTTCAAAAGTCTCAAATAAGTTTAAAAGTTTTTATTTAACTTCTGTAAAAATTACAAAAATTGCCTTTTTAATGTAATTAAAATTCTTGATTTCCCCAACGGATCTGTAAGAAAAAATATCATACTTATCCACATTTTATAATATTTACTGCACCCTTACATCAGTTCTTGCCTTCAATTTCCTGTCAATTAAACTGCACAGTGTCTCCGATCGCACTGAAAGGGAATCAATTTTTTCAATCAACTGTTGATAGGGACTTAAAGGTTGCGCCCCCATAACGACGTGCCCAAGTTTAGAATCAATTTTAGCATCCAACCTGTAATTTTTAGATAAAGCTAAAATCAAATTGATGCAATAAAAATGCTTTTTACCTAGCGTTTCTGATCAAGTTTACAATCCAACATTCAGCCTCATCAGGGTTCATGTTCAATTTTTCTGCTAACATGCCAATGCTAATACATTGATGAATACGACAAAAAGTTTCAAAAATCATCAATCTAGCATTTTCCACGAATTCCTCTAAACAGGAAATTAGGAAAAAGTCATTGTATAGCACTAAAATAGTCATTTCATTCACTTATAAATTAAAGCTACACTAACTAAAACCTGTTTGACAGTCTTGCAACTTCTGTCTAGCACCATCAAAGTCAAAATTGACATACAAATGTTCCAAAAATTCAGTTATTGGGTCACGGTAAGTGTAACTTTCTTGCTGAATGACTTTTACTAAATCTTTTAACGCTGATCTATAAATATACATAACTTAAGAAAACAATTTCACTTGTATTCCACTTTCTACCTTCTGCCTCTGTTGATGATTACAGCAGTAGCCAAATATCTCAATATATGGGGACACATGGTTTGAATGGCATTTAAATAATGAGGTCTATACAAGAACATCTCAATAATTAGTTCTCTACCCATGGCATGGTTAAAGAAGATAAACAGTGACCAATGGATCAACCAAGTCCTTTGCTGAAGAAGTTGTAAACTATTGCCTATAAAATTTAACTTTAGAACTTTCTGATGACTTTCCTAACCAGATATTGTACCACCGAATTGATTAGGACTGTTGTCAATATGTTCCCTCAATTTGTTTAAATCCTCTAAAGCAGATTCCCAGTTTTGAACCAGTATTTCAGAGGCAAATTTTCCCCAAAGTGCACTCAAATAGTTTTTGTCACTGGGTGAAAGTACCAAAACACAGAAGTAAAGATATGAGGTAGATATAGAGTAGTTACCACATTCATATCTGTACTTTGCCAAAGTATGAAGAGAATTAATCATTTCCATATCAAACTAGAAAAAGTATGTTAAACAAATTTCTAAGGCGAAAATGTAATTTGAAAAATACCTTGACTTCCTTCTCCAAGTAAGTAATCAATGTTTTGGAATCCCTCATATTCTCCATGTTCTTCATAATATCCTCATTGCCCATTATGGTCAAAATAGGTTCAACTCTTTGCTGCAATTCTTGCAACTGAGCAACTACATGTTGCCTCCTTTGTTTCAAATCATCTGGGATTTCATCCCTCGGGTACAACTGTTTCCGGATATCAATAGCATAATCAATCATATTGGTCTTGCTCAGAATTTCCAGCTTTGCTTTCAGGACTTCAGTCTCATCATATATCTGTTTAGAGAGTCAAATGCTCATAAATTTTCGTATAAGAAGAGGAATTCAATTTTTATATAAGAAAATATGGGTTTAATCTCAGTTAACACATTTTTTAAGATGAGGTATCCTAACCTTAAAAACAGGTTTGTGCTTACCTCTTTAGCAGAGAGGAATTCCAGTAGTGGGAATACTAGATGCCGGTCTAGATACTGCCCTATTTTTGCTGTTAAATCGTATTTTGCCATGGTAAATTCTTCAATTTCCAATTTTTATACGAAATTCAACTTAAATCTAAAACCAATAAGATATGCTATCACTCTTTATGAATTTGTCCGGTTTGACGTTTGAAATTTGAAGTGTTTCACGTTTGACATCGACGTTGCCAGGTCTGAATCATATCTTAACGGCCTACGAAATAGCAACGTTAAATGAATGGGCGGTTTGGCCACGTTTGAGCAATAGGATGCAACGGTTACCATGACAACTTTTCTTAAAAGCACAACACAACATACAAACAAATTTGGCGGGATCTTGGCGCCAAATTTCGGGCTAAAAAAAGAAAAATATCATTGATCTTTGTGATGGTGCAGATCCGGAGCTGGAGGATCTTCAATATTGTAAACAGTTAGAGTAAAGTAGAGTAACTTCGCAAAGTTTTTTTTCATTGTAAAATACACTTGTTACACTTGTTTATTTTGAACTGCAAAGGTGAATTTAGTTTTCATATATTTCTTATAAGTCGGGGAAAAATAGACAAGAAATTCGAAAACTTCATTTTATTAAAATAATCAAAAAACCAAAGTTAACTTTATAGATTTGTTTGTGTACTGTGAAACTATTTCTTTGAATGTGCAACTTTTCGTCCGTTTAATCAAGTCTATATCTATTACCGTTTCCAGAATCCTTATTTTGGGCACAGTGTAGATTGCTTTAAAATGCGCGTAAATATTAGACTTCACATTAAAAACATAAAGAATCCATATCTTATGACATCTATTGAAAGTTACAAGAAAAGGCGTGGGCGCAGAGTGGCGCACCGTTGCCCTTTTTCTTAACTTCTTGTTAAATAGAGGTTGCTGTGATGTGATTTAAACTGATAGATTGACAGGAAACATCGGCTCACCATTAACGGCGATCATAACTAGGGACTTCTGTTGTTATATGTTAACAAGACCGTCTTGTTTGCAGCCTAGTTCCTGTTTTTAGTTAGTGTTTGTTTTGTGTTCTGTTTACATTTATTTCTTATTTCAAATTTAAGTTAATGTTTTTCAAAGTTAGAATTAAAGAAACTAAGTAGAAATGTCATTTATTCTTGTTGTAAGTATTTCCATTGTTCTGAACGATTCGCGCAGTCAATGTACCTATTGTTAGATACTCAGTGATGCTGGATTGTAATAACTCGATCCCTGTAATGTACAAGTAGTACGTATCTTATGATGTTAAAGTATCGTAAGAAATATTAATTAAATTAACAATATTAATTAAATTAACAAATACGGGGGAATTATAACATAGAGACGTCCATAAATTACCGTAAATCTTTGATTCTTTGTTGAATGGTTGAGGTAGGTCATTGAAGCCATTGGTGCCATGATAGTGGATCAGATCATAGAAAGACAATAAATCGCGAGAGTCAGCGTAAAAGAAACTGGAAAAAATAACTTTCTTAGGGTGCTTCTGGAAATATGCTTTGTGTTTTTTAATTATGAGACATTTTAGACCCTCAATTTAAAACCGATTAAAAATATATTATTTTTTATAATTATTTGTCTTCAAATCCCCATAGTTTATAAAACTGTAGAGTGGTTATTGATTTAATTTTGATGAAGTTGATTTTCTTGCATTTTGCCTCCATAACACAAATAGTTTGTTTAAACTGTGTTAAATTACAATAAAATGGTATTGCAATTAAGAGACAGAAAAGATAGATTTTTTGTTGCTCTCTTCTAATTATGGTAATTGTAAAAATCTGCTAGATATTACTATTTCTTCGTAAAGTTCTGAAGGTTTGTCCCTTAAGGACGCCTCTGAATTTTCTCGTTAATATAACTAAAAGACGCACCACAATAAATTGGTATTAAACAACGTAAATTTGGAAACTTTTTCCCTTATTTTGTCTGAAGGAATATTTCTTTAAAGTTGCGCGGAATATTTTGGAAACACCCTGTATAAACCTACATTTTTTAATGAAAACTTACTTAAACTGAGACTTGGTCCTACATATATTTTGAGTAATTACTGGAAACATCACTTCACATTAACCCGTTTGAATCTGAACAGATATTCAGATTCATGATACTTGGAGAAGAATAAAAGGTTTGGACAAGGTATCAGAAACTTTACTGTCCAACAATGTACTTCTAAGTAAAATTCAAAATTTAATACAACCCCTTATAATTAACATTTCCTGGGACATCCTGTGTGTCCCCAAAAACAAGAATTATTCCTAGAAGCAGTCAGCACAAACAATCTTTATGAAGTTAAGGGAATGTTAGATCAAGGGATAAGCGCTAACACTGTTAATGATTTAATGTCTGGAAATACATTACCCAGTTCCTTACATATAGCATTTTTACTAGAGTAAATTCGTGTAAAGAGCACATTTTGTAGTAGGTACTTAGTACTCATCAAGGTAGCTGATGTTTAGATTTGTGGTTTTTCTAGTTGCATAATAACTATTTAATTAAATTCTAATTTGACATATACACATTTTCAGGAATGTAGAAATGATATCTCTTCTGCTGAGATATGGAGCCGACGTGAATAAACCAGACTCGCTTCATAATACTCCCCTACACTTGGCAGCAATATTTTATGATATGCGTATAATGTGTTTACTACTTCTTCACAAAGTACGTAATTATAGCAAGCTAATTTCTGCGTCTATTAAACCACTTAGTACTTCTTGTATGAAACTTGGTTCAACTGAATCACAACTAGTAGGTGCTTGAATTTTCCCATGAAAATAGCATTTCTAATTTAATTTGCTACAATTGGGGATAATATTGCTATTCTTATGAGATGATTCACGTTCAATTCATCCTCCTTTTATACAACTGAGTCTTAATGTCTGCTGATTATAGGCTGACGTAAGCCGTGTTAACTTGGATGGTAAAAGACCGATAGATTATGCCGCAAAGTCGGGAGAGATTAGGCAAATAACCGATGCAACCGATGAAAAATTGCTAATCAGGAAAACGACAGTCCAAGTAGATGAGGTGCGATGAGTGTTAAAAAAATTGAATGTGCTGACAGTAAATCAAACTTTCAGATAAAGCGTCTACCTACCGCCGCTGCCAGAGGAACTTTTCAGGCCAATAATGATACTCTTTCTGACCTCGATGCAACTCAGTTGCAATTAATGAAGTTGTCAATTAACTCAGTACCAGATCATCTTTTGGATAATGCAATGAAGAAGCTCCTAGTCGATATTGAGCAGTTGAAAATTACATAGACAGTTTTTTTAACTGCATTAGTAATAGTGTGCGACAATGAGAGTGAATTAGACAGGATGATTTACATTTTAACCAAGAAAAATTAACAGCGGAAAGAACTTGCAAAAAAAACAGCTCATTTGAACTTACAGCTTAAAGGTTTATTTTGATAGTTTGCAGAACAGCATAAATTATATATTACGTAACGAAGCTTTGAAATACAAGTTCATAGGAACTTTCCTCTTTGTTTTTATGAGAGCTGTCACCCGTTAGTTTTCTAGATTAAAACCTGATTCACCCTGTATTATTGATATTAAAGACTTCACACAGTTGACAATTTTAAAGTACAAATGAGAGTATTTATAGTATTTTAATTTCTTTTTAGTACCTATAAGACTGTTTTCATAAACTGTGACATTATTAGTAACTATTCTAAGACAATTTTATCTTGAACACATACATATTACATAGTATATATTATTTTAATATATCTATAATGTTTACCTTTTAATTACGATCTTTTTCAATGTTTTTTCTTATCTGTGTAACTCGTAGACTATGAAGAGTGGCGACCTATATTATTTCAACTCCACTTAAGCATTATTTTAAATTTTGTTATTGCTTATAATGGTTATGAATAACAATCCTAGGATGTTCTACGACGAAAACAAGATATTTTAGAAGGTGACTAAATGCACATTTCCAATTTAAAAGAATGTCATAAATGTAATCCCAGAAATTGCTCGTTGCTGAAATTTAAGGTCCTAAAATTGGAAAACGAATTCACAATCTTATCTTTACAGCTCCTAATTTATAAGATATATGCTTTAAATTTGGGGGCGACTACTATTCAGGATATACAGGATATGATTTCTCAGTTGCTGCTAACAATCTACGTGATGATAGTTATTGTTCCGGACATCAGGGTATCCTAGCAGTGTGTTGAAAACCTAATTTGCGATTGAGAATCAATGTATTTGAACGGTAGTTGCTAAGAGCTAAAGTATTTAAATATAACAATGGTTTTTTCAGAAATTTATTTTCAACATTAATATATAACATACAACTAGAATATCAACAAAAAAAGAACTGTACAATAGTTAAAATCCTGCTAAATTTGGCGTGTTTTCTATATTTTCTAAATTAGTAAATTTTCACTACTAACAACGACTAATACGAATAAGATAAAGAACCATACCTCTTGAAGTTTCAACAGTTGAACATCTAAACGATCGACTCCCAACAAGTTTCCAATAAATATACTTCATGCTAGTTAACTTCTGTTGGAAAATATGGAAAGAATGTATTAC
Organism: Euwallacea similis; assembly: GCF_039881205.1. Classification (NCBI taxonomy): domain Eukaryota; kingdom Metazoa; phylum Arthropoda; class Insecta; order Coleoptera; family Curculionidae; genus Euwallacea; species Euwallacea similis. The sequence goes on along the minus strand of NC_089641.1, from coordinate 299,727 downwards.
GAGGTATATTCGATTAACTCAAAGGCATCTTTAGTATTTCTTTTAGAACTTAGACTAAATTCAATAACTGAGACTATACAAGCGATGTTTTATAACTGTTTCACAGCCCTCCTCGATCTATTAATGTATCTTTTCGTCGCCTTTAGAACTAGAGCGAAGAATAATGATGCCTAACAATTACAATGTTTTCTGCCAATATCGGTTACGGCATAAAGCTATTTAAGTACGTAAGAAATAACTATCAAACCTCATTGAACTGGAATGTATAATTTTTCACAAATGCGCGTATAAATACTAAATTTATATGTATATACAAAATGCATATTGAAATAAATAAGACAAAAGATCTAAATTGAGCCGATAGGCAAATCTTGTTGAAAAATATTTGTACTTCAATATCATGATAAAGGTACGGTGTACACATGCGATAAAATATACAATCTGCCATGGCTTGCAATAATTTTAAAATAAAAAAATAATAAATATAATCTAAACTCATAGAGAAAATAATTATAAAATAGAGCAATAAACTCCTAACGAAACAATTATTAAAATAGAGCAAATGGAGTGTTGACTTGGAAAGAATAAGCGGAGCTTAGAAACTATCGAGCCGTATCAGAAGCGGCTCCAAAGTAGATAAAATCACAACCTTGGACTTTTTTCCCAAGCTGGAGTATCGGTGGTTCCCACGGGAAACAGAATGCTCATATCAAGGAACCATCACCCTACACAGAGCAGGGAAAACTTCTGCTTGGATGGGGCCGTAGTCCACACGCTCCCCGTCAACTGTCATGTACCTATTAAAAATATGTTAAATTTAATGGTTAATTATTAAAACATTACATTTTGTTTAATATTTAAACTTAAAAATTTTTTTTTTTTTAATTTTATCTTAATACCGCAAAATTTAAAAACTTGGGAGTTACTAACACAAAATTTTTGAAATTTCAACTTAGTATCTCAAAATTATAAGTGGCCTTTGTTTCTTAAAGTTAAAAAAATGCTTAAAGACTTACCCGACTTGTGACATATCTGGTTCTATCCTAAAAGCATTCACAGGTATTAGTTCAATATAGCCACTGGTGTCCGTATTTCCGTTCATTGCGTGTGCCCCAGTGGTCAAGCCTGTACGAATTTTAGGAAGATACATCAAAAACTTTCACAATCAAACTTGATCTATTAAATTTTTTTTAACAAGACTTTTTCCTGGCATCTAAGCCTTCCGCTATACATATATTTGACGGACCACGCTGTATAACGCTAATAATATGGAATCAATCTACCTAAAAGAAACTGAAGCAATTGCGACCTCGTTGCGCCATGTTTAACTATCAACAACCATATTCTTGCATCGTTGAGCCTGGCTTCAGGAGCAAAGAGACACTCTTCTCCTAAATGAGTTTGGTATGAAGCGTGAACCTGAAGAACGTTTAATCATATGTGTCCTGTAAATGTATTTGGTGCAATTACCATTACGAAACGACCGTCAATACACTGCCACCCACTGGGCAAAGAAGCTGTTAAACTGGGCAGCTGCGAGGCAGGTCCATACATCCTTCTATTAGTCGAATCCACATTGTCTCCTAGCATAACATTTTTAATTTAACATTTTTTAAGTTAAGCAGGTTAGCAATTTTTTAAGGTAAATTTGCAAAGACGACACAAAATAAATCTTTAAAAGCAGAAATTGCAAGAACCCCGTTAAGTGTTAAAAGCTTTTGCAAACTGATTACCTAATCCGCTATCTGTAGTCGATTGATAAGAACTGCCACCAGTTGAAAAATAGGCGCTTCGTCTTGAACGCGCACTATACCATGAATCTACCCTTGGCCTTCCTAAAAACAACACGCAACTGCCACAATACCACAATTTACATACGCACAATATTTAAGAGAAGGATGCATGCTCAAGAAGTGCGTTTTTTACAAGTAACATTTATTGTAGTGTAAAATCCCCAAAGAGGCGTCATTACCTTCTTCAGTCTCTAAATGCACTACTGGAGGCAAATCCAACACATTCCCTTTGTTAGCAGGACTATGGAATACATTTTCCGAATGAGAAAGAGATATGGAGCTAGGAATGTACCACAGCTTGCCCTTATAAGATCTTAGACCTATCAATCTAGCCACCGACCACACAGTGAACCTAGTGCCCCCTAACATTCGTAATCTAAAATCAACGCTTGTTCATCATCCCTATAGTGTAAGCGTTAAAACTTAACATGCCTTTCACTCTCAATGTCAATATCAGATAACAATCCCCAGCCAACAGAGAGAAACGAAAACAGAATATGAGACACTGTTTCCACCCGGACTAAGTCCATGGCTTCGCTATGTCCTCTAACAGCTGCCAGGGCCGCTGGCAAAGTGGGGGAAGGTATATAAGGCTCCTCGCAATGGTGGGCGATGCTCCGCGCTAGGCCATTTCCCGAACCACCTGGGACTACCCCTATAGGTATTGATCTGAGCATTTCGGCCCAATCGGGTCGCTCGAAGAGGCCATTTATTATTTCAAAGATAATGCCATCTCCGCCTACCTGAAAAAGTATATCTGTTCTAGGTATATGTCTCATACACAGATAGGGATTGTAGAAGTGGTGGAATTCCACACTATCCTAAGTTAGAACTACATATTTGAAAATAGTGTGAAATTGCACCGTTCGCACAACCCCTACTTGTGGGAGCGTGTGGACAAAATAAAAGGAAAAATAGAAAAGTATAGTACTGAGGAAGGTCAAATATGCATTATGTTAGCGCAGGAACAAAATAATAAATGGTTTGAAATAACTATTATTACTCGGAACTTAAATTCCATGTTATTCGCAATTAAAGAAACACTTGTCTTGTAGTAACTGTGACAAATCTAACTTATCTAAGTTTTAATGACTGCAATGGGCATAATTGTCCACAGTTTTGTTGAGTTATGGTAAATACTTATACCTAAAGCTATGTTGTTTTTTTACTTACAACGATAATTTGTAAACCATTTGGTCTTTAATTATTAAGAAAAAACCTGTGATTAATCTTGCGGAGAAACACGAATCACTTTTATCGCAAGCAGCAACCTTGGCCATATACAATTTATTAAAAAAGGCAAATGCTTTATTTTCTTAAAATGCCAACGGTGAAAGCAGACATCTACCTTGAACCTTGAAATTTACAGTAGAGAAGATCAGGAATGGTTGACTACAGGGGTAGGTCGAGGGTTAGTTGACACATTCCATCTAAGTTTGGAATTTTAAGCATTCACGCAGATGTAAAAGTCGATAAGTTGCAAATTACCCAAATTTCAACTTTGCTATTGAACATTTACTTTGGTAGAGCCAAATCTGCCTTAGGGTTGGTTGATTTAAAATTTATATGAGACTGATCGGCACGCGTGTCAATCAATTTCGATTAGCCAAATATACTTTAAAACATCAATAAAGATTCATAGGAAATGTTGCTTACGCCTAAAAATATTAAGTTAGACGGATTTATTTTCTCACTTGTTGAACATAAATCAACAGTTAACTACTTGTACTTGTGTGTGAAACATGTTCATGATACTTATTCCATTTAAGTGAACTTTTGCCTGTGTCGTTCAGATTAAAGGTTCAAATAGAGTTAATTATTGGTAAATTTTTCAAAATGTAATATTATTTAAATTTTGCAACGGACCAAAAGGTTTTGTAACGATTGTGCCGAACATTTCTAGTCTTCCTTATTTACTTAATAATTATTTGGCGATTCATCATTAGTGGCAATAACTAATTGAATGTTTCTAATAAACTTTGCAACAATGAAGTTTTAGTGTGTAATGTAAGTTTGATAGGTCAACTAGTTGTCTAACTCAATTTGCATGTAGAATGAGAGATCAAAAGATAGAAAATGAAAATATAAAACTTTCTAGATATTGCTTGCTATCTCATCAATGCAATGAGATATTGGATTTCAAACAATATGATCAATATGTTAAAATGAAATTCCTGATTAGAGTAAGAAAATAATTGTTTACTTTAGAAGTATTTTTCGGCTTCATGAAGTCTGTTTACAGTTTGGCTTACGTCATTCAGCTAAATGACCAAATTTTTATTAGGATTATATGACCTATTTGCCTTCTAGAGCAGATTCAGTTACTAATTGATCAGCATCTACAGATTAAATATATAACCCTCTTGCTGCTTGTTTTCAACAGAAGTTTTAACGCGCCTTTAAGAAAATAATAAAGATTTCATTAAAGTAAATATCTATTTCAGGTATAAAATATTAAAAATTTACTTAAATAAAATTAATAATGGATACTTTAATCTAATTAAAATTTTTGTGATTAATAATCTTAATTGTTGGCATTTTCAATAGATAATTAAAGTCTCAATATTTTAGAGGAAATATATACTTACATAATAAAAAGAAGAATAAGAATAAATAAGAGATAGAACCTTGCCACATAAGCTATAACATATCTTGGAACATCCTTCAATTTTCTCATCCAATTTTAAATTAACCTTTAGACCCTCGATAAAAAGGTATTTAAGTGACCTTACTTACCCCAATAATCCCTGTCCACTGTGCCAGACTATTACTCCTAACAAAATCTCTTGCAAAATTATAATGCTTTGTCATATATAAATCATAAGGAATCTCAGCCTCATTCAAAATAGGAGCGACTTTTTGCTGGAAAACCTGTTTTCCTTTGCCAGATCCACTTTTAGGATTGCACAAAATAAGCAACCTTTGAGTCTCCTTGTGTCTTGTAACTGAAGAATAATCAATCAACATTGAATGGCTCACTATTTCACCTCTGAGCAATTTTTTAATGGTGCATCTCCATCTTTGAGCCTCCTTGTTATTGTCCTCATATTTATCAAACGACCTGAATCTCAAAGTAATAATAGTCCTCTCCCGTTTCTTGTTCATATGTTTTGAGGCTTGGAAAATGTAGGCATAAATATACAAGTAGGCACTAACATCTGAATCGTCCAGATCTGCAGAGTTCTCTTGGACAACTTGGAGACTGTCAGATCTGGGTAAAGACTGGCAAGTGCAATTTTGAGCTTTCTTCTTGCTCCTAAGGCATTGGCACCCAATGATGTCTTTTATGGGTATAAGTTGTTCTTTGACACTGTGTTCACTCTCTTTTATTAGGTGCAGGCCCTTTGAGGTCAATCGAACCCGAAAGGTATTATTCTTCTTTGTCACGACATAGAATGTTTCTTCTAAGAGAATTCTGTCTTGAAGAGGCTCTTCTAACGGTTTTAGTTCCATCGGGATTGTAAGATTAAGTTAGAAAGGACTTGGAATTTAGTGATTAGATAATAAAATATATGGGAAAGTTGGATTCACTACCTGGTAATGGTAAGCGGATAATATGACACATATTTATTTGAAGCGCACAAAACGGTTAACTGGAGACTACTGACTAAAGCGAGAACAATACAGAAACATTACTCAAGTAATTACTACTTTTATCTTGATTCGAATTGGAAATAAATTGAAAATGTGATAAACAACCGTGGTTTTAAACACATACATGTGTTTTTAAAAAACCGGATCTGCGTCTCAAGAGGAACAAAAGACACTTCCATTAATAAGTGTACTCTGAACTCCGTCTTCGAATAAACCAAGTTAAATATCGTTACTTTTCTGTCGATCTCGATATTATCCCTCATTCGATATTATAGTACAATTAAATTGTGTGTTACTTTGTTTAAGTAACAATAAATAAAACATCCTTTTTAAGAATTAATTAAGAATTCATTCTAGTCCAAATAACCAATAAATCAATAAAAACAAGACATGAAGAAAACGTGAGTTTAGTAAGTAATAATTTTAGCCTGTACCTATTTTAGTTCGTCGTATATTGAAACCTTTTTATAAACAGAACTAATAATGTCCTCAACACCAAGATCAACCCTGAAGGTTCCCAACCCACTTATATTCTCCCCAGCAGAAGACGATATTAAGAGAGAAAAAGCTTCTGTAACTATGAAGAATGCAAAATTATTTGAGATTGTAAACACAAATCAGGAGGCCTGCCAAGAACAACTGCATGCAAATAGGTTGAAAGCCCTTCGAAAAGAACTAGATTATTTAAAAGAAACTGCCTGGAAGTACGAGCCCATTGAGAAGTACATGGGACAAAGTACTCAGTAACTTAAAAGGTTTGTTGTATTTTATTTCAGAAATCTTGTATCTGAATTTAATTTTTCTTCAATTTTATTTAAATAAAAATTTCTGGTTGCCTATTAGAAAGTGTTCTCAAAACAGTGAAGGCAAGATTGTTTTCTAAGAAAAATACTAATGATTGTTTACATTTCCTATTAAGTCAAGAGGGGCTAGTTTTGGCCTAATGAACAGGAGTACTAAATGGGAGTTCTATAGATGTTTTTAGGATGTTTACTATTACATACAATAATTTCACACATACTATCGACGTACTATTTTTTAGAAAGATGGTTTAACTGCTTATTTAGTTTGTAAATTCTTTTAACAAGGAATCAAACCTTTTCTACTATATTATTCATTAAGATATATTGTTGCTATAATATTAAGCCAGTTAAACTAAATGGACTGTTTTGTGAAACTAGTAAAAGTTTAATATTATAATTTATTATAATCCTAAAATTAAAAAATCCCAAATAGGTACCTAACATTTGTGATAGATATTTTTTGATATCAGTGATAAAAAACAAGATTGTTGATTTTAACAACGATAAAGCCATCATCAAAACGTCCTTAAAAGATATTCAGTAGCCCAATGTTATCAGGGTAGGAGACAAGAAATAAAACGTTTTCTTTTGCTAAAAAAATTGCTTATATTTCAATCCCAGTTTTAAGTTTTAGAAAAGCTGAAACGAAAATAGGTGACGCTTCATAAATAGGATGGGACTAGAACTGTACTTAAATTGGGTTATTACTTCAAAAGATATATCACCAAGAAACATACCAAGAGTGATAACGGCTAAAATTTACCATATGTCTTCCTACTTAAGAAGGGCACATGACATTTAGCGATGCATGAATAAATCCATGCAAAATTAACGATATATTATATGTATAACTTTTGCTAAAACCCATGCAAACAATGATTGAACAACTTATAATAATTAAGAAATTAGAACCTTACTAGAACACCATCCATTCATAAATTTTGCCCTAATAAAATCTAATTAATGAAATAAAATGAATGAAACAGCTGATCAGAATGACATCTTTGACATGTGCCACTCTGTCATTTCTACAATTGGGTTCGCCGCTCATTAGATCCGACGTGGTTCTCCCTTCTCTTTGTTGTCATACGAAATGTACTGTTTTGAAAATGTATTGATTAACTTAACTTATCAGCGGATGCACTAATCAAAAACGTTAACAACGTGCCTACAATGCTACCTAACAATATGCAGCACCAGTACTGGCTCACCAAAAAAAGCGTTTTGAGAAAATTAGGTGGTAAGGAGGACGAATGTATAATTTCTTCCGATGCAGAGTTGGATGCCAAATTAGAGCTTTTTAAATCAGTAAACGAAAGCTGTCTACAACTGCAACGAGTTATAGACTTGTACCAAGAGAGACTGTGCTATTTGGCACAAGAGGAGAATGCATTAGGAAGGTAGGATTCTTATCTAGAAAAAGTTTAAATAATGGGCAAGATACTTCATAGATACTTGAAAGAGTGTGGAAAAAGTGAAAAGAACGCCAATGCAGGACAACTTATGACTACTGCTGGAAAAGCTCTAGCTTACACAGGGCACCAACGCCTAACTGTCAGACCCCCCTTAGTAAGACTGCACCATGAGGTGGAAACTTTTAGAGCTCGTGCAATCACAGACACAAGGTAACCATAGAATATCCACTAAAGTATACTGTGAAAGCTCTCATTTATAGAGTGACTGTGACTGAAATGGAGAAAGCAAGGACAGAATATCGAGCTGCTTTAAGTTGGATGAAGTCTACTTCCAGTCAACTGGACCCTGATACTGGTCATGGTTTGGAAAATTTTAGGAAAGCTCAGTCTTATGTGAAAACATCCAAAACTAAGTTTGATAGATATACCTTGGCCTGTTTGCAGAAGGTTGATTTGTTGGCAGCTGCTCGGTATTATCACATTTTGGACTTAATATTTATTTAATGAGATAAATATTTATAGGTGCAATATGTTTTCACATGCCCTTGTACCTTATCAAAAAGCATTGCATTTGTTTGCGACAAAAGCATTAGAAACTTTAACTTTGGCAACCACAAAATTGCAAAAAGTGGAGCCTTATGATTTTAGTGTAGTATCTGAGTTAAATGAAACTCCAAAAACTGATAAGGAAAAGGGCACTACTGATGTTAATCAGGGTAAGCTATATATATAAAGAAATTATTTAGATCTCTTTTTTTGGGCATAGTTGAAGATAAAAATGGTGCTGACTTCTTTGAAGATAAGGACAGGAAAACATTTTTCAATGCTGAGTATACTGACAAAGAGGACAAACAAATGAAAACAGATGAGACACAGAAAGAGAGGAGGTAAGTATATTAACTACAGCTCATGCTTTTGAGATTTTAAAGATATCATTTTACATTATTCATGTTTATTTAGAGAAACTTCAGAAGAACATGAAGAATCAACTTCCAATTTATTAGGCAATGACTTTGCCCCACCACCTCTGCCAATCCTATCCATTAACAATGAATCATCTGATTCAAAACCAAGCTCAGCTTTACTAGATCTTGATATTTCTGTCCCCAGTGACATTCTGTCTGATCTCATAGGAAACACAGCCAGTTTTATGCCTTCTCATTTAATGCAAAATAGCACTGGGTTAGATTTAGGGTCTCTGGAAGATTTTGAACATTCAAAAAGTGATGGTGGTATCACAAAAGTGGAGAAAATGAATAAGAGTAAGGTTTCTTCAACTAAAAGTGCGGGAAAAGCGGAGAGTCAGATGTCATGGTTAAGTCTGTTTGCTGAGTTGGATCCTCTGTCAAGCGGGGTTATGGAGAATAATGTGGCCGGGGATAGGGCGTAAATGCATTGTTTTTCAGTGTTTGTCATGCTGAGATAAACTAGTTTTTTAAGAAACTACATAAAGTATTATTTTGATTTAGAGTAGAGTTTTTGTGAGGTATGGTATAGAAAAGATTGTTACAAATCCATAAATACGAAAGTTATGTATTGGTTCAGCTTGAAGGAGGAGGAGGATACATTCCATTATTAATCTATTATTGTGTTGTTCTCAACATTATTTTTTTATCACGCTTTGCATCTGATTTGTTTACTTTGTTAGTTTTATTTACACTCTAGTCTCAAAACTAGTCTCATTGGTAATCTCGCACTTTTGTGTTTCTCTAAAGATTAGACTATTATTAATAATTATTATCACTTGCGTATTTTAAATATGTACGTATATAAATAAATCGATATAACATTATAATATTCAGAGTTTTAATTAGGTTTTAAGTAATTTTCTGCCCTAAATAAAGGTTAGCGCAAAAATGATAACAGATAATGAAAATCTTACATTATTTAAAAATTTACATAAATATCTACTTTCCCATATGGTGCAATAAAATTATGTAAATATGTAGAGTTGATAATAATTGCATATGCAACTAGATAAAGCGTAAAAGTGAAAAATAAATAGTTGTGTAACCTCTTTCTTGGTAGGATCTACGATGAAATTGTTAAAGAGTTTATTTGTTTCACATTTTGGAAAACTTAAACTATGCAGTTGAGTAAAGTATTTTTTTAGAGTATTTACGATATAAAGTATGCTAGTAATAGTATAAATAAGAAAAAATATAAGAAATGAATAATTTTACACATTTTAGACAATTATTACGTCTTGTACTGTAACTTTAAATGTTGTTCAATTATGCACATGGTTTCCTTGTTATTAAAATGAAAACATCGATTTTTGACGTTTACCATTTACGCCATTTTTAAAGAACGTCACCAAAAAAATTGAAAACAAAAAGATAAACAAAAAAGAAATATTACTTTTTAGGCAAATTAACATTTCCAAACAACGCCACAATTTCAATTAATTATTGCGCAATAACATAAATCTAATCTCTTAAATTGATTTGCCTTTAGTTGTAGCTAGAAAAGTCCTAAAACCGTTTCCCACGTCTGGGTGTGTTTGAAATGTTTACAATTCGCATTCTTTAAAAGATTTTTTCTCAATTAAGATGGATTCTGCGAAGCTGAGCCCTACGAAAAGTGGCCCAGGTAAATTTAATCTAAGCCCGATGCTAATTGATTTAAAATATAAATATTTGCTTTACACTTTTTTATTAAATAAATTCTTATCAGTAAGCAATGTGGGAGATAATGAAGAACCCTATCCAAGTTTATCAGACTACCATGATTATGAACCTAATCTCGAGTTTGATGATTCAGAATTGCAACAAACACCTAATTCTGGTTCAATATCAGGTAAGTTCCTACAATAATTTTACTCACAGTTTTGTTACTGGTACTGTCTCTTATATTGTGAAGGTAAGGTAACTCATTCATGAAATAAATTGTTCTTCAGTAAAACACCATAAGTAGGTAACAGACCTATAGCTCTATACCAGGATTATACAGGGTATAACACATAACATAATGCATGAGAATTGTTATAGTTTTCAAGATACTCATACATGTACTCTTAATTTGGGCCACACTATATAGGTGATTCATATTTATTGTTGAGTAACTCCTGGTGAGCACTTAAAGTATTGTTATTTGAAAATTATGCAAGTTCATATCCCCTTAAGCACTATTAATATTAGCAAGGCAAGGTGTAAGTAGTAGTACATCTAATTCTAGTGTTACAGTTTTAAAATTATTTTTATTTTATATGTGAATAATTCCTTAAGTTGTTTATTAAAATTAATTAGTTTTAGTTTGTGACTAAAAAGTTTGGGTTATATCCATAAGCTTAACTGTCTTAGTTCTTCTAATAACCCCCCTGCAAATACATTTGTGATCAAAACGGTCAAAATTTTGTTGGTATTTATAAGAAAAGAATTATCCTTGTCCCAATAAAAATTGTTTAGTAAATGATCATTAATCAAATCATTGGCTTGACCTAAATCTTTAATATATAAATTTGTCTGCAATTTCATATGAAAACACAAATTGAATGGATCACTTAATAATCAAACCTCCTCCTTAAATATTCATTCTCAATTAGACTAGTCTAAATAAAAAAAATTAAAAAAAATTTGCAGCTGATTTCATACACATAGAATCAAATGGAGTGATGACCATGGGAACTTCTCCAGTTGCTGAATTTACAGATGAAAATTATGAAGAAGAACTGGCAGATGCTCGTGATGAGAACTTTGACAGTTTAATATTCACGACGTCGTCATACCCAGAGGTAAGAGGTTTTATACACATTCATTAACTATTTTCTAATAAGATAATAAAATAGTAAAAAATTTCTAATTAATTAACCAAGCAGGTAAATATTTAATTTTATCTAAAGTTTTATCTTTTATGATCTTAATTTTTGTTAGGTAATAACCTTTAGTGTTATGGCGCTAGTGTTGTAAGGATTACTATCCTTAATAAGATAAAGGTGTTTAGAATTAAGTTTTTTCTCTTGCGTTTTTGTCCCATGAAAGATAATGTCAATTTCAAATTTATTCAAAATTATTCAATTATTGAAGTCATCAATTTACTTAAAACCTAAATATACAAAATAAAGAAATTATTACTATTTATAAATACATATATTCACTTATAAGTATGTTAATTTGCAATTCAAACTCACCCAGTTTAATACGCAAGTTTGCCCCAGTAATGAACTTTTCATAGGTGGGTGAGGACTCAGCTTCTGAACAGTTTAGTGGAATTGCAAAATACAATATTGTAGATGTAAAGGGAGATGATTCTGTCGGACGCAAAGTTATAGTGCTATATGCCTCTAGGCTACCACCAGCCAAGGAAATTGATCATGGTTTACTTCTAAAGTAAGTCTCAAATGCTGTAAGTCTCAGCAAATCGAACTATTGCTTCTTTCAGCTACCTGAAATATACTTTGGAATCATATGTGAAGCAGGACTATAGCCTGATATACTTTCATTATGGTTTAACCAGTAAAAATAAGCCTAGTTTGGGATGGTTAGTGCAAGCTTATAAAGCTTTTGATAGGAATTACAAAAAGAACCTTAAATCCCTGTACCTGATACATCCCACCAGTTTTTTAAAGTTTGTTTCACAGGTAACACATATAATAATATATTATAAATCTGTACTTATTTCCATTTGATAGATTTTTAGACCTTTGATTAGTGCCAAGTTTGGAAAAAAGATTAATTACTTACACAGTCTCAAGGACCTCAATGAGGTAGTACCTATAAACAAGTTAGATATCCCCAGTGAAGTTATAGAGTAAGAGAGGTTTAAACTCAGAAATATCTTGTGTTACGCCTGGGGTTTCTTGTCAGGTATGATCAGAAAATAAACGGCAACTTGCCAATCCCTAGCGAAGTAGATTCACTGTCTCAGCCAGCGATACCAACTCAGCAATTCGGCGTTACGTTGGAATTCATTAAAGAAAACTATCATGTGACCATTCCTCCAGTAGTAAAGCAATGTGTGGAATACTTGGAGCAACCTGATGGTAAATCGCAAAGATTATAATAAGGAAAATTGGAAAATTATATTCTTATGTTTGACTAGCTCTAGAAACTGAAGGAATATTCAGGAGGTCGGCTAATGCCAGTAAAGTTCGACAATTGAAAGAAATTGCAAATTCCGGTCAGATTTTAACATTCGAGGATCCTCACGAAGCGGCGGTTTTGCTAAAGAAGTTTCTCAGGGAGTTGAAGGAGCCTCTGTTGACCTACGCTCTGTACGACGAAATTATGCAATTTCAAAGTCAGTTTTAATTCATTTGTTGAGTTAAAGGTAGTAATTTTTTGTTTTAGGTTGGAGCAAAGATGAACAGTTGAGGAATGTTTCAATTTTAGTAATGGAAAAGTTGCCAGAAGATAATTATAAAATTTTGAAATATATTATTAGCTTCCTATCTAGGGTAAGTACAGATTTAGTTGGTGACACCAGTTTCTTGACATAAGTTTTTCGCAATGCGATTTATTGCACTACAAATAATTTGCAAATTAAGCTATCAATAAATTTCAAAATAAACTGCTGGAAAAACCAAAAGAGAAATCCTCTTTTTCCGTTTCTAAATTACGTATTTTCAAATTTAAGGTAAGATATACTGTTGATTTATGAACATCCGTCTGTGTATATTTTAAACCGATTACTCGTTACAGGTAATGGAACGATCCGACTTGAATAAAATGAACGCACAAAACTTAGCTGTTGTATTCGGACCGAACCTGGTATGGTCTGAATTAGTTTCCATGTCTTTAGCTGCCATAGGGCCCATAAACATGTTTACACATTTCCTTTTGCAGCACCACAATCAAATCTTCATGATTTAATTCTCTTCATTTCTCTCCAGGCAATTATTAAATTTCCTTTCAGGTAATTATTAAATTTCCTCAGAAATCAAATGCTTAAGCATTAATATCTTTCGCCGTTATTTCCGGTTTTTGGCTGTAACAGCAAAAGATATAAAAAAAATAGAGGTCTTTATATAGACTATTAGTTGCGTCTCTTTTGTCCAATCGGTAAGTTGTATAAAAATGCATTATTAACACTCCATGTCTAAATAGAAGCATGACGGGTAAGCTACAGTAGATTGTTATATGAATATATTGTATAGTAATATATTTTTATCGCTATTATGTACTGTATATTCTCCAGAATTTAATACATTTTATATTTGGGGGAGGTAGCCTGAATTTACAAGAAAAAACATTCCCATCTTTGGTAGTTGTGACCTCCTCTTTGTGCATTTTTTCTACAAATTCCATTAACAATCATAATAAATATGTGATTTTCATAAATTCCTGAAGATTTCCTTCCAGAAGTTTGTTGCCATACACATTTCCCAACCCATTAATATGTTTGTTTGCCATAAAACGATCGAATAGAGTATATAAGAAACGATATTTTGTCATAGTATAATCATAACCAATCGTCCAATCATACAGCTGTTTAGGGGATAAATATCATTAAATGTATTCTAATTCTTATCCCCTTTAAGTTTCCTTGCGACTTCCAATGTGACCAGAAACTATTTACCGTACGTTTTGAAGAAAAACAACAATACAGTGTCTATTGTGATAAGGTTTTGTTTTACAAGGAGCTTTTATAAAAGGCGGCTTACCCATATTAATCGAATGTTAGGATATACAAATTTTTATAAAACGTAAACGTACATAAACAAAGACTTAACTACATAGGCATAATCTTAGGGATTAAAATGTAGGGTAGATTGTATAGCATTAGCATGGTCATATGAAACGTCATTGGACATTTCATCCCGGTGCTAATTATATTTTACTAATTTAATTATGGATAATACCTATTAAAACATAGTCATAATACCAAAGAAAATATATTGTTTTTCATGGATTGGTATCAAAAGGAACTTCGGTGTATGACTTTCGTAATGTAATTTTGTTGTACCATTTGCTTTTTTGTATATTGTGCATTTATGTTCCAGTAAAAATGTGGTGATTCTAATCTCAGTATTAACTGCAGATGTTTACAGTCATTTAATATTCCATTCTAATTCTATTTTTGTACTACTATTATCTTTGTTTTAGTAACACATTGTTTTTATTTAACATTTAATAAAAGAGTCCAATACATATTCTGGTTTTGTTCAGTTATCCCAATGCTTTCAAAAAATCTCATTAGTCCAAAGTTTCCATAAATTTATAATTAAAATCTTAATAATACATAGTCTATTTTATTGATTTTCCATAAAATATCACATATCACAATCAATAATAGTGTAATAACCAACCATGCCATAAACAAATAATATTTGACTATAATTTTATCTACACTCACTTAATAATACCACAATACCCATGAAATTTAAACATTATAATTTATTGTTAATTTGCCTCACCTCCCCTTGCTCAATAAGTTTATGCAGTTTCCTTTGGATTTGTTCTGCCTATAAATAAAAAAGAAAATGTTTCTCCACATAAGATAACATTACATTACTTACTGTAGCAAACCACAAAGAATTGGCCATAAACATTATTTTATGCAAGAATGACATACTGCTGGCTGGAGAAATCAAATGCAAATGCAGGTGATCAACAGTGTTAAAAGGGGGTAAGTGGAACCCCAGTATTAAATCATTTACATTTCCGCCATGTTCTTGAATTACTTTCTTTCCTTCAGATATTAATCTTTCTACTGAAAATATTGGAAACTGCCTTGCCTGTTATTTTAAAACAAAAATATGAATTATGAAGAGGAGGAACAATAAGGTAATGCCATTATGACAATGTTTGAATGAATTTATTTTTAAGAGTAGATAACTTTTGCAAGGCTGGGTTTATTACATTTCTTTATTATTAAATTGCAATTTTTAACCCAGCCTAAGAATTGGTTGTAATAATTTAAAAATAATGTGGTACTAGTAAAACATATTTAATCCCTATTATATGAGTCTGATTTTTAGGTTTTAGAGGCCTCCTTTATTTTAGGTACTACTTACACAACCCTTTATGGTCAGGTGTGTTCAAACTGTTAACATTCATTATATGTTCCTTTGGTATTGCCAGATAATGGTGTTCAGCTGCTGGCTTAATATCTTTGAAAATAATAATTTCAGGATTTTCAAATTGAATATCTGCAGGAGCATTTTTCTGAGTAATTTTGCAAAAAATGCAGTTTCCATTGGCAGACATCTAGAATAAAATATTTTATGTGAGGCAATTACATTTTAAATAACAAATACAGACTTATTAAAGTTTCTTCTAAGTTTTCTATTAAATGAGAGTATTTAACCTTTCTTATAATGTGTAATTGTTTTCTAAAATTGGATTTTTTTCTACATGTCCACTTTAGATTGACGTGCCATTCAGAGTCCAATTTTAATAAAGAATTTTTCTTCTAACTTTATTCCTCATCGCGTAACTCATATTGAAACAAGACTCTGAATGATGCTTAAAAATAGTCTTGATTAGTATTTTCTGAAGATTGTAAGTTTTGTATTACAGGTTGAGTGATGTTATGAGTGGAATTTGCGGTAGAAAATATATTAAAAGCAACCAGTATTCAAATATAAATATTGCTAAATTTTACCATTGTGGAGTGCTGTAGATCTGACATGATAAACAAAACAAACATAACCTTGTTTTTTTCACGGAATAACTAATCAACATTCGAAGTGTCTTTCAGTGTGTGTCGGTGACGTCACATTTTTATCTCACTTTATACGCGCGTCATAAAAAAAGAACGAGAGTTACATTCTCAGGCAAATGCAGTGTAATCACATTCCACAAATTAATTCCAAGATTTGTCTCAAAGCAGCAGTTCCCATAAAACTGCTACCATGCATTTTCCTGGGAACCCGCATTCATCCTTGATAGAAGTTTAGTTCGTTCAAATTTGTTTAGTAGTAGTGGCAGTTGTAATTTAGCTTTCGCTTGGGAATAGACAATAAATTTTTTTTTAAATCGAATTTTCATAAATCCGATTTATAACTCGAGAATGACCCAACTGCGAAGTCCTATATATATTCTGTGGCTTTAAATGAACGGTTGTGGGAAAGTATGGAAAAGGGGGAAATGCACAAGATGGCCGACTATTGCTTTAACTCCGGCGCTGTCACATTTATTACTTCGACATAATAAATTGTAGTAAAATAGAAAATACTGAAGAATCGTGATGTGTGAAATTGAAATGACAAATGAAGTAAGCCTGTCGTTAGGAGGGTGAAGGGAATAAAGTAAAGAGCGAAGCGACGTTTCGAATTCGGCGGAAATTCTCGTAAAATACCGCTAATTTACGCATTAACAAAATTATAATTTGAGCGTAATCCTTAAAATTAGTCAAAATCGAGTACCTTTACTGCGTAACTTTGTATAATTTTAGAACAGGCTATTTGCTTATTCATGCTATACAACATGCAACCGTTTACCGCTTTCATGGTAAGTTTAATTTTTGGCTAACCTCAATTCTTATATTTTTGTTACAAAACCACCACACAACAATCAAATAATTATTATTTCCAGACGGTAGAAAGCTCCCGCTCCTACATTGACGATTTGTATTCCCAGGATGCCAGTAAATGCCTAACTTCCATTATATGTATTAAAAATTCTGTGATCGGGTCAAATCGACAGAAGCAAAGTGTTATTGCACAGGGCATAGTTCCTAGACTGATCTATCTACTAAAGGAAAAGAATACAAAAACTGATGTACGAATAGAAGCAACAGTTACCATAGGTGAGGCTTCAAAAGTATAGTCTGAGAATCCTAATTTCTTTTCCATATAGGTTCATTAGCAAAAGGAACAGATGATCATGTAGAGTTGTTAATCAACTCAAGCATAGTGCAAACCCTGTTGGAAGTACTTAATGAGGATGAACCAAAGTTAATAGATGCTTGTCTTTGTTGTTTGAGAACTTTGGCTAATCAAGAACATCACCCAATCAATTCCAAATTTGATATAAAGGATACACAGAAGTTGCTTCTTTTGGGTAACTTTTTATTATAGTGTCATGGTTGAACAGATTTTTACTGAAATTTATAGCAAGTCCATCAGAATCTTTGTTACGACAGTCATGTGTGGCCACAATTTTAACATCAGCATGCAAGACTACTAAGGAACAGAATAACCTATGTTTAATAGGTGTCCCGACCTTGCTAGGTGAGTTGTAACAGTGTATTATTGTATTGCATACTTACTACACTAATAACATAATATTAATTACAAAAATGTATTTTTTTTATTTGGTTAGCTTCGCTGCTATCAGTAGAGAATCCTTCAGTAAGGATACCAGCGGCTACATGTCTTGCATCTCTCTGTTTCAATAATACTACAGTAGCTCAAGAAATTGGTTCAACCTCATACCGAGATATTAAAATTATCACCTATCTTTCAGTTATGATTTCAAGAGATAAACCAATTGAGATGCAATTAGAGGCTGCTAGGTGAGTTTCAAAATTGTATCTTATTCTGTGTTCACTCACACTTGCCCTTGGTTTCTTGTAAATTACAAAGTGGCAATTTAAATTTTGTTAATATGTAACTACTTTTTATTTCTCTGTCCCTTCATACCAATGTGTCTGCAATTTCAGATGCTTGACGAACCTGCACAGAGCAGGAGCAATCTCTGCATTTGATCCTATAATTACCTATAAAACTTTGCCCTGTTTGGTGAGGCTTTGCCAAGTAAGAAGTCCCTAATTGTTCATGTAATGGATCTTGCTAAGTTTGTATTCTACAGGTTGAGCACCCAGAAGCACAGAGATCAGTAGCTGCAGAAACTTTGGCCTATTTAACAGAGGTGGACAGCAATTTGCAGCAAATTGCTGCCATAAGCAATCAGTTAGTAGGCGCGTTAGTGGATTTGTTGGCGTGTTCAAGCGTTGCGGCTAGAACAGCTGCATTCAGGTAAATTTAGTATTATTATAAAATACATTGAGGTAGTATAAAAGATGTTTAGGGCCTTTGCATCATTGGGTGCAAATGATGAGGACATCAGAAAGCGCATTATAGATACAAAATGTTTAATGGAGCAAGTGGTGGAAGGGTTGACTGACAGCAATAAGGAAATAAACTTAGCTTCTGTTCGATGTCTGCATTCATTGAGTAGGTCGGTTCAGCAATTGAGAACTACGTTCCAAGATCATTCAGTATGGCGACCCCTGATGTCACTATTATTAGGTAAAGTACCGGTGTCATGCAATATTTTGAATTGTAAAATTACCAAAAATCTTTGTTTAAAGTAAGTTTAAAATTTGCTCTTTATATTTCCAAATGATTGATATGTATCTATTTTTAATTAATAGCTATATTATGACTATTTGATAGATGATTTAACCAAAGAAATATCATTTTATTCAGGCTATTCTTTATTCAAAGCTTTGGCTCAAGATTAGATTTTTTCAGACGATCCCAGTCCTGAATTGTTACTCGCAGCATCATCAACTCTTTGCAACTTATTACTTGAGTTTTCACCTGCTAAGGAACCCATCATCCAACAAGGTTTGAACTTGTTTCCTTCATTCAAGTATTTCCTTGAAATTGAAATCAACTTGGCAATTTTGTGTTTTAGGAGCAATTCAACTTCTAGTCAATCTTACTAACTCACCTCACCCGGCCTTGCGCCTGAACGGCGTGTGGGCTTTAATGAATTTGGCCTTTCAGGCAGAACAGCGAGTGAAAAGTCAAATTTTAACCACCTTGGGTACAGACCAGATATTCAGGTTGCATAAAAATTCATTACTATGTAATGGAGTTTAAACGTATTTGCTTAATTAGACTATTGGCAGACTCAGATCCGGGCGTTTTAATGAAAACTCTAGGCCTTTTAAGAAACCTTGTATCTCCACGATCTCACACCGATACGATGATGGCGCTACACGGGACACAAGTAATTCAAGGTGTCATGGTGGTTTTAGATGGGACACATTCGCCTGAAGTACATATTTTGCTTTAAAATGGTATTTTTATAGATGATTTCATTTTTTTTAGGTCAAAGAACAAGCTCTCTTAATTCTTTCTAATATAGCCGATGGGGAGCGGACGAAGGACAGCATAATGTCCAATAAAGACATACTCAGTAAATTAATTGACTATATGACTCACTCAGCTCCATGCTTGCAGGTATTTTTTCAATATTTTGTCATTACTGCAAGTGTAGAACATTAAATTCATTATCTTGGACTAGTTGCTCCAGTAAAATTTAGAGTGTTTTGCAGGAATCGGCGGTTTTTTGCATTGGAAATTTATCAAGAAAGGGTGAGCCTGGAGCCACTGAACGGCAATTGAAATTAAGGGAATTGGGCGTGGTCAATATACTACAGCAGCTCATGGGGACCTCCGACACGATATTATTTAATAGGTAAGGGTGGTGGTAAGTGCTTGTTTTTAGAAATATTAAGTAACGTTTATTTTATAACGAAGTGATTTGTACAGAAGTTAAGACATGGTAATATGGTAAGTTTGATGAATTCACTCTTGGGATATGTGCAAATTGCGACTTGTGGGCAAATAAATAAACAATTCTTCCTTCATTAAAATAAAGAGTAATAATAAATAAAAAAATTACCACCCATGATTAAGACTGTTATAATAAAAAACGTAAATACAATCTTTTTTTGTTTTTTTTTTTAGGGTAAAATCAACTTTATCAAACTTTACGGACGTCTAAAACTTCAGATGTTATTGATGGAAAACACATGATATTATCAACGTACTGCCAAAAATTGTATTGTAAGAAAAACACTTTTAGGAAATGATTTTAGATACCTTAATGTCAACTCATTAGTAGACTCCAGTTATACAATAATCATTAAAATTACAGCTGTAACACAAGGCGTCCGTTTTTCGATCCCCAGTATTGGGTTATCGGTTACCTTAAAGAGATATGGAGCCATAAATATTCTTACAGTTCATGAAGAGTAAATCCTAAATAAAACTTACATATTCATCCAATTCAGATACATACCCCCTTTTTAGATTCCTATACTGTTTATGTTTGTTAACTAATAAATTATATTGTGTTAAGATCCATTCTACAATTCACAGAATTATTATGAGATGTAGGATCGTCCTGCTAAACAATTTTTTTAAACAGTTTTGTTCTCTATCCACGATAAGACTCCGGCTTCACAGTTGGAACCTTTTATAGGTTCTAACCAAGAAGTCGTTTGCAGTAAATTAGCAAACCAAGTTATTAATTATTTTTTCTACTCTGCAGAGGTTGTTATGAATTTATTGTCAAACAGTGGAGCTCCAAAAACGGACAATCTGTGAAGTACAACCGGGCGCCGTGGCCTCAAATTTACAATTTTAAATTTTTTTACGGTTACACAAAAACCGACGTTTTTACCTGTGTTGTATTTTTTAAATTGATAGTAGTCCTAAAGTCAGCAACTATTTGAATTTTTTTAAATAGTTATAGATAATACGTATAGTGACTTGAAAATGATTTGTAAATCTTAAGTACGCTTATGCACTTATTATTAAACAGTTAAAATGTTCACAATTTGACATTGGACTGGGAACCCATAGAGGGGCTCTCCATCATGCTTATATTTCACGCTGAAATGTGGCTTCGTAGTACAATGCGTACAAGACAGCAAGAAATCACTTAGCACTTGAGGAGACGGCACAAGAGATAACTGTGCTAAAAGGTTTATACTTTGTGAGAAGAAAGAGGTGTGTCACCACACACTTTACGAATATTTCAGAACTTTTAACGGTTAGAGTCGAGCACTTCACAAACAACAACTCATTTGCAAAAGAAAAAGATAAATATAAACTTGCACACATACAGTGCGTTGTAAAAGGTGACATTTTATTTATGGTAACAAATCGTTATTCTTTAAAAACTTTCCTAAAAAAATTACATAAATGTTGCAAAATAAAGAATGAATATAAAACTTTCAGAAATAGATAAACGGAGATAAAGCTTGCATATATTTTCCAGTTTATATTTGATAAAATAGCTTACTTTTTTGAATTCTACAAGTTGTTAACTTTAAGGCCTCGACTTTGAAGACACTGTAATTTGAGGGAATATTTCTGCCATCAAAAATGTTCAGTGTTTCTAAGCAATGATATGATAATGAATATTTTCTGTATTTAATCAAAAATTAGATCGACTTAAAATACAATGTATTAGGACAAATTTTAACACTTTTATCTCTTCCCCTCATTGTATGTTCCCTTCTCACTGGAAAATGCTCTGTTGTAATAGTAAATAGTAAATTATTGACTAATGTAATAATTTTTTTGTTTTTGTGATTTAAATTAACTGTAAATATGATTATTAGCATGCTAAAGTTACATTTGTATTTGAATTAAAACTCGCACAATATTCAACTGTGTTTTCTTAATTTATTTTCAATAAATTATAGATTTGTTTCCACTAATAACTTCGATTGATATCCTTTAATTTTTGTACAAATAATACAAATATTAATATCACAATTATTCAACTTATAATAAGGTTCATTTAATAATAATACATTCATTTATATCGGCTTACGTGGGAATTCGTTTTTTACTGGTTTAAAAGAAAATAATGCCTTGGTAAGATGAGGTAAAAAGCTCTAAATGAAGTTTTATTGCTCAAAAGGTGAAGTTTTTTTAGCTTTCGTGCACAAGCAAGAAAAAATGGTTTTGGACCATCAGCAATATGTCCAAGGAGTCCGAACTGGAATACTGGGCATATTTCTAGTGGTACGGAATCAGTTTGTTGGAACAAATCTAATATGAATATTCACAACTAGCACAAAGAAACAACATAAACCCTTATTTGCAAACAAAAATTTGAGTTGATAATAATTTTAACTAAATATTGAACTAGTAGAAATATGACTCCTAATTTTGCAAAGGCTATAATCGCTAATTGAATAATTTAATCAACTAGAAGCAAAACGTTTAATGCGTGCTTTAGAAGGAAATTGCTGCTTGTGACTATGAAGTCATACAGAAATATATAGGAAATATAGAGAAGACCTTCCGTTTATGTTAAAAACACCTAAAAAATTTGTTTTTGCTTATAAATTTCTGGACCTACCTGGTAAATGACCGCTTAAACATTCTTCTAACGTTAACAATAATTATTACTTTACAACAAAAATAAATAAATACATCTATCTCATATTCCTAACAATAGACTAGCGAATTAAAAGTGCCCTTCTAGATCCGGCCGCAGTACGCTATTTCCACGGTACGGACCCTTTTCGATCACTTTTTTGACTTTGGGCAGTAATTTGCCCGTTTTACGACACACTGGACACGCCCCACTGGATTCGCTGGCTCTCAGGCAGTGATTGTGAAAACAGTGGCCGCAGCCCCAAACACAAATTTCACAATTCGATTCAGTTTCTTTTAGGTGGGTAAAGGGTTTTTGACAAAGCCTGCATGTAAGTTTGGTAACTGATATCGCTTTGCCATTTTGGTGAAGACTTTTGGCTAAAGCTAGTGGAAATAAATAATTAAATTGTGCTGTATTTTGAAAATTCATCAAATTTTAGACACTTACAATAATGTAAATCCTTGTCCAGGACCTTCAGACTAGATTTCAAAACATCAATATCGCTCTTATAATCGCTGAGTATTCCCTGTAGTAATGTTTTCACTTCTCCGTAGTTGGCGTTAGATACGAGATCTAGAAGTTGGTCGGGTGGGACATGCGGGGCTGCCGCATGCAACAATTGTCTCAGGGTTGTCTTTTTGACGCTTCTCTATAATGGGGAAATAAAACAAATCAAAAGTGTCAATTATGGTATTAAAACCAATAAAATGAACATACTGTTTATATTGTGTTCAGGTCGCCCCCATGCATATCTTTTAGTAAAGGTCTGTGTACCAGACAATAATTATATGCGTATCATTTTAGGTGTTTACTTCCTACAGTTTAAATCAGCTAAACAGTTTTTAAGAGTAAAGAAAATTCGTTTTCAAAATAGGTAAAGAACTAAATGTCACAATTCTATGGATACTCGATACGAATTCATTATGAACATATTTAATTATATCATTTACTTACCTTGCTTTGTAATAACGTGAGCCACAACTGTTGAGCACCTTCCGGATCGAGGTGTTCAGCTCCACGAACACAGAGTGCAACTGCTTCATCTATAAGATCCTTCGCCAACAGCAGATCTAAAGCCTCCTTCCATTCACCTGACTGCTCTAAGAGCAAGGCGCTGGCTTGGTGAACCTACAGGTTAGAGCTAATTAACCGATTTTAATCTTGTTAAGCCCGATTCGCAATTCCGTTGACAATAGTTCCAACCACTCTAGTTTTGTTAATTTTCATTTTTATGATAATTTTGATTTTGCCTTACTACCTACAGATACTTACTACGGAACTACGAATATGGCTATCCATTATCTAATAGCTGTCTTGAAACTTCAACGTTTTACGCATAATTTCAACAGAAATCGCTTACCTACCCCATGTTTTCTTGTAATTTCCAGAGCTTCCTCGTTTCTGCAGACGCATGACTGCACAAAATCACAAACTTTACTTGAATCCCTAACGCACAATTGTTCCAGAAACAATTCCGTAGTCCGATGTGACAATTTCAAATCACTAGAAACCAGTTCACTCAAAAATTCGAATTGCAATTCTTCATCGCAGCTCAGCACTTCAGTCAACGATTCCACATAACTGGGAAAGTGTTCGATGACAATTTCCGTCGTTCTTTCACAGTTTATGGCAATTAACTTTTTGAAGTGTTCCAGAAATTGTTCTTTAACGCATCGCTCAGGCGTTTCCATGTAAGTCAAGATGTAGTTGAAAACATCGCCTACTCTTACGGGATCTTTTAAATAGCACTGCAAAATGTTACCGTACTCTCCTTGGGACTCGTACAAGTGCTCGGCGACTCTGTAGCAGCGCGAGGCTAAAGCCATGTTCAGTAGCTTTTTCGGGTCGAAATGTCGAAGTTTTCTTGCTTGCAGCATGTCGAGCCACGCCTGTTCTTTCTCGGAATGATCGCGAATGCTTAGAGAATTGACTTTCAAATTGGTAAGTGACTGGATAACTGAATTTAATAAAGATTCATCGATTGAAAGGCTGTCGTTGACTATTAGGCGCGATATGAAACAAGCCAAGCTGAGTACTTGACTGTCCTGTAATAATTGTTAAAGGTGAATTAATAGGGAAGATACAGGGTATTTGAGATTTACAGAAAATTCGGGCGGTGAAACTATTTGCATTAAAATGTGTATCAGTCTTTGCCTCTGTAATAGACCCATTTCCCCTGAAAACTCAGCCTCGGTGAACGCAAGTTTTACTACGTTTAGGCATTCTCGGGTGTTATACCTAGAATATTAGTCGTCCAAAAAATTATTCGTTTTTTTCAGCTGCATGCCTTTTAGCTTTGAAACAGGGCAAGGTGGTATATATTAGTGGGTCTCCAACATTCCAAGTATACCTTATTTTAGGAGATATATGATATAAACACGTATTAGGAAGTATTTTATTTTTGGGATACTTGAGGATGTTGAGAGTTTTTGATAATGGCCAAAATCCTTACCTTAAAAGCGCCCTTAAATATGGATAACTCCCTTCGTCAGACTTGCCATTAACGGAATGTACAGTTTCCAGACACCTTAAAACGTCGTATTTCACCCTGGGAATATCGTTTTCAGGGATATTTCCTGAAGGATAACCTAAGCCTGCCAAGCATGAAGACACGTATACTAGCAACGTGTTACCCAGTCTAAAAGAACCCGACTGCCACTAATTTTAAAGAAATCGCTAAGTGTGGCAAACAGTTTTTAAACATTTTTCAATTTGCCATACAATGTACGGCTAAATTTATTCCAATGCCTTGTTGAAAACGCACAAACACTGACCTGTTATTGCTTGGTGTTAAATCCGACAAAAATTCTATTAAAGGGGACGAGTAATCTCTCAAAGTTTTCGTGGTGATATGAATCCATGCGTTGTACAATTTCAGTCTTTTACACACTTTCAACACTTGATGCAAGTCTAAACACTCTAAAATTATCAAAGAAAATTAGTCCAGTTTTTCAGTGTTAAATTATATTACCTATATCTAACGAAAGTACGATGTTCTCAAGCAGCTGAGCATCTTTTGGCTCCAAATAGGCCACTAATACTTGGCAAACGGAGGGTGAGACAAATCGTAGGGCTCCATTGCATATGTGATCAGCAAGCAATGTGTAATACCATTCTAAATTGTTTTGGTCAGTGCTCACGGCTTCTAGAAGCTCATTGCAAAGAATATCTCTAAAATGCTTATTTTAATTGAAACTTATAAACATTGCTTCCCGTGGCTCACATTTTATTTAATTTAACACAACATCCTACAGCTGCAGTAAGACTGTCTTTATCCACAGTTTTTTGATTTAAATTCTCTAGATATCGATTTAATAACTCCATTGTGAAACTTTCTTTATTTAAACCTTCCTCGGCTGCTAAATTCAGAGCTTCAGACCACCTACCTAAAGTCCATTTTAAAAATAAAACTAATAATGTTTCAAAGATGATTGATATACCTTGGTCACTTAGAAAGATTATTCTCTCTGGCCAAGAGCGAAGCTTCACCATATGAACAGCTTTAGTGCCTGGAAATAAATCAATGCACCATGGCATTCTTTTTTTAGTAACTGATACATACCAAGTACCAACAATTGAGTACCCCTGCTGCTCAAACTATTGTAGCAAGCGCGTTCACCAGCGAGCGCAAACGCCTCACTCACCCCTCCGCCCACGGCCAGAGCTTTAAAATGAGCGGAGCCATAAACCAACCCTGCAGATGAAAGCTCTAGCAGCTCCAGCTCTCTCTGCGTTCTTACTTCTATTAAATGCAAGTTCTCACTAGTGTCTAAAAGGGCTAAATGTCTAGTACCTATAAAAAGTGAAAGCTTTAATTTAAGACAAGCTTTAGGTAGGAGTTAATAAAATTACCCAACCAATGTAAGGCTGTTAAAGTATAAGGCAACTGTACGTTCCTTAAAGGCATCAGTCTGATTCTGTTATTGCTACTTGTGCTAAAATTGGTGATTAACCTGGAACAAACCATCACAATAGCTGATTTTACACTTGGTAAAATTGAAAAAAATACCTAGCATAATGCAGATAATTGCCTCTAGCCCAGGCCAGAACTGGCTGGAAAGTCTTACCGATAGAAACCAATTGCCATGAGATCAAAGGAAGAGAAGTGGATATCTTTGGTAATTGCTGATTGAAATGAACTTTAAGGCGGGGACGTACTGATATTACTATTATCTAAAATCTCATTTTCATTTGATGTTTTGAGCTTTTAGTTTGTTTACCTTTGACAAGGTCGCCATTGCAACTAACACATGTTTGCTTAGAAAACTAATGTCATGGCCCTGCACTAGAGGTTCAAACACACAAACCTCTCCTCTAGCACCCGAAAACAGACATTTAGAATCCCAAGATCTAACCTAAAGTTTAACCAGTAATTTTACTGTCTCCTCAGGATTTTGCTGTAATGAAACTTACCCCTAATCTTCTATTAAATCCCAGAGTAAAAACACATCCAGAAGAATCCCCACAAAGAGCCAAATTACTCATGAAAGTAAACCTCAAGTGTAACACTGCTGTTTGTGGGGCATGGGCATCTGGCATTTTCCTGACTATATCACCATTTTTTGAATCTATCATTATTACATATCCTCTTTCGTAACTAAAATTCAATTGCAATTTATTAACACTTTAGGTTAAACATTAGGGCTCACCCTGCAAGAATTCTAGTACTCTCCAAATTAAAAGCTAAAGCAGAAATTGCACCTTGATCAATAAGAGTAATATCATGGTAGCACCAACATAAATTCTGCTGTGAATCAAAACACAGAATGTACCCATGAGATGTGCCTACAGCTACATATTTTAGACTGTTTGAAATCACTGTTGGTAGACCAGCCTTTACCCTATCCTGCAATTTTAACTAATATTTAATTTTGTAAATAGAATTACTTGTGGTATTTACAGCTGCTGATGAAATTTGTGTAGAAACACCTTGTAATATGCAATGAGACATCATAGACCTGAATCTAGCTGTCATGCTTTGGAAAGAATGTAAGGAAGTCGTGTCACTGCCCTCCTCAGACTCCATGTCCCATAACACCCTTTCGAGGGTTGGTGGAGCCACCTCAGGTATGTCAAAATCCAAGTCATTGATCTGGAAGAAATGGCTCAATGCATATTTAAGTTTGGAATTTTTAGCACTTAACTAATTCTAGCAAAAAATAACTTTCTATTTGATATATACATAGAGTTGAAGTTATTGAGCAATAATGCCTTAAGCAATATGTAAGTGAAATGGGTAAACCTTCTTTTTTTTTAATGATTGAATGTTATTGGTTATTGGTTAAAAACTTATTGACCAGTTAAGAAAGGCCAATTGAAAACCAACATAATCAACTTTAGATGTTACTGGATATATCAAGTGCTTCAAATGACAATTAAATCTTAAATACTACAGTATAGACACGAATTATTAAAGGGATAGTTTAATAATATTGGTAATAATTATTAATTAATGGGCGGTAAATTGTGCAGTATAGAAAATGTAAACAAACCTCTCTCAGATCGAGTAAGGACTCGTCCGAATCTTCCACGGTTAATTCTTCACTCCCTGAAGTCATATTTGAATGATCTTACACAATTGGGACTATTACCGGCATTCAGATTTTTGATAATTTATGAAATGTACGTAAAAATTACTGAAGAAACAGGATTTTTCGGCAATTTGTGGGAGTATTTTATTTCCCATTTATTAAACTCGTCTATAAAAAATCTGATATTTAACTTTGATCTGTCACCGTGACAACGTCAATGTCATAATATTTAAAAAAATAGGTAAAACATCTGTAATGCATTGTTCGTCTAGATTTGAATAGGAAAATTTAAAAAAAAGCTTTAATCGATCCATTTTTAATTGTACAGCAACACTCATTCCAGAGATTAAAGATTCAGATTTTCTCTTTTCTTCTTTACGTCCTTGTAATTTTGAAATTTAGTTTACGTGCTAGTTATGTGAACTCTCATGTGAAATGTGCATCCCAAATTTTAATTATATTTCTATACATATAAGAAAAATAGTGTTTGATAGTATACATTGTTTACTCATATAAGGAAAAAATATATCAATCTACTGTTTTAGCTACACTAGAATAATATTAAAAACATCTACATTAAATCATCTATCAATGTCAAAATTTGAGAGGTTAGAAATTTAACCTATAAACGTTAGATATTTATTTATTTATCTCTTTTTTTGTGGCTGTTTGTTTATTCTTGACTCTTCAGATTTCAAAATAGCTGTGGTATTTGTACAGTTTTTATGTATCTGGCAATTTTTCTCTCTAATTTTTCTTCAAAAAGAAGTATGATTCAAGAAAAATTCCGAGTTCTACAACATAACAGCACTTTTGAGAATCAGAAGTAATGTTATATTGCAAGAAGGGCACAGGAGTTAAATTCATTCTTGAATCCACCACAACCTCTTTATTGATAAAAATAAATTATTGTAAGGAGAGAATACAGAATGGACCCAGGATCAGCCCCAATTTTAAGACCAGACTCTTATTTAGAGTTATCAAAAGATCCAATTCGGTTTGAGCCAGTAAACCAGCTTACAAACGTATTTTATGATGATTCCAACAAAGATGTTTTCACTGTGAGATCTGGAGGTGTGATGGGTGTTGTTGTGAAGGTATACAATCTAAAAAGTTTTTATTTTCTTGCTTACTTCCAATTTTGTGTCCTGATCAAGACCTAAATAAAATGAATGTTAAATTGAATTACAAGCACAACAGTGGACATAAAACATTTATAGTTTCACAGGAGTTGCACATGTATTTCTTTTTAGAGTCCAAAGGAATTGAAACCATTGAACTTCCGAATGGAGGATAAAGGCACAGTTTTATCCATCAAATTCTCTTTGGATTACAAGACTTTAGCTGTACAAAGAGCCAATCATGCAATAGAACTTATGAATTTTAATAACGAGACCCTGGATTCTGAGTATTCAATAGGCTGCAAGAAAAATTCATATATTATAGGATTTGTTTGGTCAAATATCAATGAATTAGGTATACTTTTTGAAGAGATTTAACTACTTTATTATTGAAATAATCATGGTAATGTTTACAAAAATCAAAACCTTAACAATCAGCTGCAATATATTTCAGCCATTATAACTGACCATGGAGTTGAATTATACACTGTAATACCAGACAAAAAATCACTAAAGCATATAAAAACAACTTCAGTGACTGTCCAGTGGTTTGTATGGTGTCCCAGCAACAAAATTGCAATTTTAGCCTCATCACATGGTTCTCAGTTGCAACCTGTTATAATCAAACAAGCATCTGTGAACAAATTACCAAAAGTTGAAAGTAAATCATTATAAAATGTTTCTCAAACCATCTCATAGTTAACAATTATCCTTAGCTGAGCCAGGTAGAATGGCTTTGGAAAGAGATGTCACTATAGCAACCCTTTATGGAACTCCAGGAATTTTGATACTGAGGCATCAAAGTGGGCTGCACACTGCAGAGGTTCATGTGCATCTGCTAAATGGTCCTGGACAGGCCCCTGTTAAATCTCACATTTTAAGATTGGGCCTGTCTGGAAGATTTGCTATTAATGTTGTAGATGATCTGATTTTAGTACATCATCAAGTGTGTTTCTATATTTTTGAGATGAGTTTGTGATATGTGAAAGCAATTTTCAGGCTTCTAGAAGCTCACAAATATTTGACATTGCTTTGCCAGGGGAGAGTGATGGTATTGTAAAGTACCACAATACAGTGGCACCTACTAAATCAATTAAACCTGCTAGCATTTCTCTTCCGGGTTTGGTAGAGCCTCAGACTCATTCTTGTGAACTCTGTATCCTCCATTTTGTTGTATTTTATTTTGGCAATTTTTTCTTAATAAACTATAGATTCTCCAAATTGGGTTGTATTCCAACCCAACATAGTAATTGATGCCAAATTGGGATGTTTGTGGCATATAAAATTGTGTTTGCATGATTTGTGCAATCATATTAAGGATCTTGCTGTATGTACTCAAGTAGTCTTAAAAAGGACTGATGGGAAACCTGTCTTATTAAAAGTGAGGAGAGTACTATAATAAATGTTTGTTTGTAATGTGGTTTTTCAGCTGTTGTTGGAGGAAGTCAATAAAGAAAATCCGGATTTGGATAAACTTCTTGAATCATTTAATCACATAAACTTAATATATCGTGACTGGGTAGAGAATGAATTGCAAACTCGATCGGGGTCACCACCCAATGCTGGACAAGCTAATTCCAGTAGTACTCCAATGCCTAGAGTTTTGATAGATCAGAATACAATGTTTGATGAGATTTTACAAAATATTACTCCAGAAAATGACTTAAAGAAGATTGAGAGAGTGCTGATGTCTTATTTTAGTTCGCTCGCAGAATATGGAATTCCAGCTCAGTTTAATTTGAATCGTTTGTTAGTAAGCACATTGGTAAGTTAAGAATAGAGTATTATTTTTTTCCAGCGCATAGCAGGTGACATAAAATTATGGGTACACGCATACGATAAAACTAAAAAACAAGGTGTACCCACTTTTTTTTAATCACCTCACATACTGTAACTAGTTGATCGCCCACCCACACAATCGCTAAATATTTTGGAGGGTACTTCAGTCTAAATGCCTTCCATAGGTCCGTCAAAATAAATTCACAGCCCTTCAACAAATGCTTCAATATGGAGTCATCTCAGATTCCAAAGCGTTAGCAGTGTTATTGCTATCTTTGGGCAATATGCATCCTTCATCTACGCAGATGGCCTTAGACATGTTGGCTCGATTATATGCTACTGAAGAAATTCAAGAGGTATTTTATTGTAAAATGAAGAGTTGAAAATGAAGCTTTTGTATTATGTTGAAGGTGCTCCTGAGCGAGAATCAAATTTTGGCAGCACTAAAATTGGCCAAAGAAGAAGCGAATCCAAGAAAGTTTCTAACTGCAGCTAAAAATTCTAGAGATATCAGTCTTCTTCATAGTGTGCTGTATTACTTTCGAAATCATCCAAAGTATTCGCCCATTTTGCAAAACGGTAAGTGTTATAGTTTCGAATATGTAATTTTTAATTATTCCGTATTTAGAGGCGGATAATAGGAAGAATTTAATTTCGTTAATTCGTGTTATTTCAGATGAGCGATTGCATACTTTTATAAGGGACTATAACGAGGCTTTTAGCGATCCTAATTAGTTGACATGGGTGATGAAATTCCCTGTAATTAAAAAATAATAAAATTGCCATGGACTGCACAGAGTAATAGATTTTTTTGGCTCAATGCTTAAGGGTAAAGTCGTAATTTTTTTATTGTTGTATTTATTATCAAAATAGACTTATTTATTATTAGAATTATTAAGAATAAAGTCTTAATGACTGACGCATCGAGAAGAGAATAATTTAATTATACTTTTCTCTATGAGATTCTAATCTTGGACAGTATGGCAGTCCTTCGACTTCGTATCATTTCTCGTAACGTACCTAGTCTCGGGTCTCAAAACAGATTGTAATAACTCCTCTGGTTTTTTGATATGAAAATTTTGTGCAAGTTTCTATTAAGAACAATGAACAGCATTATTTGCGATTGTTGAAATGTACAGGGTGTCTCTGAAATAACTGTACAACGTTTGGCCGAAAATTCCTGAACCAAATATAAGGTGTTCTAGGCAAACTTACCGATATCCAATGTTGCGTTGTTTTGCAGTTACAGGGCGTCAAAGTTCTCAAATTAATATCGTTTTTTTTTTAATATTTGTTAAAAGCTTTGTCGATTTTCACTCATTTTGGAATTAAGAATTACTACATAAATTGGTGTGTTTTGGTGGGAGAGAGACCTTTTTTTAATGCTTGGAAATTTTAAAAATGGCACATAGTTTGTATTTTTGTTAACCCCTGTACGAAAGACTTTAATTTTCTC
Source organism: Euwallacea similis (assembly GCF_039881205.1). NCBI lineage: Eukaryota > Metazoa > Arthropoda > Insecta > Coleoptera > Curculionidae > Euwallacea > Euwallacea similis. Next base: position 267,215 of record NC_089641.1, on the reverse strand, counting down.
CTCTGCCACAAGCTACTTGAAACTTTTTTTGTTTCTTGTAAAATTTTCGTCAGGCATTGAGTTTTTCTACAAAAAAAGTACCTTGCAATTGATCATTGTTGTGAAAACAATGTTAAAAAAATTGTGTTTTGCGTTTCCTTCGCAATAATAAAATAAATATTCCGCGCACCTGATATACCGTTAGTGTTTATTATGGTTGTTGTTGATCGAAGTTGAGTTTATTGTACATTGAATAATTTTTGGTCTTTTAAAATGGAACATTATTCTATCACTGAAAAGGTTGACATGCTGCTAGTGTATGAATTTTGTGAGGAAAGTGGACATATGACTATTAGAACCTATCGTACCAAATATCTAAATCGCAGAATTCCAAACCATCGAATTTTCACGAGTACTAAAGGGCAATTTAGGAAAATGGATATTTTTAATCCAAAAAATGTTAATCGAAGATGCCAACGCCAAAAAATGCTGATAATTAAGAAAAAAATGTGGTGTCATCCCAGTTGATTGGTAGAATTTCTATGCAAGTAGAAGATTCCAAAAAAATCCATTCCTAATCGAGTTCCCAGTAATCCCCAATATAAAAATAAATGGGAAGAAAGCCTTCAGGAGGTCAATCGAGAAGTAGAATTATGATTATACATTTATTGCAAATATTGAAATAGTTACCTGTATAAATCCGAAATATGCTATTAATTAAAAGTACAAATTATAGGCAATTTGATGAAGGAAGAGCTGCCACTGCAGGATCGCGACACGATGCTTCTAGCTATGAAATTCGAAATTAATATTGTTTTCGGAAAACCTTTGACTTTTTTTTATTAAGTTCTCTTTGCAATAGGAAATGTATTTTTATTTCGTCGGAGTATACAGCACGCATAAGACTGACTGGCCATTTCGAAAAAAGGACGTACAGAGAGATTTCTCTCTTTCGCATCATATGGTACGAAATGCGGAGGGGCTGGTTCAATTGGTAAGATCAGTCTTACTTAGTATTTACATATCAATCTGTTGAGCAGGCTGTGCAGATTCACTGAATCGCTCGTATCGCAACTCGTAAAACTCATACAAATTTTATTTTTTCTTTTAGTAATTTAGTTTTCGATGTATATATAAAAGGTGTCCTACGATAGGGTTTACAACAATTATCTCACAACCTTGTAATAATAAAAAAAAAAGGTTTTGATAAAACCATGTCAAGTTGTGTTGAGGGTTCAAATTGAAGGAATCATAAAATATACAGGATGGCGCATAATAAAGTTGTGACGAAAGAAACTTGCAATTTTTTTAAATGGTACACCCTGTATATTGGAGAATCTTCCATTACAGGTTCGTGATGAATGTGGTTTATGTACGACAGGGCGTCACCCCACTTTAGTGAAAATATTCGTAAATTTTTAAACGAAACATATTCTAACTAACGGATCGAAAGAGACAATGGTACACCAGTAAATTGGCTAGCAAAATAATTCGATTTAACGCCTCTATACTTTTTCCTATAGGGAGCTAAGGGAGCTTAAATTAAAAGTGTATGTTTCCCCCATGGCTACGGAAGCTGAATTACTGCAAAGAATTTTCAACGCTGCACATTATTTTAAAAATAAGCCCAAGGTACAGATTAATTTTTTGAAACGAATTTATTTGTGTATTTAGGAAAATGGTTAACATTTTGAACATTTATGATATGAATGAAATTAAGTTGGTAGTTATTTAGAATTAAAACTTTTTTCACATTTTCGTTCTAACTAAACAGCAATGATGAATTGCAAGGTGTCATAAATACTTTTTTGTGAAGCTATATGCCTGGCGCAAATTTTACAAGAAACAAAAAAAGGTTCAGAATAAAATCAACTTGTGGCAGAGAAAAAAATTGTAGTCATTCCTATAGGGGATAACAAAAATATAAACTTTTTAATAAACAAACCACGCGCAATTTTTAATATTTCCACGTATTAAAAAAGATTCCGCTCCCGTCAAAACACGCCAACTTAAGTAATAACTTTTAGTTCCAAAATTAGTGAAAACCGATAAAGCGTTTAACAATTATTTCGTAAAAACAATATTAATTCGAGAACTTTGCCGCCTTGTAGTGTCAAAACGAAGCAACTTTGGATATTTGCAAGTTTGTTTAGAACATCTTATATTTGGTTCTGAAATTTTTAGTCAAGCGTTGTACAGTCATTTCAGGGACACCGTGTATGAAATCTAGATAAGGAAACTGCGGATGGTGTGCAGATTCTTTTCTCGCAACCGCAGTTTTCTGTACTTAATTGAACCAGCTTTGCAGCACTTTCGGTTGATTGGCGCTCTATCGTAACGTATCTACTATTTCATGCCATGTACTTACAATATAGTTCTCGTAGAGTGTAGATAGAAAAAGCGCAAAAATCGCAATTACTTTCTCGTAAAAGTCACTAAAAATGTATGTATAAAGATACATTTATTATTTGCAACGTGTTCACAATGTACGTAGAAGATAATTTATCATATCGTTTTAACAGAAAATAATCAAATATATCTTACTAATAAAAAGTCCTAATGTCGCTACATTAATTTAACTAATATTTACAAAATTAAAATTATTTTAAACTATTGTCGTACTCGGAAAAGTGTTTTGTGCATAACGAGAGCGCAACTAAAAAAAAATCTTTATGCCAACTGCAAACACACCTCAATATTGAATATTAAAGAACAATGAATACAAGATTAAATTCATTTTAATTATCATAAATGTAGGAAAACCCTCTTTAGAATCTAGAAATTAGTTAGATGACGCTCTCACGAAGGAACAGTTCACGGATATTCTTGGACTCCAAAGAGGGCCTTCGATCTAACCGGTCTATTGAACATTTCGACTAATTGAGCCTTTAGTTGCTTACTCTACACGACCTGTTAGGAATAGTAATAGCAGCCAATAAATTCAGGAGATGCTGGACTAGAATAAACGTCAATTTTAAGAGGCGACACTAAAAAATCCCCAAATACCGGGACCCGATTTTCTTGTGTTTAATCATTTGGTCCCTACGGCTAGGTCAAAGTCTATAAAGGGGGGTGTTAAATGCCGCGAAACTTAACATGTATTGCACAGTAGCTGACGTGCGACAATGAAAGGTATTCCAAAAGACTGTACAACTCCGTCTAAACATTACATAAAAACTATACAAAGAGGCCCCTTTCTGGCCTTAAATATGGTACATCTACATGTCGCGGACGACACTACAGATTGAGATGACACTTCCGGGACTACTAAGAATTCGGAAAGGAGAAGTATCACCTCAAAGTTCTAAACGTGATATCTACAGGGAGTAGCTTTGAATAGTTTTTTTCAATCTCCCTGTGTATGCTTGAGCCAAATTCGGACAAAGACTGAGCATAGCGATTTTGGTAGATGTTGAAACATTCATGTCGTTCATTGCCTGTAAAGTCAAATAAATATATCTTACCTAATGCTAAGAAATCACGTTAATTATGGCAGATATTTAGGTATAAAACAATACACGTCCGATACAAACACTACCTAAGAATCTCTCCTCTATTTCATGGATTAATACGAAAATTGTGCCGTAATGTAACATATTCATTAATACTTTTTTGGTATCAAAAAAGCTAATTTCCTGGCTTACAACTAGCTAAGGGCAGTTTCTGTCACAAGGAAAAAAGTGTTTACATGTTGTACGCAACGTAGATGGGGTCTAATTGGTCGGCCAAAAAGCCATCCCTCAAGTGCATCCTCTGTTTCTCGCCCCTAGAATTGATGGGCACCACTCCAGGGTCTACCACCACTACCACGCCTACTATAAGGTGATGTTCCTCTAAAACCGTGTTGGTGACGAGTGGTACCAAGTCCAGAGCTTCGCTTTCATTACCGTCTAGTTCTACCACGACCACCAGGAGGTTTGTCCATGTAAAGACAGCGCTAAAAATAATGATTTATTCAGGGATTGATTGTTTGATATGGTTATTTTGTGGTGTACCATTCGGCTATCTTTTTATGACACCTCAGAACCGAATTCTCGATATCTATAGGATGGTAGCGCATTCCCCGTAACATAATGGTCTCGTCCAGCGCTCCCACGACAAAAACTGCGTCGTGCAATTCAGGAGAATCAGTAGGCACCAAGTGGTGTGAAGATCCCACTGATTCATTGTCGCTTTGGTTCAAGATGGTTTCTTCGGCAGAGCTTCAAACGAAAGTAATCCGTAAGTCTATGATTGTTTTATTATATATGTTTCAATAGGTTTACCTTTCTACTCCCTCAGTCCTCCTTAAAAATCCTAAATATCCGGTTCGGGCATACACCTCTCCAGTATTCCCCGTGACTAGTCTTGCGTTGAAATGGTCCCCGTACTCAGACTCATCTCCGTAAATGGTGAAATAGCCACTCGCGTTGTGGCCGCTTTGCACCCAAATTTCGCCCAGATGTGAATCTCCGCATTGTCCTAAAATACCAAAACAAAACTTGTTACACGGAGTGATTTGTAAAGACTGGGCAAAAACTAAACCTTAAAGTCTTTGGTGAGTTTTATGATCGGCGTTTTGAGCAGTGAAAAAATAATACTTGAACGAATTTTATAACAACTTACCTTTGGATTCTGGATTGGCAATAATCACTTTTACTCCGGGCAATAATTTTCCGCTTTCCATTAGGCACAAACTGTGAGGACTGCCGCGCTCTACTAAACTAACTCTGTCGTTCCTCAATGCTCTTAGATCCACATAAACGGTTGACGGTTCGGGACTTGAAGCACCTTGAAGACATATCGCCACGTTTACTCGACACCCGAAGGAAGTCGACACTGCCCTTGGACTTAATCCTGTAAGGAGAAATGCTTGTAAAAATACAGTGTGTGAATTAAGTATATGATCCAACGTGAGGATAATTATATAAATGTAGGTCCTAAACGGGTTTGTTTTTTGAGAAACTTGTTAGAAAATGCTATATTATGTAACTCATGTCATCTTGCAGGTCTTCGCTCCGCTCGTCCTACAGAATCCCATTCGTAACACAAAATTACGCTTTTTCTAACTGGCTACATAAATAGCTATTTGAACTTACCTAGAGCACTAAAGAGCTTAGAAAAACTACTGGTCAAATTAATCCTAGGCCTCTCTTCACCCACCACTACACATGTCCTAACGCAAGCCAAATTAACACCTCTTGTCTTCAGTTGAGTAACCGAAGATCCTAATCCTTTAGTGCACAGTTCCATTACTCCGTATGAGCAAAAAGTGTCTCGGACTTTGTATTGAGATACCGCGGTCAGCCACAAAGATGGATTCACTTCCACCTCCGAAGGAGGGATTAAGATGGAATGGTGACCTGAGTATATGCTACTCAGACACCTGAAATAAACATCGAAACAATTCGTTATAAGAGATCAACTTGTAGTTATTTCATGTGGTTGGAAATTTAAAGGTAAAGCATCTAATGTGCTCATCGAAGATACGATTTTACGTACCACAAAGCGAACCCTAAACCGCAGTAAGGGTCCAGACATAAAGCTATGTGCCGACTAGGATAGAGCTCGCAGGCGAGTTTCATGCTTTTACACAAATTCGTAACTGCAGCATGGGACATTTTAATTCCGGCGAGCATCCCAGTTGTCGAGACACTAAAGTCAAGGTATGCTAACATTTCAGCGGTAGGTGCCCTGAAATATAAAGAAAGTGTTAGTCAGAAATTGATGTTGAACATCCTACTCAAATGGGGAACTCCTGAAGCTTTTCCTTCAGACATTCTTTATTCCATATTCACCTATAAACTACGGGTAATTTCTTCTTGGGCATATCGTCCGTGTCCAGGATGATGGGCCAAGCCTTAATATCGACTACATTGCTCGCTTCTTTCGAACGAAGCAGTTTGATCACAGCCTGAGTTGAGAGTACCAGTACCGACTTAGACACGTCCACGATCATTCTGACCGTTGGAAGTGTAGTTTGGAGATTTTGCGGGTGCGGAGGTCGTATCGTCACAGGCACCTAAATTGCACACCTTGGCAATTTTTCAGAGAAAGGAAAATTAACATTTTCCCTTACCGCCCCTACATACAAACATCCATAAAAGGCGCAAATCAGATCGAGCCCTGGAGGAAAGATTAGTGCTACGTGGTCGCCCGGTTTTATGCGCCCCTTTTCTACCAGCAGATTCCCTATCCTTTCCGCCTTTTTATGCAACTCGGAACAAGACAGGGCTTTGGCAACCGCCCCTTTGCTGTTCAACAGAGTGAAGAGAACGTGGTCTGAGGTGCTTTGGGCACGCCATCGTAGAATCTCTGCTATCATTTGTTGCTGAAACATTACAACTCTTTAGCTTGGAGTTTGACTAATTAATTTAGTAGTTAGTTACCTTTTTGGATGATTCATTATCTTCCTCGACCAATCCCCCGACTTCTCTGCCTTGGGCGCTGGCGAGGCGATTGCCCTGGACCAGATTGCCCACGATTACGCTCGCGGGGCCCACGTCTGAAACACAGTCGCTTGCTGAAACGCACAGAAGGACGCGACGTCACTCAAAGCAGAAGCTGATCCGTGATCGATGAGGGTTAGTATAGTTAAATGATAGAGAGGACAATCGCTTGCAGTCAAGAACCAACACCAGAGATGTGTCTTGTTAGTGAAATGGTAATATATCAAAGATTAGTAGATAAATTGTTAAGAGAAAATTCCTCAATTTTTCTACACTAAAAATGACCTTACTACAGGTTGTTCCAAAAAAGATGTGCCAAACTTAAGGAGATTATAGGGAACATTGCGGTGACCAATTTTTGTATAACTTTTTGGAACACCCTGTATAATTTTTTTACACATTGCCTTGTAAACGTTTCCTGACCACAACGCCTATATTGAATCCCTGATGACTGATATTAAAATTCCTACTCTGTTCATTTCTATCTTGGACACACTGTAAGATTTACTTCTTAACAATACTTCTTTGAACGAACAATAATAGGTATTCCTAATTATTTATCTTGTTAGAAATTTTGTAATATGAATAGATGATTGAATGATTCAAATGAACGAATCTTACCTGAATGCACTTCTCTCGGCTTAGGCAAATTCGTCACACAAGTATGAGGACACATTAAAACGTTGGCGGGATGTAGGGCTCCCTCCAAAAACCGCCTCTTCGTCTCGGAAAGGTGAATGCCCCCCAAGGGAGTCTTAGGAAGGTAATTCGGGGGCACCAGGGCCAAACAGTAGATTCCCACTTGGTGTATGGAGTCGACTGCTTGGAGTACCCGCGACATCCATTGGAATGACTACATACATAATCTTTTAGTAAGTTTAGGGAAAATTAATTCAATCTACCTCTTCTTCACTGCAATCAGGCCTCTGCTCAGCTATTACACATATCCGCTCGTCCCTCAAAACTCTTGTGCTGAACACAGCTATTCGCCCCCTGTAAATGAACTTCATGGGCTCCACAGCCAATACGGTCGCAATTATATCATCTGCATTGTGTTTTCTCCCTAAAATTGCTTAATTACTGACAGGATCTTCTCCAGCACGGGGACAAAACTTGCCAGTTACGGTCATTAAACCGTCTCTGGAACCGCAGACAAAAACCAAACCACCAGGTCCGAGGAAACCCAGCAGGCCACTTCGCGTGTATTCAGCCTCTGATACAGGTTTCCCATCAGTACCCAGCGGTTGTACTTTGAACGTGGTGTTGCTTAGTCCGGGCAGTCCCCAATATTGGGTTCCGGTAGCTCCGGAATTGACGCAGATTTCTCCGACTTCGTCGGTTTTGCACAAGAAAGAGGCACCTTCCATTTTAACTACGACAATGACACATCCGGGCATGACCTGAAATTTTTGTCACTTGTAGACATACAAAGTGTTTCAAATCCTCTTAACTCCATAGTTGAAATTGAAGCAGCAAAATTTTATGTTGGTCGAGTTCAAAATCAGTATAACGGAAATCGTTGATTTGATCTCGGCGCTCATTGAGCATTAAAATTAAGTTAGTAACGGAAGAACTCTATTTGTTCCATGTCTAGAGGAAGGCCCTTTGAAGTAGTTGAGATTCTGAGATATGCCCCTGAAGAAGTCTTTATTGAATGTGTTTTACCTGACCACAGTCCTGAAGTGTCAGAGATGTCAAACTATTTTCCTGGTCCACGCGAACCACCCCAAAACTGAGCCCTTGCATTGACAGAACTCCTCTTCCAGTTGCATTCACGCCAGCTCTGCCTGGTCGTCGAACTGAGACCTAAATAAAGAGATGAATTTCACGACTATGAATGAATAAAAGTAAAGAAAGAGACAGTTTACTGCCTAAAATTTGCTTAAACATTCTGACAGAACTTGCAGAGGAAGATTTTGTGTTTCAGTGACACTGGCATGATCTCTTCAACTTACCTACTGAGGTGGTTTTCCCACAGGACACCAGCCAATGTGCATAAGACAAATTTTCACGACTGCACTACTGCTTTTACCAGCAGAAAACGAAACGATATCATATTCAAAACTCATTCTAATTACTCAACAAATTCAATAACCAACACCAAACTCACCGTCAGACATTCACTTGAGCTAGCACAAGGACAAATGGCGTCCGGTCGAAGCCCCTTGGGTTGGAACACGGACAAGAACTGATCACAGCTACTCAGCGACCATGGATTAGCACCGTCGGCCACCAGCAGCATCCTCAACGAGCCCAAATTGATGTCCTTGTGGTCCTTCGTGGCCAACAGGCCCCAGTGCAGATCCCGAGACTTCACAATGGCCAGAGTGGCTCGGTATTTTGTGATCATTTGCATCCAACTGGCGGGGTTCGCTTTCATGAGGGCGTAGGGGATGTAGATCACGTGCATGCCGTTTAGAACGCTGGTGAGGACTGAATGCCACAAACCCACCTCGAGAAATAAGGATTGATTTAAGTGCGGTGAAAATTTTAAAATTATATCGAAAACGTAATTGATGTTGAATAAAAATTAATTAACTCATGCAAAACGGCTACATTTATAATGCAATTACCTTGGAAATAGCGAAATAGCGAATAAAGGGAATGCGAGTTACACAGAATTGGAAAGAATTTTGAGCTAAAAATGCATCATTTCCGAAAATACCGCAATCATTTTCCCAACCGTTCAAAAGTGATGATGGGATCTGGCGCAAATTATTCACGTTTATAAAGAAACGTGCATCTAGGCAAAGAAAAGCATCCAGAGAATTGCAAAAACCACAAGTCAAACTGTTTGTTAAAGAAAGTAAGAAAGCTGCAGTTCAATATACAAGGTGTGCAATATGCAAAATGTTCTCCTGTGATGTGAAAAAAAATGTAAAACTTTGCCACCCTGTACATCGAAAATGGTGCGTTTTCGGCAATAGATCTATTAGCATTTTAAAATTATTTTGCAGAGTGCTATCGCCCCTTGAAATATCTCCACTATGATATTTTACACCCTGTATTTTATATAATTTTTTAAGTAATGATAAAAATTTTGCAATCATTCCATTTACACTTTTTTGCCGATTTTGGCCTATTTCGCTAAACGAAACTCACCTCTCTCTTAAAATCGAGCACACACACCATGTTTTCACCTTCAGTATAATTACAAGCCATAGTCAACATTCTGCAATGTTGGATCATAGCTGCCCTGGTCACTGTAACTCCCATAACCGAGCCATCCCTATCTGTTGTGTATTCTATGTAGGCCGGAGTTTCATCGGTTAACCTAACGCAAACATTTTACATTTAGGTCTAAATTAACCGCAAAAATTCGTGCCTTGGCTGCGGCGTCCAGTCTTTAGGAGTCCGGGCTAGATGCTCGGTCACAAACCACGTCAGCCTCGGCCATCCTTTGAATTGAATTACTTCTCCTGAAGTAGTTTTCGGTAACCCTTTCAGACAGGCTTCTGAGGTCAGTGCAACCTAAATCACCAGACATTAGTGAAGACCCTAATGATATGATTCTGTAGCCATTTGCGTCTGATGTTTATCGGATCAAGATTGGTTACGGAATTCTATCATAAGGTGAGAAGGTAAGTGAAGCATACCTGGACTGCGCAGCTCCCCAGTAAGAACCCAATCTGCAACGACCCAGCATCCCTCCTTGTAATGGGTACTTCTATGGGTACCGGAACTATCCCCGCTTGAATACATCCGTAGTACGCGCACAAGAAGTTGATGGGGTCGTTATTGGGATAAACCAGAGCCACTCGGTCTCCAGATTTCAGACTAGTGTCTCCGTTTTTGCTGAAGGATTTCGTCAGGAGCGCGTACGCGATTTTATGGGATCTACTGAGCAATTTTCCTGCGAAAATTTTCACTCCGTAAAATTTAATAGAAATATGGCAACAAATCTTTCGAAATCACAAGTGATGCATCGACGTTTCTATTGAGGGCTTTATTGGACTTAATGGTTTTGCCGTCAATTTGGGAAATATTTATTGAATTTGACCCTAAGAGGGAAATAACAATAATGGAAACTATAGCACGAAGTTAAGCTGGTAATTAAAACGTCCAACTTTGGACGGATGTATGCAGATGAACTAATGGCCAATTATTAGTTTTCCTATGTGCTGATTTCCGCGGCTTTGTGGCTATGCATGTGGACCATTGTGGATAATGATCTATAGAATAATTATATCTGGTATAAATAATTATTTTTGTAGGGAAATGCAACCAAGTTTGCCGGCAATAGGTCCCAATAATGCAATTTTTAGCCTCAAATTTGAAGTTCGACAAGACTTGATTTTTTGAAAATATGAAAATTTCGTGTGGTGCAAAGAGTGAAAAAAGCGACGTAAACGATCCAGAAGCACTTGCAAGAATCCTAATTAATGCCTGATTTACTGGTAACTGTATCTGAAAGATGTATGTGCATATTCCCGTGGAAACCAATAAATAAGGCAATGCTTTGCCTTTTCATTTTCGTCTATTTAGAAATTATTCGACTGGCAAAATCATCGAAAATCTGCTAAACTGAAACATAAAATTTCTGTTAACTTCGAAATTATAGATATGCTGCAGGTTCGGAAGGCTGCTTTCGCGGAAATAATGTTCATGATAAATTGTTGCTAATTAGTTAGGATAAGTTATTAGTTGTTGGCCCTTAGCGAGGAAAATCAAAGTTCGAATACCTTCAAAAGGAGCTTAATGCTTATTGAAACCGAATTAAAAGCAGAAATTTGGCGATTTTATGGTTTCCATAAAAACCATCTTCCAGATCGAGTGTCCTACGCCTGAATTTAATTAACTCTATGGAAATGTTTAACAGTAAAATTTATCTGTATAGTTACTGGAATCTCTTTAATCGTAAACCGGCGTTGTGTTTAGTAACTAATTGCCCGACTTTGTCACAATTTAACCTGCTCCAGTGCCGTTGAGCTTAGAATTTTGACCACCCTCACGAAGCGTTTAAAACTTTCAATGTTGCTCATAAAACTCCAAATTAACAGGAAATAAGCTCACCGTGTCTGCATTTATTGTACTCCAGTGTCCAAAATTGCCATAAAAATTGTATTATGAGATTTTAGCTTACCATACGTTAAAGTCGTTGATAATTTTCCGTTGGGGTCTAAAACAGTCGCTACGGGTGCCTTAAAGCTCGAATTCCCGTATCTAAGGATTGCGGCCTCGAGATTCCTTGGTAGTCCTGAAGGAAGAGTCAATTGCTCTCCTACTGCAGGTGACATGCAACTGCCTAAATTGGGTGCTTAGCTAGTACAAAATTGTTGTATAGAATCTCCGAATATACCTTCAGGTTTGGGAGCATTCGGGTCTTTTGGATTTGCAGCCAGTTCCAATTCGATGTCGTCATCTTCGTAAAATTCGGGCAACGGTCTCCTTTTAGGCCGTTTTAAGGTGTTAAGGAGTTGTTGGATTTTCGCAGAGACCTGTTATTCATACGTATTTGCCACAAAAGTCCAAGCAGTATTATAAACAAATTACAATGGTAAATTGGTCAACTGGCTGAATTAAATCTGTTATTTGAGTGCCAATTGCTTTAAAGTGGACGATAAATTTTAATAAACTCGGCATTATTGATGCACTGGCACAGATACACCACCAAGAAAAGAAAAAAAAATGCGCACCTTCCATCTCCCGGTACCAGTGCCCATGGTACCGTCCTCGGAGGCGGAAGAATTGTACCTGTTCACCCTGTCGGCACCTCTGCGGCCACCTTGCACTGTGTTATTGGTAACGTCTGGTGGTTGAGAATCTTAACAGAAGATGATAATTTGGTCAGGAAAAATAATCTGTTGATCCTGACAGATATCTGATAAATATCCAAAATACTAACATGGTCTGAAATTTTGCATGACATCGCTGATATCGGTAATTTCCTGCTGATTTCTGCCCCGTTGGTCGCCCCACAGAGGAGGGGGCGCTCTCGGTCTTCGCTGCAATGGGGGCGGTGAGCCGGCGCTGGAAGTGTCGCTGGGAGGTGGTGGTGGGAAACCATGGTGGCTCCTATCGCCGCCGCTGCCACCCCTCATGATGGCTTTCTCTCTTTCGGGGGTGCTTTCGACGGTCGGGGTCTCGTCATTAGCTAGGCTATCTTCGTCAGACGATGATTCTACAAGATTTAGCTCAATTAGGTTAGGGCCCAAGAGTGTTCCCCCAAGCGGGTATCTTAAGGAAGTGGCTTATACCTACAACTTTTTTGTTACGAAATTTTCAGAGCAAATTTACCATCTAAAATTTGTTGATGTCATGGCCAACTTAATGAGACTTTTGCTTCTGAGAAATGACCCCCACCTTCGAATTTCATTTTGGACGCCCTGTATATTTTTCGCAATTTAGATTCTAGCCATGATTCCGCATCCAACAATGTGTCACTTGTGAACTTCTTGATGCAAATAGTGAATTCTTTTGACGTGTTTATGTTATAATCTTGCTTTGATTTTGAAAAAAAAAACCATTATGACGTGGAAAAATGTAACATATGGTTTTTATAAATTTAATTCACCTTCAGGGGCAATTAAATTTACTTTTTTACAGTTTATACGTTTTAATTCCATTTTTTTTAATGGCATCATACTGGCTCGACAGGGTTAACTTGTAGTTTGCTCTTTTATCTTTACTTTGATGTAATAAACTTAACATTTCTTTCCGACCTGTACCTAAAATAAAATAAAACAACTCCAACTAGTAATCTTGTAAATTGCGGAAATGACATTTTAACGATCAGTTCTATTTAATTTTATGTCATATTAGTTAATACTCGATTTTAGCTATAAATGCAAAAATAAATGTTAAGTTAATGACCGAGAATTGAAGATAAAAGGGTAAATTACAGATTAACGCCGACGAGCCAATATGTTGCCATAAAAAAAATTAAATTAAAATGGATAAAACGCACAATCCGAATTTAATGACCTCTTATTTTGGCCCCATTTGCTACGGCATTAAGAGCAAAACATTTTTATCCCCGAAGCAACGCACTATAGATTGATAAATAATTTTTTTTAAATAAATGACTGCATGTACCAAAAACTGGCACATGCTACATGGATGGATGCGGAGTGACGTCTAGAGTTGAAATATCTAAAATTATACAGAGTGTCCAATTTAAAATTTAGAAACTGGGGTCGTTTCCGGCTAAATCGGTAATTGCATTAAGTTGGCTCTGATAATTAATAATACAGTTTTAAATCGTAAACGTAAATCGTAAACGTACCCAAAAAGTTTTGTTCCAAAAGTTATCGAAAAAAGTTATAGGTGCCAACTACTTTTTTGGGATACCCGATATTTTCACTGATGGATGGGATGTGTCGAATTGCAATGGCAAAAGTTTAATCGGATATTCAACGTCGAACGATTGATAAACACCCTGTATTTGTTGACACGAATAACCACTTTCGGACCTCTGTGAACAGGATTGTTTTCCCCATGCAATTTTTGCATGTAGAATGTGCCCTGAAGCTCAATATTTTGCAACATTATCTAAACCAATTATGTAGCCTCTTGCGTTTTCATCATAATTCAGATATCCGTTATCACGCGTAATCGAGCGAAAAATTTTCTGTTACGCATTTACCAGTTGAGTGAAAAGTGATTAGCCCTAATAAATAGTCAAATTCAATTATTTCAGTTTCAATTAATCCATAGCTGAAGTTAATTACTGCAATACATCATTCAAAACCTGGTAAAATTTGGACATAATTCAATTAATTTGTATTCAAATGCAGTGTCCAATCCCGATTTGAATTTATGGCGATTTGCTTTGCTCCTAAGACTTACGTATTGGCTAAAAATAATAAAAAAGAAGATTTCGATTGTATTAAGACGTCATTTACCGCATGTCCATTTACTATAAAGAGAATGTAATTGTATCCTTCGAAAGTGCATTACAATATGATTACATTTCTGTGTCGAGATGCGCCTTACTTAGTATTACTTGCTCATACACTAAAGACGACGTTGTAATTTTACCAGCCTGTAAGCAATTTGCATACTGTGCAAAGGACGATGTCCCCAAGTCTTAAGAATAATGTAACTTCACTGTGGCGCTATTCCCATACAAGGTATGACACACACTCTTTTTTCACTCAACTATCCGAATCAATAATTTTGATCTGATAAACTTCTTCACTGGTCAAATCACTTCTTTAGATCAACAAAACTGCATGTAATCAGCAGGCATCGACAACAATAAATCAAGTCAGGGCTTATTATGAGGTACTAAAACAAACATGTATGAGAGGACGTTACGAGTTCTGCACTATCCGCGGTTAATCACAGGTTACGCGGAGATAGGTGTGCGAGGTAAGGCAAGTTCATAACGAGAATCATAGGTTGACTTGCTGAAACTGGTTCTGAAATCTTTATTGAGAAAGGAGAACATACTGGAAAAAATCACAAAAGAAGTTTCTTCAGCGAGTTCTTACAACAAGAACAACTATTGAGGCGGGTACACAGAGGCTGTATTATCACATTCTACAAGACATAAAATGTCAGTAGAATTCTATATGAAGGAGTTAACTAATTACTTTGCTACTTGCCCTCATAGTCGCATGAAAAAAGATTAAGGTGCCTTATATGTTTCTGTTCTAGCATCACATCAAGAAGCAACATTCCTCCATTGAACCTACATCGATTTCAATTAACTTTTTTATTAAAAATGCGGTTTCCGACTATGGTAACTCGTTTGAAATGGTGAGGTTGACCGAAGGCGATTTTGGTCCTGGTGATTCATACGCAACGGATCATCGGTTGTAATTCGTGTGTGTCATTATGGTACCAATATCGAATTTGCATTCGAAAATAACTTTTCTTTCTTTGGGGTCTACGCTTTAGGAAATGGTTAACTGTGGTTTACCTAGGTTCGAATCCCGTGGCTGATAAGCATAAGAAGTATTTGTCCATCTTGGTGCTCAATTTTCGGTAGTTATTGCGGTGGACATTTGAAAAAGAAGAAAGGTACGGAAAATGGTATTTACCGCAAACATGAAGCTCTGTGAAACTAGTAGATCTTCAAATTCACGCTCAAGCCAGGAAGAAGAAGATTTTTCAAAACTATTACTGGCCGCACACGAAATGTTCAGTAGTCCTACTTGGTATACTGTTGGGAATGTGGCGTAAATCAATTGAATTTTGATAGATCGCACAGTAGAGATGCATGAAGTAAAAAACATGCAACATGAAATATGCAATAAATACTGCTCGAAGAAATAATAACGCAATTCAATTGATGTCAAATGGTTGTCGCACGAAGTATCGCAAACAAGGCAACGTACGCAAATGTTACTCTGGTGCGATCTGCGTGATAAATCCATTTAGATTCAACTGATTTACGCTATCAGGTCGTTAAGCAGTATTTACTGCATATGTTATAATATACGAGATGCATAAGACAAAAGATATGCGTTGCATGTGTTTTGCCTCATGCATCTCTGGTGTGCGACTGGAATAAAACGGATGCTGAACGAAGTGTCATTCGTCAGAGAAACGCACGCAAAGGTTGTTCTGGAAAATTTCTCCAAGTAATGCTGCTGCATGTCTTATGTTGCACATCTTTCATGCATCCCTGGCACGCGACCAGGTTAACGAAAACGTTTTTAGAAAATCAATTTTGAAATCCTCTGGCATGATAAAGAGGTAGTTTTTCATACGGGTTTTTGTTGGATTCGAGGGATTGGTGGTATTTTTGTGTGAATCTTTTCCTGGGACACTCTTCATAAGGTGCTTGACCATAATATTCCAGACATCCTATAGAATCTTTGAGTGTGATATGAGTTTGTGCATTAAACTCCAGCAAATTGAGACTTAAATAAATAACTATAAATGACCTAAAAGGTTAATTATTTCCTATTAATTAGACTTAATAATCTTGTAGTAAACAAGTTTTTCAGTAATTCTATGAAGATAAGTTAATGACCAATGAAATATTAAAATAACAACAGATTGAGCTTGAGCAAAAAACTGAAAAATTATATTAGTAATAACCAAAAATGACAACCCTGCAACAGTCTTTTGCCACCACAGTTTAATGACAATTAAATGGCGGTGACGTTACTTTGGAGGGTGCTCAACAGTGGAACGGCGTTGTCAGACTTTGCGAATACTATTTAAGTGATGGTAGTGTCTTTGACTTTATACTACTAACATTGATCAAGTCTTATTTTGTGTCCTAACGGCCACAACAAAGCCTATAAACAAAGCATTATCTTGGAAGATATATTAATACCGGATCTATATGCCATTTAATGCTTTTATCATCTTGTTAACCAGATATCGAACTTCTGATAAAATGAGTAATATTTGCCATTAAAACATCCGACACTTGCATTGATGACTTTAATGTGTTGTGGTTGAACCTACGTAAGATTGTATGTAATTCTTAGTATTAGCAATAATTTCTACTAACACAATCGCCTATTATACGTTGTTATCACATTTATATTCTACATATACATTCTAGTCTCACACCCAAACACTACTATTTCGGTTACTTTCTACAACCATAAAAACACTAGTGGTACTCCTAAACCAAACAAATTATCTATTTCAGGCACAGCCTTTCATTCACTTAAGAATTTTATCATTAGGAAGACATTTGGTGAAAGGTATACGAGGTACCTACACAGGATATCCTTTGATAGCAAGACGATACGGGGCCTCACCAGGTAGTAAATCTGGTATATCGAACGGGGCATTAAATTTAGAATCAAAAGCTCCTCAGAAACACCTCAAAAGAGCTACTTTGCATTTGAAAGTGTCCAAAGATGGCATACCTCGAGGTGGAATTCCAATTGCATAAGGTTGTAAAAGACGAGAATTGAACACGCCTACTTTGTCTCGGCTTTTGTAATATGTGATACGAGAGACGAGAGAAAGTACGTCTATAAATCAACGAAATGAATCAGCCTAGAAATTATGTCCTATAGAATGGTTGCTGGTGTCAAATTTAAATGAACGGTTCTGCTTGGTACCGCTCAGGTGTATTGAGTTATGTTAAAATTTCGATTACTAATTGCTTGGCCTGCACTAGACAATGATATAGCTATATATAAAACACGTGGAAGTATGACATGTCATTTTCTTGGTGGATTTAAAATATGAACTGAATCTGAACTAAGTGGATTCAGATTTCGATTTCAAATATTTATTTTTTTAATATGAAAAAATGAAATTAATAAATTAATAGCAGAGTAAGCGTAAACGGCATTGAAATGCCTGACTCACAGTTAATTAGCTGTGAAAACAAAACGTTTTCTTGAGGCAGTGAGTACTACTTAATCTCAGTTAGGTACAAGAACATTATGTTCATAAAACATCAAGAATTTGAAGGTTATTTGTCATCAAGAACGCAGATTGTTTTAAAACGAAAACCATCTAATTTTACATTTTGTATTAATCTTTTTCTTTGCTATTTGAATAGTAGAGAAAAAATACGTCATGAAAGAGGATAATTCGATTTTCGTGCACTCTCACAAATATTTAGAAACTCGAAGATTCCGTATCTCATTAAACAACAACAAACTCTACGAATAGTGAGGCACATGTGCGGAAGAAACATAAACTGATAATACGTTGGTAAATATAGCTTTTCTGTTTGCTTTTTAAATGAGAAATCTATCAAATAACAAACATTTACTATTGGATATGCGGTAGGCATATTCTTGAAGTTCAATCAATTTCATTACTGACTACGTTCAAATATGTGCAAATCATTACCTAATCACCCTCAACACCACATCCAATTTCCACACAACAAACCACGAAACTGAACCGGTACACTCGCACAAGCACACATTAAAATCGGTCACAATTCACTAACGATTACAACAATTCACAGGAACTGACAAACAGATCGTTATTCAACCTTTAACCAATTTTTCACACTTTTGTTACAACGAGCGACCAGTTTCTAATACGAATAAATCCAATAGTCAAATAGTGATACCTTCGTCAGTACCCACTTCGTCTCAGAAATTGCTATATATGAGTTAAGATTGACACCACACTCTCTATTGGCTCGATACTGTGTGTGGTACTGAGACTGCTTCGGTTCGTACTCCGCTTCCCCAGACAGTACGAATGCGTGCGTTCTCCGAACTAAGACAAGTACTGCATGGAGGCTCATGTACTTGAAAGTTAATCATTAATTCAATCATTAGTTATCTTCTATACTGCAAAGCTTTTTAGCTGATATACATCATTTTTCTACTGGGTTTTTGCTGAGATCTCAGTAGTGCAAATGCCAAACCTAATGTTCCACTTTTAAACCATTTTCTAATTCGACATCGACAAATATAGATTAACTGCTGTTAAGATTTTAATTGATTTACAACTATGGGAGCGCTCTACTTTTATATTATTCAATGTTCTTTGTTCATCGGATTACAGGCGGAAATTATTACCAAAAAACCTGTAACAATAACTCATCAATGGAGGTGTGGAATGTTCATTTGGACTGCTTTGTAGATTCGGTTGATAGCGTTTAATAATCTCAAAGGTGGATTTAGTTTACAAAATTACAAATCTTTGAATCGGGGATATTTTGTAATATCTGTTTATTGGGGTAATCAGTTTATTCTAGCCCTGCTTTCGAATTGCATAAAAATATAAAAATCTGTGTTACATTCAGATCAAAGTTTTATTAAAAAAGCACCACCAATTAAAAATATTATTAAAACTCATCGAACTCAGATTTTAATAGTAAAGTTTTTAAATACCCCCGATAATTTAAAGTTAGCTCTCAAGCTTTTATATTCATGTCGCTTCTACGTGTTTAACTTTGTATAAATCTATCTTTGTTTCACATTGCTCACAGCAACTCGCCCGCTACGGCTAGCAACCCACAATACACCAATACATACGGGGGATCTTCGCTAATTTTATAAAACTGATTTTTAAACTACATAGCAATTAGTGAGATTGAACTAACGCCATTTCAGATACGTTTCTTTAACAGTTTTTTATTTTATTGTGCACTTTCCACAGCGGCTAGCGCCGCCAACAAACAATAGATGCTTGCTTATCGGATTACAGAATCCAATTATTAACAAAAAAAAAACAACAACTCATTAAAAGCAAACTCGAAGGCGATTTGAACTATTTAAGATATTAAGCTCGTCTTTGCGAGTTGTAAAGTAGATACTGATTGGGCCAATTATTTTTTTCAATTGAAAAAAACATTTTCTCTTACAGCACCGACTTATCCAACACTGAGATATAAACAGGCTGTTCATTTAGTGTTTACAATTCGTTTGTTCCATTGTTGTCCAATTGAAATATTAAGTCGCACATTGAGTTGTTGAGAGCGCATACGTAAAGATAAAAGAAAGCAACAATGACTTACCATCAGTTTATTGCTAAGGTGCGACTGAATAATTATGAGAGTGATATCACTACCCAAAAACATGATTCACATCATTGCCAGAAAGAAAACATCACTGTACCTGAATCGCGTCGGTCCCTGTCAGGACTTCTTGCCATAACAGACGTTCTCTTTGAGGGCATCGGCATTGAGGGTTTGTGCCTGTTTTGCATCGCTTGAGCCAGGGCTTGTTGGACGGCCTCTTGTCGCACTTCTGTAAATAAAGGGGAAAAGGGGCGCTGAGTTAACGGTTCAAGATAATGTCATCATGTCATGGGGCTAATTTATATGACGAGGGCAACATCTGTTCGCGTTTGGACGAAGAAGACGTTGTTCTGTAATTAGCAAGTCTGTTGGAGTTTTGGGAAAAGTTTTTGTAACTTTAGAGTGATTTTAAAACAATTTTGTTAATTGGAGATTTTTGAGTATGAATGCAACAAAATGCTAAGTGCACCGTAACAGCAAAGGCTAACATTTACTACATACATATACATTTTATTTTAATTACAACTACATTATACTTACTTGCTTTTTGTACAAGCTGAAATTTTCATTGTGTCAGGGCTCTGAGAAACCAGTTCGTTTAAGCGTATCAAAATATCATCAAATATCAATACGAGAATTCATGGGATTCATTCATAAACTTAAACTTTTGGTTTAAGCAACATTAGGCTTTTCCAGGTGACGGCAATTCCTAACAAATTCATTACGCCTCTCAGTTCAATTACCTTTTTCGGCATTTATGTTATTACAGTTCGATTATACAGTAATTTGTAATTTCTTAGTTGTCAAAAACATGTAAACATGCATCCGCTTTTCCGCTAATTTTTTTATTAGACACACAGTTATCTTATTTATTGCTGTCTCATGTATATTTCTATATCAGAAATGATATTACATAATATTAGATAGAATAAAAAGGATAAACGAACAAATTTTTTTTTTTTTAATTAAGGAATCTGCATGTTTCGGTTTTACAGGTTAAATTAAGCAAAGATTTTTACATTCTTAATATATAACTAGCCGAAGATAGAACACTGACGAAAACTATAACATGAATAGTAAAGAATACCAGTATCTTTATATCCTTAATATATTTGGAATGCTACATCATGCAATTTTTTTTCCTTAAGTACTGTTTTTCTGATTTTTAATTTAAGATACAAAGAAACCTTATTTTATTCACATGAGCCGCCTTGTCGGCTTATTGGTTGAGTCTTTGCTCAGAATTTTTTTGTATTATTAGTATATAACCTAAATACTCAATATATAAATTTAATTTACTAAGAAAATTATATGATTCTTGACAATTTGGTGAAAGCGAAAAGTGGCAAAAATATTATCTACACCTTGCATCTGAGATTTAAACTTTATTTTATAATTTTTATGTCTTAAATACTCTTTCATTGATATTTTCACTTTTTTATAAAGTGTAAAAATGAGTAAGCTATTACGATAGCCGGCTGGTTTCGTTTTATTGGTTACGTTATTTCTCCTGTAAATAAACGGAAATTATTTCATTTATATACCAAAAATAATAGTCACCTTGATACATATATGCTGTAAAAACGGTCTTGTGTTGGGAGAATAACACAAACATTATTTGAGGTAAGATTAGCAAATAATAATTTGTAGAATAAGAAATTTCAACAACTATTCTTGACGATCTGGTGAATGATACAGTCTTCAATAAGCTTCATAAACCGAGTTCTTCATATGGATTTTAATTTTTCTATTAATCGAGAATTAAAGGCACCTCAAATTGGATATTCTACTTAAAACGAATTTAAGGAGACTCTCCCCATTAATTTCTCTTTACTCCAGTCTCGAATCCACCCCTCCAATTCTTCATAATTCCTCTGACTTTTAACGTCATCATCGGCCCGTAAAAATCTATTTGCGACATTAAATCATCCGTTTTATAGACTCTGCGATTTTCTTGGTAACAAGGAAATGAAAAATGGGAAAACTCCCGGGAGAAACAAATTGCACTTATTTCCTCTTAAAGAGTGTTAGTTGGAAATCAACTATGAATTTGGCGCATATAAATCTTGACCGCTTTCGTAAGAAGATTTTGTCTCTGGATATTTTTCTCCGACTTCTAATTGGGGAGATTTAAGGGGTGGTTTTTTAAACAATTAAAAAGAGGCCCTAGTAGTAAACATTTTCTGGACGTTTTCTGCTCGTCTAAAACACGAAACCCAGTGGGAGACGGCATTAATCACATTACGTCTTCTCCGGGCTACATTTATATCCCGAGGAATACATCGGCATGAAATGCCTTTTAAATGTAAAGGAATTTCTCCGGGGATGGCAACAAATCGAAGTAAGCTCTAGGTAGTTTAGAGTGAAATTAATATTGGCGAATTTATTTCTATGCTTTAGGCGAGTGGGGAATTTAGTTTTCGTTGCATTAAAAGAAATTACGTTTCTAGTGCACGCTAAGAAGGGTTTCGTCTAAAGTAAAATTTGAGTTTTTGGTTTAACAGCCGAGGTGTTGAATTCAAATGGACATTCGAAATACGTTTCGGCCACAAGCAACGGCCCACAATTTTCCCTCCCACAAGAATGACAACAACGTGGGTGCAAATGCACGTTGTCGTTTGGGATGTAAGCGCCGCCGTCGCCACAAATAAACCGAATACATCTCTGCATATTTATGGAACAGGGCAAACAACTTTACCCTGGAAACTGGAAGCGAACGACATGGAAAAGGGATTCTGTTCACGTGTTATGTACACCTAACGACAATAACGGGATCCCTAAGGGTCGAGGACATTAGTATGGACGACTATATCCTCTTGCAGCGACTAGAAGTGCATACACAGCTTCAGCTGTTACGGTTGCCATTTTACTATTTTACATATACATAGGTATGGATTTGCAACTATGGCAGTCCAGGAAAGCTAACTCGATAAAATTTTATTTCAGAATCAAAGAGATGAAAGCTGAAATATTAACAAAGATTATGTGTGAAGTTTTTAGATGTTGCCAGTTACATTTAGAACAGTGAACAGTTTTTTAAAATGGTACCATCCTGGAAGCGAATTTCTTGGACTCTTTGCGACACCGATACGAACGTTGGCAAACATCGGAATTTTTAAAAATCTTTCTATTGAATGTAACTTCACACTGAAAGTTATCAAACATCCCGATAATTTAAAACTATACTTCACCCACTGTAGCGATCTAACTTTTAAGCATTTAATTTTGTATAAAGCCGTTATTGTTTTGCATTCCCCACAATGACATTCCCTTATTCCTGGCAACATACAATACGTTACAAGATATGAGAAACTTTCGTTTATTTCGTTAAAACGAATATTAGATGAATTGTATTAGTAACAAGTGAGACTGCTTGAGAGACTGAATTATTGTTTTGAGAATTTGAAAAGTTTATTTAACAAACTTCTATAGTATTAAAACATGGAGTTGGTCTGAAATTTCCTTTTAAGCTGATTTTTTACGAAACTACAGTCACATTTTTTTAATATTTAAACAACTTCAGTGACCTATTTTCTACGGTTCTGAAATCTTCTACTTTGCAGCCAATTTTTAACGAAGTTACCAAAGCCATAACTGTTATTTTCAAGAAAACGGAAATTAAAGTCAGTATTATATTTTTTAATACTTTACTCCATATGGAGCTACTCCATATTTATTTATTTTTTTAAATTTTGTATAGTTTCAAATGTTCACAAATATGGCGTGTTGGAGATTTTATATATAGCCAGATGCATTTAGAATACAATGAAATGACAAACAATAGACTCATTTACCACCAACATTTTAGCGGAAATGTAACTTTGTGTAGTTTATAAATGAGCTTATGATAACCGATGTTGTATGAATGAAAGGTCAAATGGCTCGACGTCTGTAAATTGCGAGTAGTACGGCATTGTTTTATGTCAATGTACTTTGAGTCATGGAGGTTGGAATACTGGGTTTTCTCCAGAGGCTAGTAGTAAGTTAAATAAGTCTACTTACCGGAATGGTAACGGCTCTCGTTCCTGGTGAGCCTCCGGTTGCCTCTACGGGCGGCTCTTGCGGTAGCGCTGAGCCCTTGTTTTCCCATTGCAACCCCCGTTTGACCCCCTTGCTCGCTGATATCATCTGCACATGCAACAACACAACAACGATGCTCAGCACATGCCAAAAAAAAATATGAAAAAAATATGGAAAAAATAATGAAAATTTACCAGATAAATATACATCAATAATTATAATAAATGACTCAAAATAAATAACCTAAAATATGAAAATAATAAAAATATGAACTGAGCACACAAAGCAACAAAGAAAGCACATTTAAAGCTGCAGTGTCTATAACTTACCTATCTACAATATGCACACATTTAGGGCAAGTCTAATAATATTCATTTATTTCTAAATCTGCTGAATTAAGGGCATATAGTGTTCATTTACTGGGGCACATATCAGACTAAGGCGAATACAGAACTCGAGGCATAAAAGGAACAAAGCAGCTACTCAAATCAGAACTAGACATAGCTATTTGCCGACACAAAAGCGCTCTACCTGAATGGTAGCGCTTCTCATTATGGGTGACGCGTCGCTGAGTTCGACGTCGGGTATGT
Source organism: Euwallacea similis (assembly GCF_039881205.1). Taxonomy (NCBI): domain Eukaryota; kingdom Metazoa; phylum Arthropoda; class Insecta; order Coleoptera; family Curculionidae; genus Euwallacea; species Euwallacea similis. The sequence continues at coordinate 242,844 of NC_089641.1, read as the reverse complement.
TGCTGAGGGTGTCGCTCGCCACCCCGGTCGCCACCCCTACCGCCCCCACTGCCTCCACCACCTTCAGGTTCGCTGCCAGCTAAGCAAAGGCACAAAAGGAGAAGGTTAGAACGTTAGTGGGAAATGTTATTTTGCTTATGTTATCGAAAGATAAAAGTTTCAAATAAAAAATTAGCATTCGAAGAATCAAACTTCCGCACCATAAACGCCCGAATTTTAGAAACAACCACTTCATCGGTATTAAGTTCTCAAGAGGCCGGATCCTTTAATAATAAAGTTAAGACACTGTTTAACTGCTTTATGACTTTGGCATTTAAACCATTATTCAAATTTAAGGGCGACTGTTCGTTTAAAGTCCCTCTGCTAATGGTTCCACGACAGCGGGAAAATCCGGAATTAATTCCGTCACAAAGATCCAACCTTGCGGACTTAATTAAACTTAGCAAAAATTATGCAAAATGTGAATTGCATAATATTCCGTTTGTGCCAAGTGTTCATAAGTGCTGCACCAACTCCAACATCAGATCGTTGTATGGGGTTTAGGGTGCTGCTACCCTCAAACTCTCATCAGGCTTTTTAAGGCTTGCTCTATATGGGAGCTACTAAGCTAATAAAAACAAGGAAGCACTGTTGAAATATTCCAGCTGCTCCATCATGAACTAGAGAACTACTGGCAGGAAAAAGATGGCCAGAGTTAATAACCCACGTTCTCTGCTCTTAATAGGGCCCAGTCTCATGAAGCGTGACTCAGACGTTAGAGATGGGGAAAATAGTTTAACTAAGCCATATTTATCAGGGTAAACGGTATTATAGGATGGCGAAGAAAATTGCAGGGCCATTATCGTATATCAGGGGAAAATTCGAAAGTAATTGTGGGAAAAATAGAGTTGAGAATGCGGATTATAATTTTCTACGACGCTGTGAATACTGGGATAAGCATACATATAAGAGAAGCCACGATCTATGGCCTTTATGAGGGCTTTTTGTACGCTGTTGTGGCATATAAAAATATATTCCTGTATTGTTACATAATCAAGTGGCATATTTCATTTATTATCTTGCCACATACTGAAATCTAAACCATTTCAGTAATCGAGGTAAAGAGATAATTTGATGCCTCTCTCCAATTAATTTTCATTTCCTGGAAATAACTTTGTTAACAAGTGGGTGCTCGACTTAATAAGGATTTAATAATTATCACTATCGGGCTTAATAAAAATTGCTATTGATTCGTTTTTTGTTCGCAATTTAAGCAACTTCGCAGTTTGAGAGGTTTTCACGAAAGTATGATGATAATGGAATTTACTAGCAATACTGGCAATTAAATTTGCTGCTACAGAACAGTTCTCAGTATCTTTTATTTCTGCTTGTTAATAATTTTATTATTGTCAATTTTTATTAACCAAATTAAGAGATCGTTGGTTAACTTTCGTAAAAGTAAAATCCGGAAGGATTTGAGTTTGGCGAAGAGCAAGTTTGAAATTTTTAGCGTTTTCGCAGAAGTAGGCACAATAGATGTGAATTAATAAAATACCAAAGGAAATCTTGAACAAATATCATTTTTAATTTAAACAAATTGCATTTCTTACTTCACATTCAGCGCCCTACTTCTCTCTAAATGCTAAAAATAAAAAATACAAACTTAAATTATTTCTAGCAGAAAATAAATTTTCTGCTCAATTGGTCATTAGGATCCTTCACGAAAGCTCTCTGTGTATCAAATTTGGTTTGAGATGCTTTGCCTGTTCGAAGTATTTTTTGGACTTCGTTATGTAACTCTGAGGGAAAAGAAATGTGTAGATTTGGCATTGAAAAATTCAAGCAGCAGCTAAAATCTGGTAGAAGATAGTTTCTCAGCCCTGGAACAAAGTTTAAATAAAGTGTTTTCTATGGAAGCATTAAAAAATTATTTGCGATTAATGTGATTTTTTTGAAGTAATTTTCTATGAAAATTAAGTTACTGAAAAACTGGTTATATTACCAATGTCTGCTACCAGAAAAATTTGCATGCTTGTGTGGAGTTCAAGAAACTCAAACGCGACACATATTTCTATGGAAATTATCTGGCGGTTAAGTTTGCCAACATTTTAACAATTTTACGCCTTAACAATTTCGCACTGAAATATGGCTCCAAGTTTAAATTGAGCGAAACAACAAATGAAGTAAAATACTGAAGCAGGCCTCGGTTAGAACATTTAGAACTTGAAAAAATCATAATGGAAAAATAAATTGAGCTTCTATATTGCAAATTAAATTTCGGACCTGTAATGTTGTAGATGAACTAATCGTAAAGGGCAAAGTAATGTTAAAGGTCAATGCTTTAACTATCATCACACCTACAGGCATTCCACGTGGATGACGACTAATTCAATTTCATAAGGAAACTGGTGTCATTATCTTGTAAAACCAACCCTTTTATATGTTTTTTTTTTGCAAAAAGGATTGTTTTAACCTCGCCTATTTTTAAAGGTGTCTCCTTTCTATTAAAAGCGACACAAGCATGATCGATTCCTCTCTTGTTGGGCTTTGCATCGATCCCTCCTCCAGTTAAACCATGTAAGAAAGATTCGTTTATTTGGGCCGTTAAATTTTACGGGCTATTTCGCCACTTTTATGTGCGGTATTTTATTGAACGGCTTTATATAAAACCCTTAACCATTTTGTAAGGCATTTGGGGCATGCCACATATACGGGTTTCTCTCCCCAATATTATTTCCGGTACACTTCAGTTATTGCCTACTGGAATTGCCCATAATATACCCACGGGTTGATTTGCACTCCATATGTTATTAACCCATTTCGTAACAAACTAGAATGATAGTTTTATTATTATGTAACTTTGTTAAATAAGCCTTCTCACAGAATTTGCCGAAGCAAACATCATCCTCGTTTCCTTGCAAACTGAGTTAGTTTGGAACGTGATTAGTTGGGTGCTAGTTATGCAGGGGCTAACGCTAATGTTAGCTTGGGATATGATTACTTTCAATTTCTTCATCCTATAGGTCGTAAGCCCGCATGAGGTGTTTCTCCAAGGGGATTACCTGACACAATTATGGGATTTGCCATGTTCAATGACTTTGTTAACTGCTTAAAACGACAGCGTAGTTCTAAGGATTAATTAGGTGCCTCTGAGAGTCAATCAAACTAGTACAATATCACATTTCATTTGGGTGATCAAACCTTTAGTCCGCAATGGTGATTTTATCAGCCTTATGAGGGTAACTCAGGGTTATACGGGGCGGTCCTCATCTATTGGGTCAAACTTTATACACATATTCTTCAAGCAAAAATATTACGATTTGGTAAAATATGTCCTCCACGAAAATTGACAGTTTTCGATGTACATTTTTGCAGTAAAAATATGTGGATGAGGTTTGAACCATTAGATGGTAATCATCCTGCATAATTTTACTCACGTATTACAGACAGAAACTTCTATATTTCTAGATCGGTAATCGTCAAGGGGGTATTATGCATATGTATATTAATAGATGTTAATACTTACCGGAGTTTTGTTTAGGCAGATAAGGTGTGAGTAGGCGTGTCCTTTTCTTTTCATACCCCTTTTGTGTGATATCGCCTGAAACAATAAACATTTATAAATTTAAGCTTCGTTAAGAATTTAAATATTGGCAATGAAACAAGGCAACCATGCAACGTTCTTTTGTTTTTAAAACGTTATTAGTTTATACGAATGTGATGTCAAGTTGGAGACTACCAGAGGATCAACAGTGATGCCAAATTTTGAAATAATCTCAAAGAAGAGGAATATAATATTTAATAGAAAAGGAATATTCAATATTCACACACTTACCTAATTTGGATTAGTTTTAGTTTATGTAAGTATATATGCATAATATGACCTGATTCGTTCCGTGATACCGAATGAATGCTATTCTCTTTTTTTCCAGATGTAATTGGGATATAAATACTGCTTTCCTTATAAAATAGTGTCCATAACTTCCTAGGAAATAGAGTATCATCTAGGAATTTTATTGCTAATTGAGTGTGGTGGACCAGAAGTGTCATTAATTGCTACATAAACAAGAATGACGATTCTGGGAAATTCGAAAATCCCCTTTAGTTAGCTCTCCCCATTGCTACAAATTTCTCCGAATGTTCACTTTGCCTCAACCCCATTACACCACTGATCAGGTTAACTAAGCATCGACCTATATAGAAACGTAAATCAGGCTTCTGTTTACTTAGACCCAAATGGTCCATTGAGATATCTAAGACTGAGTGGTAGTAGAACATACAGGGAGGATGTAACATTTTATGAAAATTTATTGCAGCCATATTGGCCTCCGTGTGCTCTCTATTCCTTCACAGTTGTTTATAGCTCTGCAAAAAGTAGAAGCCTAAATAAGAAATTTATTTTAAGTGAGTTATGGAACTCATAAATTCACATTTACAAGGTGGTTTGTCTGCGATATCTTACGGTGACACTTTTTGATGGAATCACTAAAACTTTCGTTTTAGATTATTTCTTATAATGAATAATGGAAGTGCCGTAAGTATTATCAATACAATAAAAGCCATCTTTGAGAAGGGAGGTAAATATTTGCAGGTTCTATATTAAATCCCAACTTTTTCGTCCGAGATGGAGCGGATTAAAAGAAAAATGAGATTGAAAAAGTTCGCGCAAATACGAAAGCTTCTTGGTCTTCCAATTTAATTATTTTCTTGAGGAAGTATCGATGGGAGAAAGTTGTCAAGAGGGTAGTGTTTATTAAAAAACTTAGTAGCTGAATAAGTTTTTGTTTAATCGCCACAAATGATAAATCTATCAACCTACGGATTCAGTGTTTGGCACAGCCAATACTTTGGTAATTATTATATTAAGAGGTTGCATCCTAGAAACGTTTCAATTTTAACTAGGTTAAGACCAGTTTAACCATCACTCTATCCAAAACTTGCCAAATTTCCACGGACTTGCATGGTCCCTTGAAATATCGCCCCTAGAGGTGTATTCTTACCCACGTAGCTACGTAACTGACCTCGGCCATAAACAACCGGCCACTGTCCAGTGAAACAACGAATATACCCGTAATCAATTCCAATAAACGTCGGTTGCAAAACGTCCTGTCAGAACGATTCCTGGATTTCTCCATAACTCGATTTCCATGGGCCGAGTTAAGCCACGCGAATACAAATTGGGTTAGGTGCGGAGAAGTAACTCAAGAGTTGTTTAGAAAATGACAGGACGCTTAACTCTGAAAATGCCACATGGTAAGTAATTTGAGGGAACGGATGAAATCAAGTCAGACAAATTGGAAACAACTAAATTCCCTAAACTGTCCCATTTCCGGGCTCAAAAACGTCGAACTACAGAGAAACTGGCACGTTGCAATGGAAACCTCTCTGATTTCTCAAGAGAAATTAAGCGCATTCACTTAGTGAGAGTAACGAACCGGAACATGTCGAACTAACTTGCTTGGTAGCGCTAAATGGGCTCGTTAGGATGAGTGACAAATACACATTTCGAATTTTAAATAAATGATGGGTCATGGTAAGGCTGATTCATATCATTTTCTTGTATCGGAGACAATGCGGAAACATGGAATATAACGATGAATAATATGGCGCAGACACTTGAAGCAAAATGCAACATCTTCAACTCCTGAATAAATGTGAATTGCTCCCTAGAGCTCAATTATTAATGTTGCGTAAACTTTAACATCAAGTTGGTTTCCATAGTTATCAAGGATCTGAACAATATTTAGGGTTATTTCAACGGTTTCATGGAAATTAGTTCAGATAGTGTTAGTATCGGCCTTTACAGAGGAATAAGTTCAAAGCCCACTGAAAATGATCAAATCCGGATTAAAATCGCAGAAATTTAGGCGAAACTAAGCTGAATTATCTTGCCACGGCAAAAGTGGATTCTTGGCGATATCACTACGTTTTCAAAAACAGGGTAATTTAGGCTAGTCGGGATCATACCAAATCTATATCAAACTAGCAGAAATTTCTTACTTTGGAAAGAGGAATCTTTTAATTTCGAGAAAGTGAAATCGTCCCAGCAGCGCTGGGGTCTACCCTCGAAATGTTATCCAAATCGTTTCGTCTTCGAAATATATCGATACGTCGTAGGTATTTTGATGAATTCTTGTAATACTCTGTAAGAAGTTTTATAAAAAACTTGTTTTTGGGACCTTCTTTGAGGTATTAAGGGCGCTTTCGAAAAAAGTTCTAATAAGGTTTCCTTTGTAATTTGATGGGCTCTACATGTATACAAAAGGAGATCAACTTTTTATCAAACACTCTGTATAATCACCTTTTTTGAATCTATCTTAATGATGAGGTTTCTCTTTTTAAAATCCCTTATAGATTACGTTTAAAGTTATAACTCACGGTCGTAGCTTCCAATGTTTAACTTGGGAGAATCTTGATATATACAAAGTGTTTTACTATACATATAAAACTTACAATGTTTAGGGAAACTGTATGCAAACAAACAAGAGAACAACTTTTCACGTTTCGCTCAAGTTTTTAGAAGATATATCTACTAACTGGGACAATATTTATTTTCATCACACGGCCTTAATAGATGATTGAATTTTTAGCATTTAATTGAAAAGCTGAGTGCTCGCTGTTTGCTACAGTCATCAGTATTGAAAACTATAACGTTATTCTCTCGAAAATGGCTAAAAACATCACTACCTTAAACGAATAAATTTGATCAAATTCGCGGTCTAACAAGGTAATGCCAAAACCCATTATCCATCCTTTTCATACAAAGTGATGCAATTTGTTTCCGAAGTTGCAATATCATATCAATTTATTTTTCCAATACTTTGTGATTGATCGAAAGAACCCTCACGAGTGATTTTATCGCTTATCTGTCATCTCTCCAAGAATCTAGATGACTCGTGTTTGAACTTATAGAACATATAAAATCATCTCGAGCATAATTTCGCACACGTGTGCCCGATTTAACGGTGCAAAGTCGCAGAAACTTGTGGGAATTTTCGTCGCCGAATAAAACTTTCTTTAGATAAAGTAAAACGAGCACAATAGTTGCTTTGTTTGCATCAGAAAAGAGACCGGCATGAATACATTTGAAGGGCGCAGTTTCGCCCTCAGCAGGAAAACTTTAATATTTCATAAGTAAATCTCCGTATATATGCACTTGCTTGTTTGGGTTACTACAGCAGCTTTTCCTTAAAGAAGAACCTCACGTCAGTACAATCAAAATATGGCCCTTTTACCGCCGTCCCGTGTGCGTGTGTTTTGAAGAAAATACGTGCACAAACAAAAAGATTATCCGGCTTAGGAAGGCAAAAACTGTGTTCTCCCGGCTTTCAGTTTGGGTCCCAAAGAAGATTAGGTGCCGCACCTTCAGAAGCCCTTGGTGGTGCTTAGTGCCGTATCGAGCCCATAACTCATCGAGAGGGGTCGATAAAGTGAGGGGTTTAAAAAATATATTTATTTTGTGTAGACTCTTTTCGATGCAATGTAAAATTGCCGACATACGCTGAATCCCGGGGGCAATAAAAATATTCGCCATGGAAGGGTCTTACTACCACAAACAAAATGACTAGCGGCCCGGACAAGATTTATCGGGAAAATTCCGAAAATGTCCGGGAGATTCTTGCGGAACTTTCAATTTAATCTTTATTAAATTTCCCATTTGTCGGTCTTTGGATGAATTACCGAGAATGTATCCAATTGGCAAAATATAATCCTTGAAGGCCTAAAAATGAACTGATTTTAGTTACAAGCCAGTTTCAAAGGGTTTCTGGAAGGGCCATTATGTCTCGAGAGCTCTTATCGTATCGCAGACTTCTGTAACGAAATAGCACAACCAAAGTTTCCCATAAAACGTCTCCTTGGTTAATACATAACTCACGAAGTTCAATAAGTGGCGTTGCAGCTAAAGTTTTTGAAGTGAACTTCCTTACGTTAGTTGTTCAAAAGATAAAAGTTACTGATGTTAAACCGTGCAATTAATATTAAACTTGCGTTGCTGATTCACCGGAGGCAAATTTAAAAGCTTTGCTATCAGTCTCACAGGCGTGCCCTTAAAACGATATTCCAACTCCCCTGCGATCAGCCCACCTCAAACTTGAGCCCTACCGTAAATTATCGATCTGGAATGAGGTTTTTTCCGCCTTTATTCTCCAAATTGGGCCTTAACTTTTTTGCACGACTATCATAAAAACATCCCACACTCCATTTGAATTTGAGAGAATCAATTTAAATTTAAATTGGCTCGAAAATAGGGCTGAGAAAACCCAATTGGGCAAAATCTGATGATTACCAAAAAAATAATATTAGTGCCTTATTGTTATATGAGCTACATCCATCTGCTCATATGGCGAAAGTTTCACGTACCAAGCACAGCTCGCCCTCTGAAGGGCACTTGTAATATATACAGCCCCGTCTCTTCAAAACTTACATTGCGATTATTCACTCTTTGAAGTTTAGGGCACATCATTGAGTTACCTTCGCATGTAGGGCATTGGAGGAAACTTGGTTGCCGTTGTTGGGATATCAAATCAGACGAACTTCAGTATATTGTTACGTAACTTTACTACATTTTGGTATTCATAATTAAAAGTTAACAGTAAATTTCAATAAATAAACTCTCATTATTTTCATTGGAAAGTGAAATTACGTTTGCCTTTCGAGCATATTTCGATAGAGAAATATAGAGTCAATACGTATAATACAGCTAATTATCCAGAGAGGAATAATAGGGTCCCCGTTGTGCGTAAACAATGATGGAATTTTGGATGACAATGAGAGTATTTGATGGGATTCATTTCACTCATTTAAATAACTGCTAAAAATTTCATGTGACAGTAATGGTATTTTTGCTTTCTTTACAGACTTCACCAATTTTTCACAATTTTCCGGCTGCAGCCTTCTTATATTTTCTTCTCCTGAGAATTAATTTTAGATATAAGCTCAATCGCTTGTGATTCCTACCTGAGTGACCTCCCTGAGAACTGGAGAGAATGCTTCCCGCGTTCTTAGTAAAGACTAATGGAAATTCCTTAGAGGCATATTTAACGAAGGTGAAAAAATAATGAACCCTGTGTCTCGCTAAAAGGAGGTCTCTTCTTCTTAATTAATGTCACCCTTCACCTAAAGGCAGGGTTTAAATTGTTAAAGTGGATCGTTTTTCCTTCTCTTAGCTTCAATAGATAATTTACGGCCGTGCCTTTAAGGGATGAGATGGGGGATAACTCAAGTTTTGATCGCCCTCATTAGGAGACTGAAACCAACATTAAGAATACACACTGTTGTCAGGTAAATATTTTTTGATAACAGACTTTTAAAGCAGGGTTTTTGTGTGTTGCATTCAAATCAATTTTCCCTCGTAACAATGGCAAAAAATCAATGCAGAAAGATTGCTAATAAAACTTGGCTTTTTAACTAAAATTAGATCTGAAACCCCTCGTTCAATCCCATTAATACGAAACTTTTCTCGAGCAATCTATTATTCGCGCCTGGCTGCAACAAATTTTCATCTGATCTAACTTTGTATTTCCCGATAACTTGCTAATAAAACGGATTTTTAATCAAAACTTTCGGGCTTAACTGATGAACGAACCATATTTCCTCAGAACTGCCCTCCAACTATAGCGTTACGAACTCGATCTATTTTCAATAATTAAAAAGTTTTAATTTGGTTTCGCCTACTGTTTTTTCCCCACTTTTGAGGTCTGCTTCTAATTTAAAATCATAAACAATGTTTTTCTGGATTTTATATTGGCTTCGTCTTTAAGTCATTGCTTTTCGACATATAAAAGGAAATTTCCCCCTTTCAGGAACCATTCCTTATCTATCCAAAACGTATGCTACGGGAGAGCGAAAAAAGACATCATCCACAGGCCCCCTGGAGATGGAAACTTTTCAGACCTTTGCGAATGACATCGCAGAACGAGCACGAACACTTTTCTTAGCATTTCCTATCAACGGAAGAAATTAGATAATGGAGGAAACATCTGTGGAGGACAGCCGAGGTTCACATAGGTCTTATAATTGTGTATGACAGTGGCAAAAACGTAGCTATTTTATCTCAATTTCTGGAACAATTATGACGAAGATAACACCGCTCTGACATATCATCTTTTTCCTGCTACTAATACCCCTAGACCCTTATCATAAATAGCCTCTCGACTAACTAACTTGAGACAAATTATTAATAGCCCAAAAATGATTAATGAGTTTATCAAACCGCAGACTGCTCAATGAGGAGAATGTCACAACTGGCAACAGAGGCCAGTTATAAATCAAAATATGGGTCTATCGCAGTTTCAAGAGAAATAGTTATGCAGCCCTGCGTGAAGTTAAGGGATATTTACACCGATTGCGAATGAATTATTATCCCAATTATTATCATAACTCATGAGTGTATGACCATTTTCAAATAAACTTCGACATTAATCACTTCTCCGTCTGTTTGTCTTCCTCTGTTGTCTAATCTGGCAAGTTTTAAAGTAAAACGATTGACAGCTTTAATTATCTTGAACAGTTTCCAGGCCCTTCATTTCCCCCGATCTATAACGGATATGAATCTGCATTCTACCCTGCAGAGTAACTCTTTAAAATTCCATCTTTTCCTGAATACCAAGCAGGTGCAATTTCTTATCGCCTGACTGAGTGCGTGTATTTGCATGTTTTATCCATGAGTGCGAAGTCAGTTGCTCCTAGTGGAGGAGTTACAAGTGATGTAAACTTAAGGTTTAAATAAACGTTCATATTTTTGTCTTTCGAGTTAAGAATCACAAAGTCAGCTTACCTAAGGCGAACATAAATAGTGAAGAACTTTCTAGAAACATTGGCAACTTTGCGAGGCGTTTGACAACGTCAAATGTAACATTAAGTTCCTATAATGAGATAGCTTGGCAGAAACAAAAGATAGTTGCGCGGTTGCCATTAATCTGAACTAAATTGTCTGGTTGCATTTTAAAAACAGTCTTTTTTGTTTGCCATAAATTCAGGTTTAAGGAGATATTTAGTGTCCGGGAAAATAGCCATCGCCTCCGGTAGCTATCCGCACCTATTTGCATTCATTAAAATGTTTGTCCAGACTTCGTCGCGACAGCTCTAAGCGATCAACAGCGTTCAGACAATTTGCCCTTATGACCTCCCCTAATTGGATTAAGTGAATGTTACTTTGCCATGTCCTGTTTGCCTGGGATGTGTCCCAGGATAAATTCAATCCGTGCGTATCGTATGGTGGAAAATTATGTGCATGTTATCATCGGTCATTTGCATGAATTGTGACTAGAGGTTTACGCTTCTTTAAGTTAATGCCCCTAAATCCGTTATTTAAAAAGAATTTTTCTCCAAGTTTCTCTAATAAAATAACCGAAGTTTCTCTTGAGGTTTAACTAGAATTAACCAGAGTTCCGCTTTATTAGCTTGATTCGAGCTAGTTCTGGTTAAACCAACTTCCACAGGTCAGGGTTTTGGCATCCTTTATATAGTGTAAATTGCATTATGACGTCAGCGAGTATGCGATCTTAATAAATATTTTTAAAATTTCGTGCAATTTCGCAAATTGTAAATTTATAGAAATGTTGAACGCAAAGTTGAATTGGTTCTTATTAGTGTAGGAATAACTTTATAGAATATCCGTTAACTAAGTAAAACTAAAGCTCGCCTTGAGTGCAATAACGAAGGATTTGCAGAGAATAGCATATATCTCCTTTACTGGTCCTTAGAGATTTGTTCCTATTCAGCGCACTGAGCAAATCTTGCAGTTGCCCGTCTTAATAAAAGTTTCGCATTAAAATTGAATACGAGAGAGAGCATTTAATATGTTTTCAATGAAATTGCACCTACTAGCAGAAAATTAACTTTATTTTCAGATCATTTGCCGCTGAAAACGACTTTTTTCCGCGAAGTCCATTTACGTCGGAAGTTCTTTAATTGGTGGTTCGGGATAGATGCTTTGGATCGTTTAGTTCTCGAAAGACAAATGGTCCTCTGATCTGAAAAACAATAAAGCAAACTAATAGGAATTAGGCTAGTGATTTACTTCACGTCATGACAATAGTTTCTTTCGATGCCGAATTAAGAGAAAAGTTTTGAAATGTAGTATATCATACAGCACTCAATTGTGATAAAACAAACTTTATTTGGGTTAAATTTTGGACCAGTTAGGAGCAATCCAGACAATAGAACGTAGTTTTCTATCGGGTCTCAGGATGCAAAGGAAAAAGTAAGGCCTTTATTTAATGAAAGCCGACTTAAAAACCCGAAGGAGGTTTTCAGAAAACGTTTGCCTTTCGTATTAAGGAAATCAGTTCAAAATCAGACTATTTACGTACCCACTTTCAGTCCTTTGGCTGCGTTTTAATTTATTTCCAAGAATTGCGAGGAATTATTTAAGCTGACTGAATCTTTTGTTAATAAAAAAAGTCAGAGAAATTATATATTGTTTAAATTCTAACTTTTATTAATTATCCTTTTATTTATTAAATATTATACATGGTGTTCCAGTAATTAGTGCAGGACAGTGCTCTCACGTGTTGAGAAACAATACACTAGTGGATACAGAATTTCAGACCTGGTCGTTATCGGTTTCGTAGTTGCTTTTGTTTCCCTTCTTTCCAACGACGGTGTCTTACCAGAGGATATTTGCCTAGGACTGCCTGATGACTGCCAAGAAGCACGAAACCTGTAACGGCCTGGCCTGAGAACGATGCAGCGTGGAATGTTTCTCAACACGGAAGAGTAATTTCCTGTGCTCATCGTGAAAGTTAGTGGAATTTATTAGTCAGCAAGTATTTATTTTTCTTCAAAAGTTATTGAGAAAAACAGTATAATTCAATCCTGGATGGGATGTTAGCTCTCGGATTAGCGGTTCTTGTTTCCCTTCTTCACAAGTAATATTCCATGGATTATGGGACATCCTGTATAATACGCATTCAAGGTAAATTCCGAGGAAAATTCTAAAGAATATTTCAAAATTGACTTTCGACTTGGATAATTCCGTAAGGATTTAGTCGAAAAGCTGCACGAAGAAGAACACATCCTTATGTGGGCCTTTGAGATTTGTATTTATCCTTAAACTAGGTTTTAATTTTTGACATTAGGAGTTTTCAATCTCGTTCGGAGGCACAGATACAGGGCAAGTAAAGTAACTTTTTAATTTCGAAAGTTTACAACTTTATTGCTTTTACTATCGAGCGCCCTTACTAATACATTTAGTTGCTAACTACCTATAGAATGTAGTATCTTTTTCAACACCCAAATGACTTTACGCAACTTCCCATGAGACATGGAGAGCATTATTACCTGCCTACGATGAAAAATACGTTATTAGTCCTAGGGGATTGCCGTTCATTCCTCAACTGAGACAACCAGTCTGAGTTTTCTAGACTAACAAGAGCACAAGAGAAAATAGAATAAATTCAGCCAAGTCTGGAGCAGTTATTTATGGAAGTGGGATAAATAAATCTTTGTCGAGGCACTTGGTGGATATAATAAATATTTGCGGCAGTTTTTGTCACAAAAATGTATAAAAATTGATATAGACATACATACGAGCGAATAAAAAAATAAAACATTGTCCATCTCAATGAATGGAGATACAGGGAGGGGTAATCAATTAAAGACGACAGTAATTCAACCATCCATTTTCCAAATGACTTTTCTCGCGATTTTTATGCCTCGTTTCCGTTTTTCATTGACCTTGTTTCACACGCCTTCTCCCCAATGTGACACCTAAAATGTAAATTTTAATCCTTGCATCTCCCCTTTTCGCGTCTGGTACAATTTAACATCCGTCAAATGGAGTTCACGTGTCCCAAGTAAGTTGTTACGAATCTGTTTATCGAGGGGAACCCCCTAAGGAGGATCAAATATTTTTTGCAAACAAGGGACAATTTTATTTCTAGTATCCTTTCAAGCGTGTAAAAATTGAAAGCTAAATTCCTTGGAGAAAATTCCAGACTAAATGAATGAAAGAACCAGAGCTTAAATTTATCTCCGACAATTAAAATTCTCATTTAAATTTACTTTCAAGCGATTTCGAGATTTCTCAGAGTCCAAAGACCTTGACGCAACAAAAGGTGAATCATTAGTTCTTGAATTATGAATAGAAAGTCCTCGTAAACTTGCACCTTCAAATTGATGTGCCAACCCTGTCGCCTAACAACTTCAGCCCTCAAAGTAAATAAGGACGATATTTCATCCTGTCGAGCCGAGTTGGGATTTTAATTCGACTCACTTTGACTTATTTACGAGCCGATTGCTCCGAATTGAATAGTCGCCAGACTTTCGTACAACTTGCTCAGAATTGATCCGAATGGGTCATTGCAGTGGAAAGGGATTGAGGTCGATCGTGCCTAATCGGCGTTTCACGAAACGCCTGTTTCGGCGATTTCACGTGTTGAAAGCTGCTGGGAATTTCGTTCATAAGCTGCAGCCGTTGGATAAGTTCTCTTGATAAAGCTGCAGGTAACGGGTTTGTTGCCAGGAAAACTTCCGAGTATTTTTCCAATTGAATTAAATAAACTGGAATAGTCTCAGCTTGCGAAATGGGAAGAGACAAAAATGCTCTTTAAGCTCCGAATCGAACGCTTACGTCAGATTACTCAAAATCGAGGTTTCTTGAAAAACTTGCGAGTCGAGATGTAAATTAATACATTTTTTTAATATGATGATTTCTAATTAAACCTTAAAACGGTATCTTTTAAACAGATCTCTCTCAGAGACTAAATAATGTATTATTTACACCCTGTATGGCAAAGGCACAACTAGCTAAGGGTACCGAGGCATTTCCATTCGGCGAAGTTAAATACTGCATAAAACCATAATAAAAAAAAATACTTCTTAAGAACGGTCCATTTTATCGTCACCGACCAAGAGTGCCTTTTTTTAGCTTAAGGTTGAGTGCCTCTGAACAGTTATTTATGGAATAAGTACGTAAAGTAATGTTTTATGAGACGAATCAGTTTATGGCCGAGCGAGCTTACGAGCGAGTCCACAAATGGAGGAGTCGAATGAAACGTTACTACGTACGCGTTACGTACAACGTCTTATGCACGTTTTCATGTTAATTTGGTGATAAATTAACATTTAGAAGTCAATATTGAAATATTTCCAAAATACCTTAATGCCTATTAAAAGGAATTTATGTCCGTAAGTCAATGTTCAGTTGTTGTTAGCTGTGCCGTAAACACGCCCAGTACCAGTTGTACAACGTACAAACATCAGTTGTTGGTTGGGTCATAACGAGTTGGTGAGTTAAAATTAAACCTATTCAGCGGTTAATGATTAACCACTTTCTCAATAATTCGCAAAGAAGTATCTTATACAGGGTGTAACATAAGTGGAGGTTTTCCTTTTAACACGACATAGACCTCAAAAAACTAAGCAATATTTTTATATAACATTTTCAGTTTTTTTTTCGAAATCTTAAAAACAACCAAAATCTGCGCCTATGAAAGTTTTAATAAGTACCATATCTTTAGCTGCTGCTCACTCCGGGACTGACTACAAAAAGTATTCGAAATTGTCGCCATTGGTTTCATTTGCACAAATTGTCGCTCGCCTTATTCACGACTCTGTACATGTTGTTAGAAGAGATGGTTTTTTTCTGATTATTTCTTATGCAATAGCATTGCATAATGGACAATAATTGTCAATTTAATGGTATCAATAGTAATAGTTTATCAAAATAACACCTAGAGCTAAATTTCACGACTGATTTTTAAGCGACGTAGGTAGATTGCTTAAAAACGGTAAACATTAAATGTTTTTTGCGTTTTTACAATAACTGATCATTTTTGGTGGGACATTTTATTTTTTTTACATTGAATTTACTATTTTATGCAGGAATGGATTGAGATTTTATACACAAATTTATTAAAACTCATCTGCACTTATTTCGTTTTTTTTTTTAAATTTCCAAAAAATGTTATACAAAAATATTGCTTAGTTTTTTGAGGTCTATGTCGTGTTAAAATGAAAACCCCTACTATGTTACATCCTGCATTAGCACTATTTTTCCATATTAGATCGCTGAGCTGAGAAGCTTCAAATTGCGCCACTTATCCACAACAGTAGACAGTTGAGCGAAATATTTTTGGCGTTTTTGTAATTTTTTTTACGGAACAACGTTATAAATTATCCATCCCTTTGGAAAAAATTAAAACGATTTCTTTTAAAAATTCAAATTCGCTCCTGCGGCATGGGGCGACATCAATTAAAACATCCCCTTTCTAAAGGACGCCGTCTATTCATATCGGTCCATTATTATATTTTTTAGATTCGTTAAACATTTTTGCAATGCTTTGCTTTCATAAATCCAGGATGATAATCGTTATCTCTGGAATGAACCGGAGAGACAATGAAATGTTATACTGACAATTTCAGTTGCTGTTTTTTTTTGGTTGTTAAGCCTGAAATATCTGACTAATTCTTTCTCGTATTATCTTGGAATAAATGCATATAATATGTCTCAAAGTCTTACTTTCACTATTAATAGAGACCCTCTTTATACCTAAACTTTAGACCACGATTACTCATCCGCGAAAGGCATTATTTATTTCGAAGTTTTCAGCCAGCATTATCGTCGAGATACGCTAATGGCGTTCTTCGCATTATGAATCGAGGAAGGAAGAGAACAGGGCTGGAGTGGGGCGGAAAATAATGGCTTTCGGCCCTATTATCTCTCGTAATATGGAATTTCCGTTTGGAACTTCGAAGGTGGTTGTTTATGGATGTGCTAGTGCTTTTTTAATACTCAGGCGAGCATTTTTACAGGTTTAAACTCTGTCCATCGGCTACTCTAAACCGGAAACCAGCCCTTAGGAAGCATAAGAAATCACTTTTTTATTTGCTGATTGAAGGGTATTTCGTAAGGCATTTGTCAAGCTTTTGGATCGAAGGCGCTTACGTTGTCGTGCTCCATTATGGAAACCATGATTCAGTGACTATTTTACAAATTTCAAATAACACAGAAGATAGGAAAGGAAAGGTTTTCCTCTCGACATTTAACGTTTACATTCGCTTTCCGACACTTTTGATGGAGTTTTGTTTTAAGCGGCACTTAATCGAACTGTCCAGAAACATCCAGTTTGAGCTGAAGCTAACGTAAAATGCACAGTGCACTTAGTCAGTTCAGATAATATTCAGCTGCTCACTTCAGTCAATCTTTAAAAAGAAGAAATCGTAATCAGGGATGGACTGGACAGGATGGCTGAGAGGCGATAGTCATCAGTGCCAAAAGTGACTTTGGCCTTCAAGATATCCCGATGTCGATCGAAACGATGCACTATACAGGCTGCCTCAGCAAACCATTATTTCTCAAGTTTATTTTCGAATCTATTATTCGGACGGTTCAATCAAGAGACAATCAAAAACATATTTAACCAAAAGGAAAATTCTTATTGTGATTTATCGAGTTAAGAGTTGGACCCTTCAAAAGAGAGTGCTGATATTGTGGTATTGTGTCATGTTTTGTTGGAGAACTATCACTGAGAGCCTGATAGTTTCCCAACAAAACAGAAAGAAGCAAGCTTGCATTTACTGAGAAAACTGAAAAAGACGTCAGACATCAAATCCTCTCTGAAATTGAAACCTAAATCTGGAAACTTCCGATTTGCATCCAAAAACTGATTTATCGAGGTTCTAATGGGTTGATTTACAACTCTGGCCGATTGCGTATCTCTTCTCCCGAGAACATGTCAAATATTTAAGCCCAAAACGGGAAAATATTTCAGTAGCTGCTCCATTTCAAATGAATAAATCAGGAACAAACTTGATTCGGGCGACACGTAGAAGCCCCTTGATTGACGTTTATTCAAGCAGGAAGTGAATAGAGACGCTTTTCCTCTCGGAATTTCAAATTTACATCTACGATCCGACAATAGTAGGTTTGACGAACTTTTGTTTTTCAACTGCCGGTAAGCACTTAATCGAACTCTTCAGAAGTTTCCAGTTACCTGAAAAGATAAAACTAGGATGCACCGAAAGGTAGTTCGTTTGTTCGAGGTAAACTTTGCAAACGTCGTTAACGGGAAAGCCTTTCAAGACCTTGTTTTCCTCAATGATAGGATCGGTTTTTAGCAGCTCCATAGTGCTTGAAGTCCGAAAGTTTTCGTTGAAATTTCGAAAGAAAAGAGAAACGTGCATTTCTGGCCAGAAACCATGAGTTCTATTATTATAAGGACAATCTGCTAACTTTGCAAAGAAAATTTCATCCAAACCGTAAAGAATGAGAACAGCTAGATAAAGAAATGTTTTAGAATTCTTCGAGTGTCTCTGCTCTCATTTTTTCGGAATTTCCGCACTTTCACAGGTTTCCAGGAAACTATCAAAAATCCCTTGAAAACAGCTTATCCACTTTTTGCAGCCATTAAAATATCATTTATAAACTCATTAGTGCACGAGACATAAACTACATTCTACCAGAGCAATTCCGCGCTTTTGCTGATCGGGATAAGACAATCAATTTAATGGGAAACTGTGAAATTGCAAGATCCTTAACCTATCTTGTCCTAAAAAAAATTACCCAAGAAAAGAATTCCCACGATAAAACCTTATGGACAAATAAAAGGAAGATGAGGTTGGCTAATGGTTCTTCTTAGGGGTTTGTTATTGTCCGTTATTTCGGTCATTGATTTTATAACCCAATTTCTCTCAGAAGTAAAGGGTGTCCCAACAAGAAAGCGTAAACCCGAGCTTCGCACGCCTCTGCCTTTTATGGGAAAAGAGTGACGCTTTTTTTTCTAGCAATGAAGGACCGTTACTATTTCCTAAAAAATCAGTGGCGCATCACGCCTGTTTCACAGGTGAAAGATTTCCAGACTGCAACATTCTCTACATATATTTGTACAACTTAACCGTAAAATCGAGTCATACTCTACTAATATTTGTAAACTTAACAGTAAATTCGAGCCATCGCACGCCTCTACCTTTTACGAGAAAAAAGCCACATTTTTTTCCGAAAATAAAGGACAGTTACTGCGTTTTAAAAAATCAGTGGCGTGTTGTCGCGGTTTTTCAAGACTTTTTAATGTTGCTTCAAAAAAGCGGCAGCGTCCTACGCGGTTTTCTTAAGCGATGAATAATTTCTAGATACCAAAATCCTCATTTACACCTAATTGGGACATACGTACTTTGCAGTACGACCAGATTGTGAGCACTTCTCAAGAAATAAATGGCATATGTACAACTTAGAGTGTGCATTAACCTTTACGTCGAATGAGGTTTCTGGAGGTTACGTACGCTGGGCGTATAGCACAAGTAGACACGACCCATAATATATCTCAGAATGATTCAAGAGGTGAGAGGAGCATTATTTCAGTTGCAAATCGAGAGCTGTGCTACTGCAATGCACGATTTTAGCTCCTTACTTTGCTGGTCGTAAACAAGTAAGAAGACGTACCGTTAGAAGTTACGAGATTCAGGATTTCCATGGTAAAGGTTTTACGTTGCTGCTGATGGTCGTACAACTTCCGTCAATTCGATCGAGCACAAACATGCATGTAAGTTGATTTTATGAAATACTGTTCTCAGGAAAAATGAGGAATTTACCGGTTAAGCTCAAAGATACAAGGACGGAACAATAAATGCAACAACTACCATAGTTTAGTGATATATGTGGCTGGAGTCTATGGGACAGCCATTTGCCGCATGAACGTATAATACGAAAATAAATTTTTCAGCTGTCAAGGGAAGACAAATGGCTTATTAGAAACTAAATCTCGCGTTTACTTCTCGCTTGTAATTTCCGAAATGGCTTTGTCTCCTCTCTCTGCTGTGTTGTAGTGGTATAAATCATCTATACAGCGCACCTTTTTCCCCCCTTCTAGCTAGGTCATCTTCATTATTCGAACGTTATAAAGTACAAAATCGGGGAGTTATCATAAACAAACCCTAATTTACGGCGTATACCGGAGGAGATAAAAGGATGTTAGGGGACACAAAAGAGGGTCAAGCAGGCGACTTTATTATGTTGTGTTGCTGTCACTTGCTGAACATAAAAAATAATAAAATATGATGAAAGGCTGTAGACCAGTTTTAAAGTGCCTCTGAGCGAATAATTTATAACAACGACGTAACAAATACATTTGAAACTAGAACTAAATTTATCTTCCTTGCCCGGTGGACATGATATTGGAAAAGAAAACGACTCAGTAGAATTGCCGTTTGAAGACATTACAAAACATCGTTTGGGTTTCATTAATTTCGAATGTTTCATTTAAAGTTCACGTGCTTGGAGATTACTTAATTGAGTTTTTATCACGTTTCCAAAAACATTTGAAATTTGCTCTTACATCGATCATGAAGAGGCCCTAACGTAATGCCCTTTCTCTCTTCTCCTGGGCTGAACATAATCTTTCAAAGTCTAGAAATCGTTATGAGGCTGCTTTTAAATAGCTGCTTAAATTTTCCACACAAAGCTGGCATAAATGACAAGAGGAAAGCATATTTATGGAGCCTAAGCGGTTCATTAGATCTTTAATACACATTATAATTGCTTATTTCCTTGCTTATGAGATGTGTTGTTCCTTTATCGCCCAATTCAGTATACCTAATGCTGCCTAAAACAGCTTTCCAACAACTTTAAATGTCATCCGCTTGATGAAAAAGTTAATTTATTGAAACATTTGTAAAACGAACATACAATATAAAAATACAAGGCGGATTTCTTTAGAGGTCAGAACTTTTATCTGGATTGCAGAAGCTTACTAACCATCGATTTAACTAACCTGAAATTGAAATTTCAGATTAGTTGAACTCGGTCGGTTAGTTGAATTGTTTCGGTCTTCACTATCGGAGCTCCCATCGTTAGTACAACGAATTTTCTTACCTGAATAAACCGCTGTGACTTCCAAAGTTGTGCTTAAATCTAGTTGACTCACCTAAAACAAAAAAAATCTGTTAACTTCCACTCAAAAAGGACAATTAGACAATTTTAAAGCTTGAAAAATCCCTTTTCGATTTTTCCTTTCGCAATTCCTTCCTCAATTTCCCTATACCAATTTAACACTCTAATGGCTTCCGTCAATGAACTGAAAACTGCCCTAATTACTCAATAGCGATTTTTAGCTGAATTTAAATGTCCCCCGTCGCTTTTTAATCGAAACCCTTTAAAGCGACTTATAAAATCGCCTCTAATGAAAACGGAGCCCCATTTTTCCGACGGCCGGAACCCATCTCCATAATTTTCAATCAGCAAACCCTGCTATCTATGCAAATGACGTGAATATGTGAAAGAATTAACTTTTCCGGGGCTTATTTGAGGGCGACCCGTGGCTGGTTTCGAAATAAATTGAGAAACGCGAAATTAACGTTTTAAATGAATATTTAATTTGCGCCATCTTTGCTGCAGGCATACGTGGAAAGGGTTATTCGCATGTGTCGGAGTGTAAATAACTGTCACACACGAACCTTTATGAATAACTCATGATCTTATGTACCTATATAGCTAAAATTATCTCAAAAAACACCTCAATTTCTCTTCGTATTACCTTCATCCTAGGATCTCCTAATTACTACATCTTTTGGGTGAATAAATTGCAGAATTCAGTCTTTATAAAGAATCGGGTTTTGATGGTAACGACGGCATAGTTATAAGACGAAACAGGTCGGCAAAACCTAACAGCAAACCAAAATAACACCAGATGCATTCAGTGACACCATGCCATTATAGGATGTAATAACATTTCCATGTAATCTCGTTTGATGCATTTCATTGGGAGCTTTTGTTTGTTTTAGGGAGTGAAGTAATCCCATATGTTCCAAATCCCGGACGAAATATTAAACCTATTAGTCACAATGAAAAACTGGATGATTTGAATAGAGAGTTGAATTAGCTCTATTGGCCTTTAATTTGTCATTGGTTTTCAGTGGCAGGTCAGCCCTTTTTTGAACAAATCAATATGAAATTTGTATGATTTCATGATTAATCAAAATTATGACTAATCGATAAGAAATCACTTTTTATTCCGTTCTTATGAGATATGTTTGGTTTCCTAGTACCTATAACACACAAATAATTACATATAATATATATGTATATTCCAGATAAATAAATTAAGTATTGTACGCCTTATATAACAGCGTAGTGCAATGTGTTTTCTGCATGGCAATGGATAATGAAATATTTACAGGAAAAAGCGCGAACTACTACTAGTCATAACCGAACTAAAACGTAAATTAGCATACTCAATGACGTCGTGTTGAAAACTCTACAAACACAACTCTCATTTTTGTTTTTTCATCCAGTATGGCCGAACCATCAAGGGTTTGACATTTGCATATAGATACTGTAGGCTTTCTAATTAAAACTTTAATAATTTCACATTTTTTCCCATCTAAAAAGTTGTTTTTCCAGTTTAGCATGAGGGGTAAGTTGGAAATTTATTTAGTTATCGTTTTGGCACCCTTTAACGCCTAACATTTAGAAGTTTTACTTAAAAAACAGGAAATAAGTTCACGTTTTCATTCGGTTATTGTCGGTTGTTTTCGGATCCATTCATATACTATCATCGACTTATAAGACGATTGCTAACACAATGGCCTATACAGGATGTTCCAACTCACTATACGAGTGCCTGAAATATTTTTGTCAAAACTATTTAGAAATGCCAAATCGTATTTTTATCCTAAATTAACATCTAGTTAATTTCGCAAGTTTTGATATATTTCCAATTGGTTTACTATATAAAATTCCGATTTCTGTAATCACATTCCACTTAAACAATGTATCAAAAATAGGTTTCTAGGTAAAAGCCTGAACTACATATAACACTTTTCAATGCCACGAGATTTATAGGACGGTTTTGTGTAAACGTGCATTTAAAAATAGCCCCGAAACAGAGGGACAGAGCGTCCGAAATAAAAATTGCCCGACACGTAAAGTTAAATAAACCGACCAGAAAACCCATTTTTTGTTGTGCTTTAAGGCGATTAAAATTTCAGTTTTGATGGTTTCAGGTTAATCTCTGCAGCACCATACGCATTAAGTTTGTTCTTCTTTGAGGGTATTATATTGCTGCATCGATTAACGTAATTTTTGTTGCTGAAAAGAACAAATCATACAAGGACAACATTTGGGATAGATAATACATCATATCGGCCCCCTTCAATACATAAAACAAAACACTCAAAACCGCGACCCTTTTCCATCTACTTGACATGTTTTCATTTCGATTTTTTTCCTATCGAGGAAAATGGAAATTTTGAGACCCGAATATTGAGACTGCCAGGTAAATGAATGATGAGTCTTCCGAGTTATGTCCAAATATTTCAGCGATAAGCCTGATGGAGGGTTGGCTCAAAGTACTTTTGTTATTTGGATGTTTTTAGAGAAAGAGCTAGAGAAGTTTTCATCTACATTCATCTATCAGAATCAGACAAAAATAAATAAGAAATCCAGTAGTGTGAAAATTACCAATTGTAATGGTTCCCAAAATTGAAATTAAAAGTACAAGAGTTTCATTTACCGTCGGGTTTATGTAGAGTTATTTATGTTAATTTGAAAAAAATCCCTATATATTTTATCAAATTTTTTGCTGCTTCAAAAAAAAGTGCGCTCAGATTATTCGGTTCGTTATGCTAAACTGAGGTAAAGAAAGAAGTTTTTAAGTTTCATTATACATATATTCTGGCAATTCTACTAAAGTATTCTAAGCAAAGAATTCCATTTCAAAGTAGGGAAAAAAGTTTTGGAATAATAATTATGATTGCTAAGACACAAAGAGAAGGTAAATTTGCTCACATGAATTTTGAACCCATAAATCGCGGTGGCGTAGCGGTTTTTCAAAATATCAAGACAGGTTTGTTGTGTTAAACCAAGACGCATAAAAAAGACGTTTCCCAAGACACATTAGGACTATAAATTTGAAGAAATATTCACGGGAAACGTCCTAAACAATAATGAAATTGGAATAAGAAGCCCGTGGGGGTTCGTTCGAGATTTGCTTTGGAAATTTTATTCTTTTTTTGCAAAACAAATTTTAAGTGATTTCGGCCTTTATTGAAATTCTAGGCCGGATTGGGTCGTAAAAATGCTAAACAAAGAAAGCTTAATTCTAGGAGCTTTTTAGTTGTCCTGGGAACCTCGGGGCGCTGGCAATTCGTTTTATTAAAGTTTAAATAAATAATTATAGTTTTAGCAGTTTCCCGTGCAATGAAAAGCGTCGATGCAAATTTTACGACAACATGGAGTTTTGCTCGTTTATTGAAAATACAATTTTTAATTAAATTTGTAATACTCTCTGCTAATGAAAAAAAAAACATAAACATGAGTATTTGCAGAACCTCTAATTTACTCATATTTTTCTAAAGGTTTTGAATTTATTTGAAATTTTGCACAGCTAAATTTCCAGTTCAACAATTTTATCACTGAATGATAAATGTTTATCTGCTCTCTAGAACTTTGGCTGAAAGCTAGACGAACACGAGCGGAATTACAAAGATGGCAGTTTTAGGCGATTCTCTAATCCCTTAAGGCACATAAAAACGGAGAATAACCGCTCTTGGTAGTGATATTTTACCCTTGAAATGTGTGCCGTTTCATCTGCGTTTAAGGACGGAATTACAAGCGATGTCCTGATTACACACATAACATTGCATGAGTTGAAAGGCTTTTTATGACTTTCAGCCGAGTTTTGGCTCTCTTAAATTATTACATCTCGAAATATTTTCTTACTGTATGTTGACTTCGTCAAACCGAAAAAGAAAAGGAAATATAACTTGAATTGACTTCACACGGTGTTCCCACGGTGCTTCCTTCCTTCCTCCTAATATCCTTTCTTCCGACTGCAATTGGTAACCATCACAGTTGTGTAGTGTTATTTATTTCTTCGTGTTCACCGATGGATTTAATTGAATTCAGTTTAAAGTTATATAAAAACTTATGATACGGAGCCTGCACGTACTATTTCGATCTCGCCTCTGAAATTTTCACATTCCATGGGAACACACAACTTTTTGGTCACCCAAACAAAGCTGATTAAACATATAATATTGAAAGTGAACCCAACCGTTACATTTGATTGCTTTTAGTATATATTTCATTAGCTCGCCAAAGAGAAAGAGGGATAGATAAAAAAACATGAATTAAAGCAGGATTCCCACGGAGCAGGCTTACTTACAATTTATTGCTCTGTTTTCGAATGGAATATCTAGTTTTCAAACATAGAGAGAAAAAGATAAATAATATAAACTAATCTAGCGCGGGATTTCCACGGTACTTCGGGCAGCATCACGTTCCATCCCACGGAGTCAGTAAACATTAAGACTTATGAGAATAACTTAGAGCTTGCACATGCTAGTCTGGGTTCGCCTGTCATATTTGTGCATTCCGTCGGACCACAGCTTTACTATTAATTAACCTGAACTAATCTTATTACACGCATTATTGCATGCAGAAGCACTGTACGTCTGCTTCTCTTTTGATGAGAGGAGACAGAAACAACGTGAAGCAACTTAAAGTTGGGATCCCACGGCGCTTATTCGAGCGGTTCATGAAAACTCAGCGTTAGTGCTTCATCTAATCAAAATACTTAAATATCAATGTTGTGATCTGTAACCTGCTGCTGCATTTTAATAGGATGAATTTTAAATAAATTCCATTTAAAGTGGCTTAAAGATTCAGTAGGTAGCCACGTTTAGCATAACAGTAGCTGGCTCGCTCTGGTTTGTGGTACCCTCGTATTCCGTGGAAACACGGCGTTAGTAGACACGACAAAGAATATAATTTATTCCACCGATATACGTGAATAAAATTCTCTATTACTGGGTGGCTTTTTGCCCACTAACTTTTTGGAGGGTGTAATATATGATTTTACACGAAGCAGTCCTGACATGGCAGGGCAAAAATTCCGGGAAATGATTGTCTTTTGACCTCAATGGCATTAAATTGTCAATGACCTTGTCTGGCATTTTATTATCTCAATATTAGATAAAATCTCCAACAAAATTTAACCCGAAGTTTAGGTGAAATCCTTTGCTCCGAATTTAATCCTGATCTAATATTGTCCAGAACTTTTTTTATGGTTTATAAAATTCGACGTTGATTGATGGTTTTTAGAGCAAATTTGCTCGAGCAACTTACATCTCCCGGAGTTGATGGATTCAGCCATCGCGAATTCGAGAAATAAAGAACACTTAATTCCCAATTTTCTCTCGTTTGTCTTCCTTATTGTAATTGACTAGAATTACAATAGGCGGCATCAAATCGCATGTTTTCCATAAATGCGCCCCCGAAGGGAAATTTAAAACAAAATTAAGCAGCTGCAGAAGCAGGTGTAACAACATGGAAAATGTAATTTCAGGAGGTTTATAAACGTCGGAGATTTAGTTATGAAGGAAATTGAGGAAATTTCTGTCTTCCTGCGAATTAAAATTTATTGTTCTCAGTAGTGCATCTGAAAGTAAATAGAGTAATCTTGACAGTATAGGAAAAAAACTGCAGAACATGAGGAGATTCACCGGTGGAAACTGGAGTCTCTCTAATAAGTTGGAAATTAAATTATGGCTGTCCGCTATTGTGGCCGAAGTTTCCAGACTTTATAACTAACATTGGCGGAAACTTTAATCACTTTAATCAGGTCTAGACGTTACTCGGAGAGAGAGTGAGAGAGAGAAAGAGAGAAAGAGAGATTAGTTTTTTTATTGTAAGAAAGCTAACTCTGTGGGATGTGCAGAGTCCTTTGTCTTCATCTAAGATTTTAAATTTTGGGAGGAAATCTCATTACTCACATCTTTTAAGGGGCCAAATCTAAATGCAAACATCACCTGCATCTGCATCATGATAAATATGCAACACGTTGCGCAGACGATCCTTTGATTCTCCTCGGTCCCATGGAGGAACGTTATTCCGCAGAGTTCTTGGGGAATTTTAAATGCGCCAAAAACCTCAAACAGTTTTATGGCACTTTAATATTCCTGCTGGAATTTATTCAGCAACGATTTTTCCAGACGTGAATAACCAAAGTTACCGCTGAATTATTACGTGCGCAGCGGTATTTATCGTAAAAAGGAGATGCTGAAGTTGAAGGTTTTTCTAAGTCATTATTTTGTTTCTTTACGCATTCGTAACAGGGAAAAGTTTGAATTAGCTTTGCTCCAACTTCGCTCATAAATCTGCTTTTTATCGAACTTCCGGAAGTGCATTAAGGTGCAGTTTCGTCCATGCAAGGGAAAGCTATTGCTGAGACAACTGCTCATGAACAGCTTCAATTTGTATTTTATCACTAAGACTCCTTTGGAACGATACTAACCCATTCTGCTAAATCTTCTTAGATAAGCACAAAAGTATTGCTTTCTACGAGGCGCGCCTGCAGCGTAAACCGAGAAAATTGGAAAAATAAACGACAATTCACTGAAATGCCGGGTTTCCTCTGCTTTGAATATAGCCAATAATTCAATTTAACGATGCCCCATTTATTCCTTAAAATGTTTCTGAAACGACTATATTTCTTAGGTATTTGACTCAAATAGGAGAACAAGATGTGAATTTAATATTGGAGTTAAGTGTCTCTTGAACAAAAACTCACCCTACACAATAAAACATTAGGCAGCGGCTTTCCATGGCTTAAGTGACAAGTTGAAACTCACAAAGCTCAGTTTCCCTAAGTATGAGGCACAGGTTTAAGCTAAATGTATTATTCATGGAATATACCATGCATTTTGCACAAGATGGTGCACTATAGTCTAGGTAACAGGATATGCATTCTAGTTTATGTCCCTTGTGGCGATGGCGAAGTGTTAAACCGAGTAATGTGTCAATATAAAAGCTTCCGTATTTCAGTCAGAGGAAAAACACTCGAGAAGATATTGCCTCCGTGCTGGAAATTGAGGGATTGTTCTTTCCAATAACCTTGTACCCCGAAGGGGAAATCAGATTTTCAATTACAGGGATGTTCCTATCGAGATCCCTTTGTTTGTTGCGAATTTGCGTTTAAAGTGCATTTCCAGGAATACTATTTCTCATAAAAACAATTCTACAAAAATTATCATTTCTTTCTTAAAATTTCCAAACACTAGTGATTTCCACTGTTTGAGCGTCAATATCTCAGGAATTGTAGAAATCTAGATTTAAAGAAATGCGCAAATGGTTTTAAATCTCCACGGGTTTCCGAGTTACAGGAAGTAGATATTATAGATATCTATATGTCACGTTTTCCAAACTTTGACCGGTACAATATAAGATTTAAATATCCCCATCCACGTCATCCAATTAAAACTACAAACACCACTTTAAAAATATTTATATTATTCCGAAAATTTTCAAAAGGGGCAGGTTCTTTAAAAAGTTTTCCAAACTTGTAAAATCAATATATCCGGACCGCGAGGCATCATCTAGAATAAAAAAATATATCGGATGAAACGTCCCAAGCAGCTCTACACAGCAGTGAGTTTTCTAAACATACGACACAAATTTAAAAAAGCTTCATATAATCATATTGGTATGTTTAGAACAGTTTAATTTCCGCAATATTGGAAGTTGGAATTGGAGATAAAAATAATAAAGCGCAGTAGATTTTTGCAATTTTCTTGTTATTAAATATTAAAATCAAGCAATAAAAAAGTTGTTTTTTTGCAATTGCAAACATTTACTAGGTATTATTACATTAACGTAAAATTATAACCGAATTGTCCCATGGGTACATCCCTTGAATTTCTGTTTAAACTGTCTCTAAAAGACGTGAAAAAAGAGAGAAGAGATAGAAAAAAAAAGAGAAAAGTGGTATTCCATGGGATTTTTAATGGGAAAATGGGAAATTTCACATTCAAACGGGCTATTCTATGCATACAAAATAATTTTTATTTAAAGTACCAATTTTGGATGCTGATTTCTCTTCGGTTAAACTACATAAGTGGAACAGTGTTGGCAAAATCTAAATAACCTTGTTTAAAACATTAATTCTATAACCTCGTAAAGTTAATTATTAGTAATTCAATTATTTATGTAGGAGTCTAGCTGAAAATTCATGTTACTAGTATTGTTATCATATAATTTTGGGAAGCAGGTATTATTTAATTAAATTTTAATCTCGTGACTTCTGGAATAATCGAGATGCACTTAGCAAAGTTCATAATGCCAAAGAATATTTTAAGAAAATTAGCTCCGAACTTCTCATTTCTCTAAATCCTAATACAATAAATTTCTGGATTAAATTTCCATTTCCTCGCAAAAGATCAAATTCCACGCATAAAATAAAGCAAAATGCTGCCAGTCTTAATATTGGGTAAGTATAGAAATTCCTTTGAAATTTCGCTTCAAAGGAGTGCGTTGTTGAGTGTGCTTTGCCATAACAAATTTGAAAACAATTATTTAAAAATGTTTTAAACAAAGAGCTGAAGCCTAATAACAACTGAGTGTTTATTATATGTAGAGCAGTTCTTGGTCACAGTTACGTAATTTGTTTGGCGATTTAGAATTGCACGAGTGCCAGGCTGTAACGCACTTAATGGCTAAAAGTGTTTCCTTTGTTGAATAAATAACGCTCCTGTTTTCTGCAAATATTTGTATTAAGTGGAGCATTGTTTAGGTCTACAAAAGCACTGCTTTGAAATAAAACGTTGAAAAATTGATTTCTAAAGGAAATCTATTAAGATTTCTTTGGAGTAATTCCAAACTGACAAAAACAACTCTGTTCTTATTAACAGGATGGCACTACGGCACGAAGGTGGAACTAACTACCAATAATGAATTAATACAATAAACGTGTTTAAATTAGAAAACCCGAACGAAAACACCATGAAAAGAAAAGAACAACGGTCCAACGGATTCCTAAAGAGTTATTAGCCTCGCTTATTAGCAGCTTAACCCGCATTTTTAATAAGCCGTCAAGGTCGAATTTTATAATTGGCACAAGTTTCCGACTAAGGCGGCATAAACAGATGGTTTCGGGTTATTAACTTGTCGGTACACCTTTAGTTTAAGTTGCACTTTTTCTTTATTTTGTCCGTTATAAATAAGTTGACACATTCGACTCTATTTATGGACCTTGCTGAGGCCTGGAAATGTAGTCTTGCGGTACCAAGGTCTTCTAAAAGTCTCTACGAGAAAACTGGAGAAACCAAACGAAAACTCCTTTAGAGTGCCCGTATCATCACTCTGATTAGCCCGTTCCATCCTCCTCTAGTTTTTATGACCTAATATGGTAGGGAACAAGACGAAGAAAAAAGAAGTAGGTGATGTGAGGATACTCTTCAACAGATGAACAAGTAAACATTTCTTTACCGTTTCTAAACTGGTGGGGTGGTGGTGGTCTGGGTGCAGGTGGAGGATCCTCAAACTGCTGCAGCCATTCATAGAGCTGCTCCAAATCCCTCAAACTCTGCTGCCTCTCTGCTTCCTCTCTCGCGGCCACTTCTTCCAAGCTTTCCATCACTGTCACCAGTCAACTATCACTACCGTTGTTCATATAATTTACAGTTGCGTACAAATTCACCATATTCACTTCGAAAGTTTTCACCAT
Source organism: Euwallacea similis (assembly GCF_039881205.1). Classification (NCBI taxonomy): domain Eukaryota; kingdom Metazoa; phylum Arthropoda; class Insecta; order Coleoptera; family Curculionidae; genus Euwallacea; species Euwallacea similis. Next base: position 212,425 of record NC_089641.1, on the reverse strand, counting down.
ATTGATTCGGAAAGTTATTGTTTATATTTGGATAGAGTATAATAATAGCAGAAGGTGCTAAGTAACTTTTATCGTGCAGAATAAACCTAAAGCTACGATTTCTTGACTAACTGTTACTGGGACTTAAGGTAGCTGAGGCATTGGGTGTTTCTTAATTGGTCCTAAAATCGAATGAAGCTCGTAACTATTCAAGAGAGTCTTTGAAAGGGGGATTATTCCCATACAAAGTTTCTGCTGATTTTTTTTGTTTCAATCTCGTCATGATCAATAAACCGCAATCATACACTCGTACAAAATCCCATTAGGCTATCGGTGTTTTCATAGGCAAAGCGCAAAAAGCAATATGGAAATCCACGGCAATTAATTCATGATAGTAGTAATTTAATGATTTTTGTTTGCTTAATTATTTTATGTCTTCTATAAAATACATGACACTAACAATGCCGAACAACGCATAATTTCTGGACGATAAAAAATAATTTATATTTCGCCGTGTTTCCGCATTTCCATTTTGAATTTGCATCGAAAAACGTCGAATCCGTATGTGCATGTATAATCGAATTAGGTTGATGTGAAGTAAATTGAAAATATGTTCATTTGCAGAGAGGTAAATGGGATAACAAAAATTCTTATTTGGTATTTTTCCGAAAACAATACTGCACTAGAGATAATAGATATTTTAAAATTATTTGAGAGTATTCTACAAAAATTCTTCCTGGAGATGCCCATGTGAGAGAGAGAGAAGGCTCGTATTCTGTATGTAAAAGCTCAAAAACAGGAGATTCCTCACGGTTCTCGTGAAGCTGGAATTGCGGAAATTTCCATTATTTTCTTTGAAGCCAATAAAACATATTTATGTAGCCAGTTAGGAAGTGCATAGTGTTGTGGTTTGTGGAACAAGCAGGAATCTGCAGGGCGCGTATAACCAGATCCGGTAACATGACTCCAATCGCAGAAAATGCAATTTTCTAACGAGTTTCATACGTGATTTTTTTTATTTTCTACTACTATGAAAATACTGCTAAGAAAATGGCAGAAATTCGAACTCATGGAAGTTGCGCCCCGTATTTGTAGAACAAGCCATTATAGCCATTGCCAAGTAGTCAGTGCTATTACTGTTAACATTTTTAACTCAATTAATAAAAGATTGAATGTAGCAGCATTAATTATGTAACTACAGAGAGATCATTTAAATTTCATATCTAGTCAGCTGTGAAGTTTGTTGAAGAAGGGAACGTATGTCGATAAAAGTAAGTAAAGCAACATGACTTCGCTCGGCTCCTTTATCAAAAAGGAATTATAATGTCATTTTGCGGCACACGATCAAGTTACGACCTATTTTTTATCTTCTATTTCGCCTGTGTAAAATCCCGCAGCTGGCCAGATATGAAATTTAAATGTTTCTCATACTAGTTACTCCATAGAACACGTTTAATTACCAATTTTGACCAAAAAACTGCCATTTTACTAGTAAAAAATTGGAAAATAAATTTTGTACGGAAAATTAAAGTAATTAATAACCTATAAATTGGATTTTTGGACAATTCATTGGTTTAGGTTAGTTCGACTCCTTCAAAAATTGTCACACAGCATAAATGTTCAAGTATACATCCCCATGCGTCATACATATGAATTTTCTCGTACTTTTACAAATCACCCCTCCGCCTGTCACCTGAAGACGCACCCTTACGTCACATTTTTTAATATCTGAAACATGCAAAACGATAAAGGCTCTTTAATATGCATTGCAATATATCATCTTCTTTAATTTCTGAATCATCAATTCGCCTTGCATGTTGCCATGATGGGCACTTGACGTCTTTTTAGTGACAATTAAACCAATGATTCTCTCTGAATTGGTTTTAGGTATGAATGATTAAATCATTGAACTATTAATAATTTCTGTACACTAGTTATGAGGGGAATTCGTGTGGGCTTAACTTGTTGGTCCATGTCTATGAAAATCGAATAATAGAGATTCCGTAATTTTCTAAATTAAAGCCTTTATAATTTGATTGGATGCGCCATGTTTGATGATAATCTGCATGGTCATATAAAGTGTAGTTCGGCATGAATTTATTGTATGAATACTTAATTGTTGTTTTTCCTGGATGTTTATGTTGTCGAAGTTACGCTCTGCCTAATGTTTATTTGTATATGAATACATATAAATGGGGAATTTTTGGGTCATCGTGTAAACTGGTGAACAAATGGATTTTTGCTCTGTTTGCATGGGAGGTTTGGGACATATTTTAAGTCAATAAGGACCGAAACATTAATTTTCTATTTGTTTTGGTTTTGAATAACCGAATCCCTGCATCATTTTGTTTAATAAAATGAAAAATAATCTTGACAAATATTACGATATATGTCCTGTTAATCCGATGATATATAGGTCAAAATTTAATATTCTTTTTATATACAGCAGGCAAATACTCGTTACCCACTTCCTCATGTCGTTGTACTCTAATAACTCCAAGTGGCCGCTCTATTTTTACGTCCGATGTCCGGTTGTCGATATTCTGTACAGCTAGGCAATTTTCTCTAAAAATAGAACCTATTGACCCATTATTAATATTGCCCTTTTCCTAGTCGGACGACCCTTTTTCCCATCCGAGGGCCGAATACGTAAAAATTGCGGGATATATTGGAAATGTACGAGTTTTTGCCTATATCGAGCGAACGCCATCTGCTCCAAAGAAGATTAATGAATATCTGAAATGTAATTACTGGTTCTCGTTTTGCAGATTTTTGGGCATTTCAATGGAACGAAGGCGTTCATTGAAAAAGTAAAAAAAATGGAAAGATGATCCGTCATCAAGATGCTTCCAATATGCATAAACGTATAAACATATTTTGGCATGCAAACTACATCGATTTATTCGACAACTTTTATTTTTAGATTTGAGACATGAAATCCTACGTATTCGCAAGTGGCAACGAACCCGCATGAAGAGGCGAGGTACAAAGACAATGATTACCCACGTCATAGCCTTGAAAAGACATTAAAGCATGGTAAAACCTCGGGTGAAACACAAAGTTTTGCTTTAGAAACAACCTCAAATGTTAAGTAGGAAATCCCTCTTTTTAGATACAACAACGGAAAACATTTAAAATCCGAAACAAAGTGACAACGTCGTAAAAAGCTGGGTAGGAAAACTTTTTTTTAACTTTGTTCTAACACCCCACATCTGTCCATTTATATTGTATAGGGTTGGAAAAAATGATGTTTTTTACATTTTTACACAAAAGATTTGTTTTTAATTGTTTAAAACAAATTTTTAATGCTGGAATTCAGTTCTGAAATTGTAAAATGTAAATTACACACGTGTAACACGCACTTGTGAATTCGGGAACCAAACTCGGGGACCCAGGATTGGAAAACTTTAATCCCAAAATATCCGGGACATTGCCTTCAATGTTTTTCACATATTTCATTTTTTAAATCTAGAGATTTCCAGTATTATTATTTGAAAAATCTACTATGCCTACGAAAGGTATGACGACATGAGGCTGCAAATGACTAGAATCGGTTCCAATTATATAGAATTTTGGACCACTCTGGACAATCAACTCTGGATTTAAACAATAGTAATTAGCCCATCTTGTCCACTCTTTTGTACACAATGTCGTTAATTCGGTGAAATAGCGTTTCATAGTTTAATGGACTGCATGCCCGATAATAATACTCTGCATTATTAAGTGAAAAATGGGCATTGCATAAGCTCTAAAAATAAACGGTCAGAGAGAACAACACTGAATAATTAGTTTTGACCTGAATAAATTTGTAAATTATTGATAATAATACTTAAGTTGGAAGCATTACTGTTATACCAAGAAGTTCGTAAGCTGTGAAAAATTCATTTATGACGCATGCAGACCACCGTGTAACAGGGCAAATCCCACAAAAATAACCATGGAAGTAGTTGCTATAAAGTCAGTTATTTGAAGATAACTCAGTAATTTTTTTAAAATAAATTATTAAACTTGATAAACTGAAGTCAACATTGCTGAAATAGCGATGTGTATTTTATCCCTTCAGAAATATAGGCCATCGAATGTTATAAATTCCTGTCAATACAAAACGCAGGCTTAAAGGGTTAAGGGTCTTTTGTTGATACATCCTATGACATGGGATTTGGTAACCGTTAATGCGCAACTAAACTATTACTTTTTGCAATAGAGGGTTCGAAGTGGGACACGAGAGTGGGTTAATGCCTGATTGACAGATTAATGATCGTGCTATTTTCGTTTTTATGGGAATTGATTATATTTACAAATCGATTGAAAAAGTTGGTGAAAAGGTGGTCGACCTGAACTAACTGGCAATAATAATAGTTTGATATAATGTTAGTGAGAATCAGAGATATATTTAAAATCATTAAATAAAAAATATTACCTATTGTTATTATATGTAGAGAGAAGCAACAACATCGGCCATGTTGACCACGTTCGAACTTTTTTTAAATAAAAAAATCAACAACAAAAATATATCCCCTATATGCGAATGCATATAAATAATAATAAAATTTTAACATTATTCCATAGCTGGATATATTTTACCGCTCCCTATTAACACGAAAATTAGTCCACCTTGTACAACCTACCCCATGATATTTAAATTTCCGAATTTTGTACTTTAATTAAGTATCATGAAGTTATGCAAGTTTTGTTTTGAGTTCTATGTCTATTTGTTTTAGCATTTCTTTATTGAAATAAATCTATTAAAAAGTTCTACATTTTAAAACATTTCCTAAAAGACTTCTAATAATTTGTAAGACTCTTGGAAAGGCAGTGATCGTTTAGTTTATTCAATGGATGCCATCAGTAAATATTAGTCTGACAAAAAAAGTTTAAATGGACAAAGAAAAGCCCAAGAATTGTTATCAATTGATTGGATGTTTATTATTGTCTGTAAATTGAACGGCCCTTTTGAAATTGACCAGCCTGTATTCTATTAATGTATTAATTACTATTAATCAGGTTACAACTTCATCAGCAACCAATTACTGCGCTTGAAATTGATATGCTTTTGTGAGGGACCAGAACTCAAAAAAGGCAGGCTTTTATAGCTTTAATTTTCCAAGACACTTTTTTATTTAGTATCAATAAATTTGGCACGAACTTCAATTTAATAAACTCAACTTATGTTGTTCTGCCTTTTAAGGCGAGTCAATTTAACAATATCGTGGCACGTTTTATGGTTTTTCTTAACGGAACCACCACTGGTCGCCTTGAGAGTCAACAGGCTTTCAGTGAGGCGACAAGTGAGTTTAAATTGGAAAATCTTGTCTTGTTTTTGCTTATGGGTAGCAAGTAGCAGCAGAAACCTCGTATACAATGCTTACATAAGATACTGCATAAATTCCGCAAGATTGTAATAGGGTCCAATATGTCGCAAAAACGCTGGAACCGGTATATTTTTATTTTTAATTGCGGATTGTTTAATGTAAATTGGTATTATTCATGGTGTTCCAAAAGTCTGGGTAACAATACTATTTTTACGTCACTCCTTGAAAGTAGATGACAGCACAGGCCAATGTAATTCGCCCACCACAACTAAACAAAATTAACGTTTTCTAAACTACTAAAACTCCACACTTGTTTATGGAGTGTCGCACTCAATAACCACATAAACTTAATGTATGGTGTGGCATAGTAGACAAGATTATTTTCGGTTCTTATTTCTGCTATTATAATGTCAGCTATTTAGAGTTCCTACACTTAGAGCTTATTTCCGCATGGCTAACTATGTACTCTCGACATATAGGATACTCCATTATTCTCAGCAGGATGGTGCACCTTTATGCTGTTCTCATTCGCCAATTTGTAGATGAAGTATTCCCATTAAATAAGTGAATAGGAAGGGGTCCAATTGAGTGGCCAGTCCACTTTCCCGATCTGACACTAGTATATCTCATGGCAATTTTTAAAAAACAAAGTGGCCACAGTTAGCCTGCAAATTTTGAAACTTTGAAAGGAAAAGTTGGCCAAGAAGTCAGATTATTATCTCCAGAAATAATTAATAACGTTCAAAATGAGTTTATTAATTGGTTTGATTGAAGTCTTAAGCCGTTGTTTAAAGATGTGAATTAATTTTTTTAATGACTTTATTTGAAATACAACATTAAATATTTATATATACTGAAATTTGTTTGAAAGCAATATTCGTATAAATCATGAAATATACTTAGAATTGTTTGCAGAATCCCAATATGGAATAAAGAATTCTTTTTGTGGCACCCACTTTTTGAACCGCCTTGTATAGGTACCTCGAATTTATGTAAAAAATACCCGAAATTAAAAATTCAAATATACGAGTCCGAGCTTTTTTTGTGAAAAATTAAATCCTACCATTTTAATGAATTTATTTAGTACTTACTTTATGTAAGCAAAGAAATTTTCAATATTTGAAAGTTACCTATAAGGTCAAAAACTCTACAAACTACTTCATTTAGAATAACTGCTTTACGATGCTACTGAAGCACCTAGATCGAACGGTCACTGAACAAAACTTCGAATAACGAACCAAAAAACGATTTTCTCTTAAATTTAGCTCTTAAACTCTTAAAACTCCTCAACTATTACACGTTCAACATGGATAAAATCGGTCAACGATCAACGGCGAAACTTTGAAAAAATCAACAGGTGCGGAGACCTGGGGGGGCTGTCGCGAACCCAAACCCCCAAACTTCAACACGACGATTTTTGGAGGACCCCCAAGTGTGGCGCGTTACTCGGACCGGCGCGGCCGCAACAACTGTCTGCGAGCCGGCTGTCGCGTTTCCTTCTTGCAGTCGCGTGACGTAGCACGTCCATCATATCCCCAACTGTCATGTCTGACCTCTGAGGATGGCGTCCGTGTCGCGAGACGTCGGGACGGCGACTGGACGCGACGCTCGCACATCGAGTTCGCCGGCGTCCGGAGGAGTGTGTGTGGCGTCTGGACGATGCCTGCGCCCTGGAAAGCCCCAGAGAGGCTCTCGACCTGCGCCACACTTTGCGGGGCTGTAGCCTGTAGCTAAAGGTGTAACGACAATTGCAGCTATTTATTCTCTTCCGAATTAATGAAATTAGGAGCCAGTTTGGACGGGAACAAGGGCTTTGTCGGGACCCGGTTAGAGCCATCAAGAATGTTTACGAGACTTGGCATTCTGCGAGCCAATTCTTTGTTTGCAAGACATAATAATGGCAATGCTCTTTTAAGAAGAAATGTTTTGCTACGGCTGCCTTGAAATAAACAGAATCACACTATTAACCGATTGACGATGATTGACTATGAATTGGCGTCCACAGATGAACTACCAGCAAAAGAGCAAAAATTGCATTTTAGGAGGTAAAAGGTGGTTTCACATTACTACCTTACAGGGGAATTTTTTGTTTTAATAAATACAGTATGGATTCCAATATAGCCAGAAGCTGCGTAAACAAGCTCTTCAGTACCTCGCAAGTACGAATACTTGATCTCTAGCTGCATTGAAATTTCGTTCATTATGACAAACTTCTTCTATTGCCTCATTAACTTCGGCAACACCACTTTCAACTTCTAAATCACCCTCGTCAACATCTTCTTTGAGTAGTTCTGCCTAGACGACCTTGAAATTTTCTGTACAACTTTGCATCATCAACATTCTCCGTGACCATGCTTTTCTGCCCATAAAATTGTTTCGAGTTTTCTCTATTGATTTTCTGTCTGTCACATTTCCTCCAAAATACTTAGAAATTGCTTTAAATTCGAAGCGAAGAAATAAGCTTGAAATTTGTTCAATTCAAAGACATCGGCTGTATCCGTTCCCGTGGAGACTGCCATTAAATGACAGTTTGATTTTATTGTTGTCTTTACTCGGCTTTGCCGTGCTGTCTGACGAAAATGGGTCCCCGAAGAGGAGCACTAGTCGTTCTGAGTTTCAGAACGTCTTAAAAGGACCCAAGAAAAAATTCTCACCTCTCTTTAATTTTATTTTTCTCAATTAAACATCCTGTATATATTTACATATTTCGAGACTTCAGCACCAAGGTTTATCTTTTCTGAAGAGGGCGAGACTTACCCCTTACTCAATACATTTCTTAGCTCCTTTACACTGAGCGAATATTGTCTAGACAAATGATTTGCTGCGGATCGACTGAAGAAGAACATTTTTGGATTCTCGGGACAACGTAGATCAACCCTCGTTGAATCAATAAACTTTACATTACTGTCCTAGTTCAAGTTTCCTGGTTAAAAAGCCCTTGAGCCCTAAACTACTAGCACAAAACAAAGTTTTGAGTACCTAACTTACCCCGTGCATCTGACAGCGCTTCTTAAAAAATTAAAACATCCTTTAAAGCTTACCTGAAAAAAAAATTAATTAGACTAGTATGGTGATTTGAAAGCTGAGCTAAAGTTATCAATTCTGAAAACATCTCTGTTGACTAAATTGGAATTTCTCGCCACAAAACAAACTCGAAGTTCGAAGTCTTCAAAAACAAATTATTTAAAAAAACCTTCCATCCTTAGGCCCAATAACATCAATTTATTAGCATAAGCTTAGCGCTACGATAAATAGGGTTTTTGGCTTCGGTTCTGTTATTTCTGAGGATCAGCCATCGATGTCTGGCGAACTGGAGTCCTTGGAAATCAGATTTGGTGCCAGGATAGGCTAACAAAAGGGAAAAGGAAAACAAACCGAAATGGCAATATTTGGGAAGTTTTAGTGCCAATAAAACGTGTCTAGACTCGATCTAGTCTAATATAACAGTAATGGGAATTTAACGTGTTAATGCAAATCATACACGGGGGAATGACACGAGGAAGTATTTTTATCAACAAACTGAATAAAAACGTTCAGAAAATGAATGGATGATGGAGGCATCAGCAAAGTTCCGTCGGCGTCGGCGAGAACGTAATTACCTGAGCTGAAACATATACATTATGGAATATTGAAACTTAAAATACAAAAAATTTGTAAATTGATTCTGCATACTTTCCAGAAGTTTTACAAATTATTTTACTTCAATTTATTTTTTGCCAAAACTTTTAGGTGAACAGTTCATCATGTCAGGATTTTCCGGAATTTCCAGTTTGAAATACCATAAGTTGCACTGTGCTACCTCAACCAATATGGAGACATTTAAAAGGTTATTTTTTTATTTTGTATCGGCGTAACGCCTAACGCAAGTAAGGGTTGTTGAAACGAGAAAATTGAACACCATTCTCAGTTAAAACTAACTAAGAATAACATTTACCTTTTAATGAGAACTTGGACGAAGGATTATACCTAATTTAACCAGTTTTGTAACTTTCTGTGTCGGTGATTATTCTACTTGGTATTTGGTGCTGGTCAGTTTCTTTTCATGTGTCCAACCTCGGACACACCTTTGGTTTTTTTTTTAATTTTACCCTTCATTATTAATGTTCCCACTTAATTATATGACAATTTTTTATACATTTTTTTACTATTATGTTATTTAATTATATGAACTAACCTGAACTAAATAGAACGATGCTTATCGTTGCAAAAGCACAATTATCAAATAATCGTAAAAAAAAGTAAGTGCACACACTTCACTTAATGAAACCCGATGTGTGGTCTCTTGCCCAGTAAGCATGGGAAATTCTTGATCACCTATGGTTGAGCAGGGGTCAACTTAGGACACATAAAAAGAAACTAAACATTAACACTAATTAGAGTAATCACGAACACACAGAAAAAGACGACAAATTTTCAGAGTGTTAGACGTATTTTGCATCCGATACATTTTAGGTCTGTTAATTTTCGTTTTAATAACTATTTTTTCTAGTTTCTGAAAACGGTAACAGATTTGTTTGCGAAACGTTAACAAGAGTTTTCCATCGAGCCCTTAGCAAATGCTGTGCAGTTCCGTTGTTTCAACAACTCCTACTTACGTGTGAAGCGTTATTCCGAAACAAAATAAAAGAAAAAATTGTAAAATCCGCCTCAAACGTATAAAACATATTTCAAGACTGCCCACTTGTGAACACTGCTTCCTAAAATTAATGGAGGCCTTCATGGAAGCTTTAGCCATTTACGATCAAATATTCCACAAAGTTTAGTTAAACGTCTCGGTCCCGAAGTTACATTCATTCGTCTTTCGAGATGGCATAAAATAATACAAAGTTCATCGACTTAATGGACATTTCACATGCAATAATTTTACTCCATTAAACACGCAGTTTTAATGTTTGCCAGAGACATTCAGACTGTTTTAGTACGTTTCGTTCGGTTTATGTAAACCCTGCAAATCCCGTCCATTAACAATTTCGCTAAAGCCGGATTTCGGCGCTTTTGCTTTCCAAAATTTATTCGAAAGGGTTTACTATCGTATTTAAATAACTATAATGTGTCATATTAATTAGTTTTACGTGTCACAGTTAGTTTACACTCGTTAATAGCGAGCTCGAGATCCCTTTTTGGAGCGAAAATGTATTGTAAACATTATATTTTAATTAGAACTCTGGCAGCTTTACTAGTCAAGATTAATTAGTGCTTTTAAGTAATAGAGAGGAGTTTTTACTGCGAAACGGGTCGTAAATTCCGTAAGTGGCTCGTATTTTTCCTTGATCTACAACGATTAGCTATGAAACTGCTTCCTCATTTTTTAAATTTTTGTTGTGATTCGTCTGACAAACAGAGACTTGAGATGATAAAACAAATTGTCTCTATCTATAGGAAAAATTTGATTTTATCTCTACCTCATAGCTGTGTGTTCAAAATTTAATTGAAATGTTCGTTCACAGATATGTAAGTAGATAATATATTATGGAGAAGGATATCAGGAATCGTTTTTTGTGCAATGACATCCCTAGTTTGAGATTTTATATCATGTCTTCAATGTTATATCGAAATGAGAAAAGGAAGAAAAGTGCCACTTCCAGGTTAATTCAGGTTATTTTTGAACAATTTTGTCCTTGCTGTGTCAAAAAAACACACACCGATTCCGATTTAAAATGTTTCAGCTAAAGTTTTTCCAGACAAGCGTTTTTGGTTCCGAAAATAGCAAATTCGTTCATTTCGCGTCATGGCTTTTTAGCAAAAAAGAACATTAAAAACAAAAAGGGACAGCTAACTAATTTATTGTTTGAGCGGGATTTTGTTTGGAGCTTGTCAGGCTCATTTACCGGCCATTATTTATGATTTGACCTCGTGGTTTTTCCATCGGGGCAATGTTAAAGCGACGCGATTTAGCCTTCTATGTCTTAGTTCAAATTTTCAAAGCCAAAGTTTTGAGAAAATTTCTCAAATGGCACCATTGTGTTCTTATTTCGGTTCAAAATCTTGAGAAATGTGCCTTAAATATAATAATTAAAAAATAAAAATATCGTGCATTACAGTTATCTGGTTGTAAATTATCGTAAAAAATCTAAATTTGACAAATTTTGGATCGACGGCCAAATATTAATGCACACATCTCAATAATTTTTGCATAAAACATACAGTGTGGAAGTTTTAGATAGGACAGTCCATATAAGTAAGATGCCGAACATATGCGGCCAAAATCCTCGGACACGTCGATTTTTATTTTTTCTTGTGGTTTTTTTTTATGGTAAATTCATGTATACAGAGTAGCCCAAAAATCAGGTATGACCACCAGCTTTGTTTTTTCAAATCGAAGCACCTATTTTTTATTTCATTTTAGAATTCTACGTAAAATTCTAAGTGTGTTTCATGTACCATATCCTATACCTAAACGCAACAGGTCTCGAGAAATTTACGATTGAACATATCAAAAACTAAAACTTTTATTTTAAAATTTCTTTTGTCCTGAAAAGGACCGATTTAATAAAAATAGCACCCCCTCATTACCACGTTGATGTTAGAGCTTATTTAAATGACATTTTTCCTGAACGCTGGATTGGGAGACGAGGGGTAATTGAATGGCCGGCACGATCACCTGACCTCACGCCTTTAGATTGCTTTCTATGGAGTTATCTTAAGAGTAAGGTATACTTTAACCAACCAGCAACTAGCAAAGCCTTAAAAGAAAGAATCCGTAATGAAATAAGAACAATTACCCCAGCAATGCTTCAAAATGTCAAACAGGAGTCCATTCATCGTCTTGCTTACTGTCAAGAAGTAGGTGGGATCCAATTTGAACATTTAATTTAATTGTTGATTGTTGTTTTATTTTGTATTAAATCGGTCCTTTTGAGGACCAAAGAAATTTTAAAAGAAATCACAAGTTTTTGTTTTTGATATGTTCAATCGTAATCTCTCGAGATTTGTTACGTTTAGGTATAGGACATAGTACATGAAACATACTTGGAATTTTGCATAGAATTCAAAAATGAAATAAAAAATAGGTGTTTCCATTTGAAAAAACAAAGTTGGTGGTCATACCTGATTTTTGAACTAACTCGCATATACGAATTTACCATCAAAATAACCGCAAGAAAAAATAAAAATTGATGTGTCCGATGATTTTGGCCGCATATATTCGGCATCTTAGTTATATGGACTGTTCTATCCAAAATTTCCACACTGTATATATGTTAGAGTAATTAAATATTTTACCAATAGAATTATAAGTCGATCCTATTTCTTTTTTTTTCTGATTTAATACGCTGGGTCGACGGCCCAGTGTAATCCGATATTAATGATGTTAACATAAACAAGGGCCTGAGCGTGGTTCTAGGGAAAAGAGGGAAGGGCAGTAAAAAGAATAATTTTGTTCGGGCCTCTTGGCTCCAGATGAGTTTTGCTCGGTTTTTGTTGAAAAGTGAAAATAAAAAGTGCTGTCTGCGGAATAAAGTGTCTCATTTTCAATCCACCTACTAACATATATAAAACGTCTCTGAGTCAATAATGAATATTATAAAGCAAAACCAATCTAAAGCTCATCCAGGGCACCACTATTTTCACCCCAATTTGAGCTCTTTAATGTCTGAAGCTATACTACTGATTTAATACTGCAGGAAAGCACCATAGTCACTGATCAGTGGTGTAGTGCACTCCTAAATGAAATTATCAATACAAGTAATATGATGAGAGAATATTCTAAGTTGTTCCCCAGTATATATCACTGTTTTAATGTCAAGTTAAGTCTCAATTTTAGCATTTATAGTTAAATTTATAACTTTAATTAAAAGCATAGTCAGTGGCGTACTAGCTTTTTAAATAATTTTTAAATTTTATTTCTCATATTTTTTAATATTTAGGTTTTTCATTTCAGACGAAGTGTGCTCTGTATATCATGTATTTAGTAAACATGAACCTTATATTCGTTCTGTCATAAGGTGTGCTTTCAGTTTTGGATCAAGCTAGATCCTCACGAGCTTAAAAGTAAGTATAAGCGTTTTACTCAATTTTAGTGCATGAAAATGTTAATGTGGTATTACAACTTCGAAACTCTCTGCATGCCTCAACTGAAACACTCTGAAATTCAAAGCCCTGAACCACCAAAACAACATGTCGAACCTGTTAATTTCAGACGTTTTTCTGATCCAAAATGAACTCGAAACTCCTCCAAAGTTTCGACTTGTTCCTTGAGGCCAAAGTATTACATTTGGGCCCCTTATTGTAAAGTTTGATAATTATAAGCCTTTAATGATGTTTAAATGTATACAATAAGTTCCGAAAACAAACACTTGTTTTGGTTTCACATTCGGGCAAGCTGGGAATCAAAACAAACAGATTTGTTTGAAGTTTGCTCTTAGCAAGCTTCTTGGTGGCAAAGTTTACTATAACCCGTTTGTTTAATGTTAAATAAAAGTTTAATTGGAGCACTGTTGATAAAAAGGGAGTTAAGGCTTTTTGGGTGGAGTAATGGGACTTTTCCATACATAAGCTTAAAAGCAAAAGATTTTTTCAGACAAAAATGAAGTTTTAACATTAAGATCTAATGCCAATTTAAGAAGCATCTTCTACAGTTTCTTTCTAGAAAACTTCAAACGGTTAGATAAATTTAACTACACAAAGCTCTAAAGTTTCCCTTTGTGCCCTTGTACAATTCCCGTCTTTCGAGTCTTCTCGTTTGCCTTTTAGCTCTCGGGAACTTTAGTCTCACATAAGTATTTATTGTGTCGGCACAATTATTCATGTCGATGGTGCGTCTTTCATTAGAGTCATCTAAACAAAACAAGAAGACACAAACACTGGGTAACCGAATCTCCGATGCCAAATGGCACTAAAGACAGTTGCACACATCTGTGAGGAATTGTGGCGCATTAGTCCAGATATAAATAAACGCACATCCTCAATTTGATTCCCTCGGGACAATAGAGGCATGAGATTAGCATTCAAATGTAAGACGTCTCATAAAGCTTGTGGTATAAAAGCAATATGAAAATAAAACACATTCGGTAGCGTTTGTAAAACAAAGCTCCAAGAGCCCGTTAGGACAAAGTGTCCAATGATGTGTAAGGATCTTGTATTTTCTCTCTTCGCTGGATCGCAAGATCCAGCCAATTTTATGGAATATTGTGTTCTTTATGCTCGGGATTGTTTCCTGTTTTATTTGCCAAACCTTTGTCGGGTACTGATTTTTCAGGCAATCGACTTTTTACGACGAAGAGAAATAAAGTTAAAGCTGAAAAACTTCTATTCGCAAGTAGCAGCTAAAAGAAAGTCATTGTTCGCCGAGGTTTATTTAGGGAAAAAAATCCTCAGGGAAGTGTTAGAACTAAGAAAAGCGACAACCAGGTTAAATTGGGCAAGGCCTCTACGTTAGGCAACCAGAAAAACATCAACTGGTTTTGGACGCACCAATGTTGTCAGATCTAATTTGCAAATTTTCAGGTAGAATTTACAGCCTTTCTTTTTGGCCGAATTTACGAGTTCAATTTTCCATTATACTCCAATATGTTACCAGATCTGAATGGAAATGTTCTATAGCAATTTAAATTGCTTCGGAAACTCGGACACTCCGCTAGAAATCTGAAATGGCCAATTGTTGGACACACTGTTTGAAAATCCGAAAGTTGTCACAACAGGTTGCGAAATTCCTATTTCAGCTTAGCCTTGCGTGATGGAAAGCAAGTCGCCTTATCACACTTCCTATAACAATTTCTCCCTTAAATATTCGCTTACAATGTCGATTTTTTAAGGGAGATATCTCCATCTTCTTTAGCACTTCGTGAAGAATTCCCAGAAACATTTTTAACCGATTTTTGTAGTAATATCAGCAATTCATTCGGGATCAGAACGGCAACCAGCTGTGCCCGGAAACCGTTAGCAAGAGGATTGAGTGTTTTTATTAAACGAACGTGTTTCTATTTGTTTCGCATTTTGCCTTGAATATTTCAGCCAGTTTAGAACTGGAAATTTATGTGCCACATTAATTTTCTTTTTAGGAGTAAATGTTGGAAACATTTGTTGTGCAGCAGGAGCGGCAGACTTCGAGCACAATTTCCTGCAGACATATCGGCGAATTGACGCGTTGCCATCGTTTCGTTTCGTGGAAAACAATTTCATTTCGCGATATGTTCCTAATGTACGATGCAAGCGAAAGTTTTAATATTACTTTTTTGAAAAATCTAGATGTGGCCCCATCAAGTCAAAGCAAGCACCGATAATAAACGCTATAAAGCATGATATGATCTTCCTTTTTACGAGATAAAAGGCAATAAAAGTCTCGAATTTTCAGCGGCGAAGCAAAACATTAAAAGCGATTGTCATTTCGACGTGTTTCTGTCGCTTTTTATTAGTTGAGGCAGATGTCCAGAACTTTCTGGATTTATATTAATATAAGTTGGTGAACTTGGACGAGCGGAGCGTGAAAAGGATATTTAGTCCAGGGAAAAAATTCACGTCATGAGCAACGATCGGGAGGTCCCCGTAATAAATTGTCCAAAGTGGCTTAAGAAGCAGGACGAAACACGACATTTTTATTACTTAATGGACTTGGATCTCTCTCGCTTTTGGGACGGTCCAAATTAATGTACTGGGGTTATTAAATGCCCCCTGATAGACGCAAAGATCGTGTTCAAAGCAAACTAAGAATTAATGGTAACGAAATCCACTAGGAGATTAAATAGAGTAGACAAAAGGGCCGAAAAGCGTATTAAAAACCGAGATTGGTTCAGTTTATGAAAATTCATAGGCCCTTTCAACAACAAACGTGGCACTTTGAAACGGCAACAAAGCTAGTTGCATTAGCGACATAAAATTAACAACTCCCGGAAACAAACCCATGTAATGGGTATTTTGAATTTTCCAAAATTAGCTCTGGTTTATGGGTAATTGTAAGCTAATAATTGGTGAATTACGATGTGTTTCGATGTCCGGAGTTTCAGGGCATTCTTTTGAGAGATAACTTTTAGATTAGGTGGTCTAAGGAGTGGATAGTTAATTAAGGTACACCTAAAAACTAAAATTTCGCCTAGCGCAATCAAGGTCCGATGTTCTTCTTTGAGGATATACTAGTTCAAAGGCTTAGATCCAAAATAATATTACAGTATAACCGAAGAAGACCTCAATCGTCCCTACATTAACGACAGAAGTTTAGGGAATCTTAAAGACTGTGAGATCGTAGGGTGAATAGTTAATCAAAGTACTTTATCTTTATCTGCAAGATAGGGGTGGATAACCCAGAGATGAAACATTATCGATCATACTTAAATGGTTATTAAATCAACACTGAGCGGTAAGGGATGTACAGTAAAAAGTAAGGGACAGGAAGAAGTAAGGTGTTTCCTTGTAAGACAAACCAACATTTCTTTTATATAAATTTTGGTGCTTTACCATGCTATTTTAATGACATTTTGTACACAGAAACACGAATACAGTATTGTCGTACTAATTTTCTCAATAGCACACACTATAAGAAATTTTGAACAAATTAACTGATATTTTAGTTTTAGTGGTGAGTAAATCAAGACTATAAACATTATGACTTTGGCATTTTATGTTGCACGGATTGCCCCATAGATAACGAAACAGAGCCCAGTTTTATATCTTTTACACTATGGAATCTAAAATCTTTCTTTGCATCACCTTTAATTATAAACATTGCAGATCCATATATAATCGTTATGAAACTAACAGAGTCTGGCCTTTTAAAACATGGGCAAAATTGATCGCCTTTATTTTGCTCGCTGATGCTACTCACCCATTTCCCAATTCGAGCAAGCAAGAGCCTCCTCAATTCTATCTGCTTGAGTAAAATACATAAAATACCCACTAGAAAATGTATTTTATCGACAAAATCTCCATAAACCGGTTTTATAGAATATTTCCCCCGACCGAGGAAAACGGCCTATATCAGAAAATGACGCAATAACTTGAGATTTTTACAGCCCTGAAATAGAATTTTCCTCACAAAGGGCACAATGTGAAACACCATATTGGGAACCCCCTTAATTAAACAATAAAAAAATTGACATAATTTATACCTCACTCGCAACTTCCATGCAAATCCGCTTAAATAGAGCGTGGGCCTTAATGCCCAGATGGGCCTGAATTCGACCTGTCATTTATTGGTTATTTATAGAGAAGACTCCCTTCAGTTTTCAAGGTATTTGACTTCATTGCTGTTTGCATAGCGGCAATTGCTGTGACTGCACAACATCTCCACGATACAATTTAATGGAAACCGTGATTAATACTGAATTCAGATGTTGCGGAGGAGGAGGAGGAAGAGGAATGACTATTTGCGTGTATTCACTTGGGCTGATTTATGGTTTTAATATCGGTATGGCCATTTTAGTTGAGTTTTCAATGCGACGTGGAATTTATAGAGGTCTTGTTTGTTGGTAAGTTCCATGTATCTGCGACAATAATAAAGACAGCGAAATATCAGGGAATTTCGTTCAGTAGCGAGGGCTTAAAGTAAAACTTATAATACACAGACAGTTTTTTTCTTTTATTTCGTTTGGGAACAATAAGGAGTATAATGGAATGCGAGTATGTAAAATAGGTGAGACCCTGTGAATATTCCTCTTTGCACAGTGAAAGTGTGGGTAATTAGTTTTTTTATGTATTCTTATGCTGAATAAACATCCCATTTCATGAAAATAAACACCATAAACACTCTTTTATTCCTTCATTGAATTGCTATTGCGTGGCGCAACTTCAAATTCAGATCGGCGCTTATTCGATTCGTATTCGATCTTGAAATCACCATTATTTTACATTATTAATATTATTAATGAACTATGAGAATGTTTATTTTATTTTATTTTTTTGTCTTTTTACAGGTTATTATAAACGGCCTCATTCTTTTTAAGTCTTTCGTGTCGCACACACTGAATAAAAACCGGCACAGAAAACCAAGCGCCCCGAAATATTTCATATAAAAAATTAGATCTCATCTGTATAGTTGGAAATCACGAAATAATTTGGTTTTCTTGGCTTTAAAATGTTAATTTATCCCATATCTTTACCCCATTTATCATAGGTAACTTGAATAAATGAATATTTATGTAAACGATTTTCCTAAAAATTTCAGCGTACGCGATTTTTGGCTATGTATTGGATATAGACGAAGCCTTTCTAGTTAAGGTGAAAACACTTTATTTTGCAGGCAGATTCCTAAAGAACGTTCGAGATTAAAATTTTGCAGGAGCACCATTTATTCATGTCCAAAGTCCATAAAGTAATAGGCACACTATAGCAATTAAAAAAACGATTTTTTTGGGAAGAAACCTTGTTTTCAATAGTTTCAAAAAATTCCTATTTAATTAAACAATTTTCTTTATTACAACAATTTTTTTGTTACTGTCTGAAGACGGTAATCGATTTGATATCGAACCGTTAACAAAGGTTTTTGACCAAGCCTTTAGCAAAGGATGACTTTTCAGTGTGTTCTCACTGAGAAGAGTGTAATTTCACTACCCCAACAATTCTTACCTTTGTGTGTGTGTGCATGCGTGTGTGTGTGTGAAGCATTATTCTCAATCAAATAAAAGAAAAAAATTAACAATCCTTTTCAAACGTATAGAACATATTAACGTAGATTGAGCACAAAGGCAGCGCGTTCTTTACCTTTACTATCTTAACTGCTGATGAGTATTTGGGATCGTTTAATTATCGCTAACAATGGAGAACTGATTTCAAAGTTTAGCTCTCGTCGAATACGGTATAAATTCTCCCTCAAAGATAAAGTTTGCCAGAATTTATTGCGGCCAAAGCAAACTGCAAGGTACCTTTGATTGCCGAAAAATTAATTAGGTTAATATAAACATTTGTGCTATAGATGATAAGCGAAAGATTGTGCATTAACCAAAAGGACAAAAAAGAAACAAAACAGGGAGTAATTCAACTTTTTATTAGTCAAATTAATGGAGACAAATTGTATCACCAGCCATTTGGATGGCTACAAAATTATGTACAAAAATTGCCTTTAAAATGAAAAATCCTACAGCGATAATTAGAAGGGCAGTTTGTGACACATATACGATAGAAGGGTGAAAAGTGTTTTTAGATTTATGAGGAAATAATATGGCCAACTAGAGGGGGTATTTACAGTTAGGTGGGCTCTTGGCAATCTTTAGGGTAGGAGTTGCCATTGTTGTCTGGATCTCTGTGTGTCTTCGATTGTTTGGGCCTCTTACCTGAAACAAACAGAAGGAAGAATTAGGAAAAATGTTTAATCAGACAGTACCCAGCAGCGGTATCAGTATATAACGCGAACAATACCGAAATAAAATCATTCACCATCACGTCAAGGAAGCTAAGATTATTTCTTTAGTAATAAAAATCTATCGATTTTTACTTACTAATTTTGCTTTGGTTAAAGCATTTTTTACATACAGTAAGCCTCAATAAAACCATTTCTAGTGCATACTTAAAAACAAAACTATTCATTCACATATGTACGTATAAAATTACAGTTTCCATCGTTTTTGTATCAGGGGACAAAAGCCGCTTTGTCAGTGTTTCCAACAAACATTCAACACCGGAGCTAACAAATGCTAATCCAGTCAATTCCGGATGGAACATGGAAAAAATAAAACTGGACACGTTTTAATGGAGAAAATGTTCAGGTTGAAATTGGGACAGATGGTAAGTGATCAAAAACAAGTAGAGTTAAATTACTCTATAGAAGTTTATGTAACTTTTTGTCCAACAGGACTACGTGGCAGAGCCGGCGCTAGGCAGTTTGCCGTCTTGTGCAAATTGACATTATGCCGCCTCTTGTGACTTTCAAAAGTGAATGCTTTTACTCCATCGAATATTGATGCCCTCCACTCCGCGTAGTGATTCAAACTATGTGCCGGAGTAAAGGTAGAAATTTGCTCCCTTTTCTCTTGCCGCTTAGGGAGGAAAATTGTATTTTCCATAAAGATCGTAAAAAACTACTGCCTGTTATATTTGTCGCCCTCTGCAAGTCTACGGTTTGCATATTGGGTCACGCCGGCCCTGTTGCACATGGCACAATCGAAGTACCAATAATAAAAAATATAGTGGAGTAATAAATAACTGGGAAATAACGGAAAATTAGAAGGAAATTATTGAGAGAGCAACGAGAAAGAAAGAATTCACCTGTGATTTAAATATCGCTAAAAGAGGATTATACATATCAAACAATAATATATTGTACAACTCGACGCCCAATGCTAAATCAATTGTTGTGCTGAACTAGCTGAGTTGCGCAGTCTTCTATATTTTCCATGGCTAATGAATGGTTAAAATAACAACAAAAACATCAATATTCAACATACAAAAATTTACCGATGTGGCATGATTGAAACTTAAACATTGAAATAATTGAAATAGGTTTTGTTTGGTATTTATTTTCATCATTTGATTAATTTTTTAGCCGAGATCTTTCATCTCGTTCTCTTTTATTTACTCCATTCGCACTTGTCCCGTTTCCGCTATATACACATTTAATAAGCGAACCCCATCCACTACGAATCGGATTGATGTGATGTCAAAACCGAACGCACCCTGGGTAGCTCGGCTCATAGAGCGGGACCTCCCTTCACTCGTCTCACAAAATCCCACTCGTAACGCAAAACTATAACATTCCAAACTCTTTACATACGTAATTATTGTAGCATTAAAAAAATTATCCTGAATTTAGCTATATAACGACGAGAGTTCATGTTCCAAGTTAATTTTTTTTAAGTTTAATTTTTAAGGACCCCTGGTTGAGGCATTTAGATCTAGAGATATTTACATTACGCTTGGGAGGTGGCCTGTGGAACTCCAGCGCCAAAGACGCTAATATTGCACATCTATCTGAAAACTCTTCATACAAGAAGTAATTGAAATCGTCCGTTTTAGTGTGTCTCTCATGAATCTATTTATCTATTTTTCCTGAACTCTTTGTGGGCACAGCAGCAACTCGGGAGTGTCAAGCGTTCCGCTCTTTGAACTACTTTCCGGCACGTCACGTAACATCACGACACATGCCACATTCTGTAACGAACAGGAATGTACAAGTACATATTAAATGGCAATTAATTTCAATAGTTCATAAGTATAGGTATGTAAGAACAGATATCATATTCATTATGATAATGGCTATTGTTCATATCGCATATTACAGAAGAAGGCTGTACAAAGTGTTTGACTTGTAATATGTAGATTCTTGTTACGATCTAGGTTACAGCGATGTCGAGTAACTGGACGTGCCTTAACGGAACAATGATTAATTATCAAATCAAATTCTGTGCAAAGTCGTAAAAGTATCTTATTTCAGGACAAACATAAATTACATCGCAAACCTGAAGTGGTACGGCTTAGGACATTCGATAGGTGGCGCTGATACGCCGCTGACTGTAGATACCTCAAAATGTCTTTTCACGAATGATCGCAGAGTCAATTAATAATAAAACCCTTTTTGGGAACTTAGACTTATAGGAAATAAGCCCATAACCCCTTCCATATAGCGGTTACAAGTTGCCTGACATCCAAACATAATTTAACCCGCATTTTCCAAATGGACGGAGTCGCTGTCACCTACACATGTCTCTGTGTAGTAATTGCCGCCATTAATTCTGCTTTTCTGCGCAGCTCAGAGGCCACGTTAGTCATTATTCGAATTTTGGAAGTTTGAAAATATTTCCGCTCCTCCATTACGAGAAGGATTATTAATGCGGGGTTTGTATGAGTAGAATAATAGGGTTTTAGAGTTAGGATTCACCTTTGAAAGATGCAAAAGAACGGTGCTTTTGTGCGAAAGTAAAGCCTTAATGTTCATTTCGCGTAGAGTGTGTTAACGACTGCTTTGAAGATTTATTTAATGGATTCAGAAACAAAAGTTGAGTTTCCATCAATTATGTAATATTGCTCTGATTATCTTCGCTTATAAGCCGTGAAAACGTTTTCCGAAACATCTATATTTAATTATTTTCCGGTCAGCTTATTTGCTGATACAGCTTGGTTTTATAAACGGTAATTTGCTGCTTCGAGTCCCAAAAAGAACGGTGTGGTAAATTACGGTTATAAATACAGATCACATTGGCTAATTAGATCCAGGATTAATAGTAGAAGTGATTTTTTTAAATTCTAAAGGTATAAGTTCCGGCAATTTGTCGACCAATGATCGGTTATAAACTATTTTATATTCCCACAATCATTAGATTTCGCGCATTCCTTCATATTTAACTGTACTAAAGCTCACGCTATGAAATAAATGTTTTCTTGACAGAATGGTGAGGCAAAACGTCTGTTTTAAATAAATGTCGGTCTCCGAACAGAATGATGAATTGAAGTGTTTTTATTATGCTTTACTTTTACTGTTTATTTTTATGAACAATCTTCTTCCTTTTTTCTTTTTTTGATGGTTGATAAATCGCGAATCCGTTGATAGCAAAAAATATATTATATTAATCTGTCTCTCGCCTTCTCCAAGACTTGATGGAGAATCAAATTCCCAAAAGTTTCCTAGGAGTTTGAAACCTTTAGGAATTTCCCTATTGTCTTTTCTTAATTTCCTTATTGTCTCAAAAATGTCCCTCAATTTTCTTTAAGAATTCCCATTTCTAGGATAGAGTTTTTATGGCTATCAAGTTCTAGATAAGTTTCTTTACCATCCGAAGACCCATAATTCTTTTGTGGAGTTGCCGAGTTTTGAAAAGTTGCTGATTTAAAAATGCTATCGGAATAGCTAAGTCGGGAAACGCCCCACCCTTAGTTGTGATAACTTCCGAGATATGGAATCCCTTGATACCTATTTTTTAAAGATTTTAAAAGCGCCTTTAAAAAGAGATATAAGTGTATATCTGAACGCTCTCAAATGAGTTATTTCAGCTGAGAATTCCAATTTGTCAATTTGAATTCCTCATAGGCCAAGACATTGATTAACTATGAAATTATCTCGATCATATCAAATACAACTAAATTAACAGGCTAACTCCGCAAGGGAACCGTGTCTCATTGTTTATTAAGAACCCTAATAGAAACACCGAATTTCCGAGCCAATTCTCCATTATGCCCGATTCTAGCTAAGCGACTGCAACTTAAACTGCATTTCTTGAGTTAATAAACCTTGAGAATCGTAGTTTGTGCTCAACTAACCCAACGCTAAGCAAACTAAGAATTGTTTGGATTATTAGGGTAAAATATTAGGACGGGTATTTAGGATTGTTAGATATGGAAATTTGTCTTGAATATTGATAATGTTCTTAAACAACCGTAACGAACATACATACTCAAAATTTGTAAAACCTTTCAATTAATCACTGCCTTTGTCGGATTATTTGAGCTTCTCAAAACAACCGTTTAATCTGGAAGCTTATTATTGATTTTCGATGTACGTATAAGAGTTGCACACTACCGAATGTTCATTAAATCTTATCAAATTGGAAGCTTATTGCAGAAGATTAATGTTCCATAAAGCCCTTTGAAGTACCTTATAGTAGAGGAAAGTATTAAATTTTCAATTGATTAATAGCCAAATAATGCAAGTAATATGCACTTTTGCTCTAAATTGGCACTAATGGTAAGTGATTATACTATGTTAACTATTTCACTTCAAAACGTTTAATGAAATTTTGTTAAGAATTTCTAAGCATTTTTCTGAAAATAGTGACCAGCAAGTAACAATCGACTACCGACAGGCAACATTCAATATCCTCCAGTCCGACTTGAGACCGTTGATTTCTGAGAGACAATCTCAGAGTCAATCAATTTGTTCCTTTTTTGAGTTTTGATTTATTGTAAATTCTCTTAGATCCAATTTCAAAGTCTTGCCTTAAAATAAGTTTCAGTTTCTTATTCTATCGACAAAAATTAGTTCAGTTACCCTCACTTTTCAGCTGTAAATTGCAAGTTTGAAACTAGTCTTACTGTTCACAAACTTCCAATCTTGAAATTGAAATTTTGAATTTCCACTGCAACAATTATCACATATTTGAAACAATTAAAGGGCATGGTCCCTATTTGAATCTAGCAGACACCTAATAAATTCTCTCTCGTTGTTATCACCATGACTCTATGACTATCGATTTTCTTCTAGGTAACCTTTAGGCCCTCTATGCATATTGTATTATGCTAATGGAAGTGTTTCGTGTTTCGTCCATTTGATTAAATGAACATTAGCCTCAAAGGTCGCATTACTGGACAATATTTTGCTTTTATATGATGTCCCTTTGATTATTAAGAAGTTCAGATTGTTTATGCGCTTTGAACGCCTGTTGCTGTGATAAAACCAAATAAAAGTAACTGCCAGCGTATCTGAAATCGGCAACATAAAACCTAGTTTTATACTGTTATGACCCCTCATTCAGGCCTTTAAGTACTTCGCTATCTTCTGAATATTTATCATTCGTAAAAGTCTGCGGAATTGCAAGTTTAGTGCGGCTTTTAGAGTTACTTTGTAAGATTCCTTGAGGTGCAGTTTTACGAGCTAAAGTTATGGGGTCTCTAATTCATTATCAAATATAAAATATGTCTGATTGAGATATATTTCTTCGCGCTTAAATATTAGCATAGCTCAGTGGTTGAATGGGAAAAGGAAAACATGTATTGAAAGCCGCAAATTACCAAAACGATTAGGCAACGTTGCCTCTGCCCTTTCCTGTCAAATCGTGTCATACAGGATGTTCACTGAAATAAATGAGAAGCGCTGCATTGTCACTTGTAAAATGTAATGTAAAAGTCGTTTTAATTCCCATGCTACAGTCTATTTGCAGAACAGTTTACAAGGCTACGCAAACGGGTCGCGGGAAGGATATCTCTTTAAACCTCCGAAATACGGGTCTATTTCAATTTATTAATTTTGTAAGTGCCTGTAAACGAATCTCTCCAAATGCATTTCCAAAACTGTAGGTCCTCAAGAGAGACTTCCCAGATCGATATAAGATTATTCGGTTAAAGCGTAAAACAGCATTTTAAAAATCTATCAACATCTTCAAAATTTCCAAAAATTGATATTACGATACACTTTCTTTGCCTTACTTATCTTCTAGGAAATAAATGTTAATTAATGTCGCCATTACTCACGTGAAAAAAGAACGAAATTTTCTCTTTACGACACTTTTTACACGAAATAAAACATTAATAGAAACTCAAATAATCTAATAAACAAATTTCTCTGGTCATTATCTGGTGGTCGAATGTACCTCTAATATGCGAAGTAACCATTAAGGACTTTTCACTAAATTACGCTGCGAAATGAAAGCGAGACAGTTAATAATTCAGTAATGTACTGCTGCTGTGCACGAGTTTTCACTATGCAGACAAGGTGTCAAGAAATGTTTAATGGTCTATACATGTAACAACTTAAATTATACCATAAGTTCAAAAATTATGAATCCGAAGAAAGTTTTACACAAAAGGAGCTTTCAAATTGAAGCAGGTTCTTATCCCATTTAGAAGCCTTGAAGAGGGCACTTGACATGTGACACAACACACAATGAAATGTTTTGTAAGTGCCAGAGCGTTGTCTTAATACAGCCATAAAACCAAGCCGTTGGGGCTTATCATATATGGGGGCTTATTTGATAATTTCAGAAACATAGTGCGCTTTGTACGCTTTCGTAGCTCTTTGTCGAATTTTCTTTGAAAACAAAGAAGTGCCTAAGCATTTGTCTTTTCTTATGTAGTGTTTGATCATGCAATGGGTTAAAGCCTTAAGCTAGATTAACTAATGTGGTAACTAATCTATTGTTCCATAATTAAATTCATTCTACCCCCGACTTATTTAGAATAATTGATTGCCAAGCAATTTGCAGTACTATTCAACTACAATTTCTTGTACAGTCAGGACGGTTGTTGCTCACAAAGAGTGCATAACTAATTTCTTCTTAGAAGTTGCATAAGATTGTTCCACTATGGATTTTTCAATGAGGGCGTGTGTCCTTCTCATACCGATAAAGGGTCGGAGTGGAATTAATATCGCGCCTAGAAACCCTTGAGGTCTGAGGCATCGGAAAATATTTCTTGAGACATCATTAAAAACCCATAGGGCCTCGGTCTCTGAATCTGCCTTTTGCGCCTCGAAAAAAGGTCAAGTATCTGTCTCCCAGGGACCCATTTCGATCAAAGGGGAATAATTCTGAAGGAAAGAGGAGCTTTTCAAATTTATTGACAGGCAGCTGTTCCTTTGCGATGCTCACCCTGGTACGCAGGAGTGGTTATAATTTAAAGCGAACTTCTATTTATACCAACTATCGATTTTAAATTGAAGCTTTTATGCTAGGATAGTGTTTATTCGAGTCCATATGGAAGAAAATGGCTTTAATGGCTCTTTGATTACAGCTGTGTAACTGGACAAATTCATTTCCTTCAATAACCTAAGGCACATTGATTATTTTCCCATTAGCTGATTTCATTTACAGTTTTAAGTCGTCTACAAAAACTTACTTCCTATAATGGCGGAATGTATAGGTTGATGAAAAACAAGGAGAATTCGTCATAAGAAGGGCCACAAATCGTAACTTTACGACCGTTTTTGGGTTTCAATGTCAGAGCCATTTAATATCTCGTTCTTGCAGGTACGTGTTTTATGTTTAGCAATTTATCGAAAAGCCATTTGTTCCTGGCCCGGTCCTGTGATTAAAGACATTTTATTAGGTAACCCCTAGGAGCCGAATGTGGTTGGCACATAAAACATACATAAGCATTAATCAATTTTCCTACTTTTATGTGCAAAGGAAGGTTAATTATTTAAATTAGGTAGTGGTGTATATAAATAATGTATGAACTTCTACGATGTGATTTAGGTTGCTATAGTTGCGCAAAATTTTGCTTTGATGTCTAAGTTTTGAAATTATAATTTTGATCTTTAAATAAAGTACCGTTACGCCACTGTTTATTTATCAATGTATCCGCAACTTTTACTGTTTACATACAACACGTAAGACAGAGAGACTTAAGAGACACCTGAGACACTTTCGAACTTTCTTGTAAAATCTAAACAGCGAGTCTTCTCACGATGGGGCTCCACTACAACACTGTTTATTGACCAACACACCTGCAAATTTTACTGTTTATACCCAATACTTGTGAAATTATTTATTCCGAAATTCCTTGACTTAAAAGTTGAGTTCAATTTCTACAATTTTGCAATGCAGCCCTAGACTAAACTGGGAGTATTAATGTTGTTTAGGATAACCAAGGGTTATTAAGGGGTAAGAATCTAAAAATGTATATGTCCAGGGTTTTCAGTACGCAATCGAAGCCAAGGTGTTTTCTTTAATTTTAAATAAATTGTTTTCTCACTTCAAATAACTACAATCATTGAAGCACTCTATACATATAAAGGGTCACATCTAAAATCACAAAGGAACGATGTAATAAGCTCTTCATGTGTGAATACTACTCGAGGCAAAAGACAAATAAAACACATTCTCAAAGTCTTCCACTCTATTATTATTGGAATTTACACACGAGACGTTTGAGCATTGCAATAAGGCCTTAAGGCTGACAAATGCGACTGTCGTACTCATTCCTGGTCCCACAATTATAGATAATTCACCCTGTAATCGTAATTTGCATACGCAGTGACCAAAGATTGTTGAAGCACAGGCTGTAGAAATTATGCGAAGTTACGCCTAATTTAGAGAATAAATGTAGTTTCCATTGTGTTTACATCGCAAGAATTGGTTTCCGAGAATGTAGTAAATTTTTGTGTCAATAATTGGAAACAATAGATTACAGTTACTTGATGAGAGTTTATGGCTGACCGTGGGAATTTTTAGGTTGCCTAAGACGAAAGCGGTTAATTCCTTGGACCGTCCTTGCTATTGTTTGACGTAATTTCCTCGGTGTTGTTTTTATGTATAAGTGTTACACTTACGGTTGTTCACACTTTGATCTACATTCGTACAGTCTGAAACTTCGAAACTAAAAGCAACACCGAACAAATTACAATTTGATATTTAATCGACTAAAAATTACCGACTTGAAACTTTTTTTAGTTTTTCGAAATTTGTAATTGCCACCGCTGTCCCACATTCCCGTCCATGTGTACAAGTCAACTGCTCCCTGGCCAAGTGCCCGTCATTATTTATCCTGGAACGAAAACGAAAAATAAGATCCTCCTCTCATTACCCCGTGTGAAGCAATCCGATTTTCACGACTTTCTATCCCATTTATTAACACCGGTAGCTACGCCTCTGCCTCGGGTTACTTATCTATCGATACGTTTTATAAACTGAAAATCCTGTTCATTATTTATTATTTACAAAAAAAATGGAAAAACACGTTGACAACCTCAAGGAGATTATACGTTTTTTCCAACCCGCACTGTTTAGGAAGAAAGAGCAATTTAATAGGTAGCTTGTCGTGTTAATGTATAGCTACCGGCGGCCATATTAATCATTTCAGCTGACAAGTTGATCTTATAATTAACAGGTTCGAGTTAAAATTGAACTCAGAATTTCATGTTGGTAGATTGAATGAAGAATGGCAAAGAAAAAATACACCACGGTTACGCCACTGTTTCTTGTAGTCCTCGCCCGTAAAAACAGGTAATCTAATAAACCATAATATCCGCCACAAAGCCAAAATTTAATCCAATTTTTGGCAAAATTAGTAAAGCCCAATGATACCCCCTGGGAGATGTTGTGGGATAAAAACAGGAGTTTTATCCTAATTAGGAGGATGGCTTGTAATCCGGCCTGAAATAATTATGTGATACTGCCGGCGGTTAAACCTACGAAAAAGCGAGATTCAGGTCTAAATGAACATTTTCTGCACACTCGTAAAACACATAGTACTAGATTAAAAATCTCCAGACTCAAGGAAATTTAATTATGGTTACTTCGCGTTTCGACTAGTTTATATGCCCATTCATTTCAGGTATGTTTCGATATCTTTGCGTACCATAATAATTTGTGGTACTATAGGAGAAGCTATATGGAAGCTCTTTGATCTTGCAGGATTATGTAAACGTTAGGTGATGGGAATTCTTTGGCGGTTTTAGGTTGTAATACTTGCCAGCAGTGGTGTAACAAGAAACTGGTACAAGATTGTAAAGTTTAACCGTAAGTCCGTTTGTTTTTGATGCTTTGACATTAAGTTATTGCTTAAATAGTTTAAGCGAAATTTTAAAAAAAGTTCATACAAAACGATGGTATTGTTGGCGTGATACTGATTCATGCGAATCAGCCCATATTTGAATCATTCTTACAGTTAATTTTCAGCTTTTTCTACTTCTTCAAGCCAGATGTTTTCGTAATTCGAGAAAAAAATAGTTTGTATTCAATATGTGAATTTAAGAGTCAATCATTTTCAAATTCAAGGCGAAAATGAAAATTCTGTGAATCCACTTATATGAAACCAATAAACTAGGATCTGCAATTTTTTAACGCTTTTTTCAGAGGAATTTTTGAAACTTCTTTAAACAAACTATAATACTCTCTACGAGTTTGATGATTTTGAGGTTCAAAAGACATTGTTCTTGAGTAACAGTATTCCGTATGAAAATCGACTCAGATGTCTCTGCAGATTAAAGCATCACGTGACAGCACTAAGTTCTTAATTTTTTTTACAAATCTTTCTGCAAATTATTTTCTCATTCTTATGTTTTCGCTCATTTCATGGCTCCGTTTGAGCATCTCAACAGGTCTTCAACTGCCAAACAACTTAACAATTTTCATATTGTCTTCTTTTCATCGCAATTTAATTCAAAATCACTACAATTCCATCATCCTATTATTTTTATAATTTAGCGTGCAAATCGAGTATCAAAGCACCTTGTCCCGGATCTCTATTCGAGTGAGGTCTTACGCGTCGTTTGCATTGCGGTATACAAAATGGAAACAAGAAACCGGTGGATAATTGTACAATAATTGAAGCACTCGTGCATGTAATGCATGGTGTAAAGAGAGTTGTTAATAACTGGAATTTCACTGTGACAACCAATCCTGAGGATTTGTTCAATATGAAGAACTTTCGATTGTTGTTGGCTGGTGATTTGTGGCTGTTCAATTAAAACTCTCCACTTCCATACATCCAGCTGGTAATTGGCATCGGCAAAGATATAGGTGTGTTTCCATACAGAACGAGATAAAAGCAGTTATTGCAAATTACAACCGTGTATTCTACGTCATAGAGACCTGAAATATTAGCTCCCTATCGGGAACAGCAGACGCTAACAATTATTATTGCATAATGCATCGAAACTTGTATTATTGTTGGTGATCCGGATCCGTTCGGGAAACACTGTTTGATACAAGTAAACGGTGCAGCCTGCAAATATCTAGGCCAATTAATTTTAATGGCTTAATATACACATACAGCATTGTCTCTTGAATTTAACAGAATGTCTGTAATGGGGAAGTCAAGTTACGATAGTATGTCTGATATGCAGATTATGCCAACAATAATTTGGAGTGGAAGTTAAAGACGGTAGTTAGTAATCACTGTTCAATCGGTCTTTGAAGGTCAATTGGTTGATTCACAATTCTGCCGTGCGATTCCCAAAGCCGTTTATCATATAGGCGCAATTTGCCATGTGGACGAACCTCTGAAATTTAAACTATATTGCCCAAGAGCGGAAATTTCCCATTTCTGACACGAAAACCACCCATATCTCTTGTTTGCACTTGACTCAACTAGTACAATATGCAGAAATGAAAATGGCTAATAAATCTGGGCCATAAAATAATAAATTAGTTTCTCGTGTTACGTGTCACGCTACGTTGAAGATAATTATCCACAATTCAATAGCGAATTTCCCATCATTGTGATTCCGGCGCTTTCCGTGTTTTCGTTATTACTTACATAACGATTGCATTTTTGTTCGAACAGAATATTCTGTCGCAGTTCTATAGAAGCGCTACTTTGTAAGTTAGCATGATGTATGAATTTAAAATGGCACAAACACGCTGTTTATAATGTACAAAGGGATTCATTATTAGCCGTATACACCGAAAGCCGCTAACGACCTCGGTTGAAGCCTTGAGTTGGGTCACGGACGGCGACCTTTCCCAGACCCATATTCGTCTCTGGGGAGGATTTGGACCGGTCTTCCCTCCAAGTTGAGTCGTTTCATTTATTTCGGCTTTTATTTAAATTGATTTTTATGTCCGACCAGTTTAACAAATCTTAAAATTTTAAATCGGCCGTCTTGGTTTGAAGTCAATCGGACGAAGTGACGTGTTAAATCCCTGATCATCACATGTGTAAGTGCAATGCGTAATATTCATAAATGTAATTGAATTCCCATTGTTATTACAACCACGTGAATTAATGAATGCAACGGAACTTTAACTTGCTGACTTTTTTTTGACACTTTATCCCAGCATCCTGCAGCTGCCCGTGACCATGATACAGGGTCGGAAAAAAAATGCTTTTTAAATTTTATATCAAACATCGGTTTTTAATCGTGTGAAACAGCGCATTTTGTGTTTTATTTCCATCTTTGACTGAGAAATTACCGATTAATTTCTTTTTATATATCAAAAGTTACTGTAGCTGTTACAGTTATCTACGCCACATATGTTACTCATTATGGCATTGTTGAATTCTACGGTCCAATTAAAAAATATCCGGAAAAATTCAGCACGACTTCTTCCCGTCTTGGTCAAATACTTCTTCGGTAATTTACCAATCGGACAATGGTCATCCTACCCTACTTCTGAGTAAATAATCCCTGCCCTTGTGTTCTCGAATGATTTTTTTTTAATGAAAGCAAAGTATTCGTAATATGCAGTTTTAAATAGGGCTTAAAACCTTAGATCTTATTTAAAACATGGTTGAAACAACATATTGAAAATAAATAGTTTTGAATGTAATAACCCTGCCATGATACCATCAAAACTACCTTGAAACATCCAACGGTATCATTTCGCGTGATATTCATGACCCCGGCCTTGTTTGGGCCAGTCTAAGTCGCGATCTGCGTGTTGCGCATTCGCGCATTCCGGCCTTATCTAACGACCAAATACGGATCAAATGTCCGAGACTCTTCTACTCAAAGGTGCCTTTTCTCGAACTTCATTTATTTTCCTGAAACCGATATTATCGCACTCGGGTCGAAACTAACATCTAACGGTTTTGCGGTCGTTTTCGTTTCAAAGCGTCTTAAGGTGCAGCTAATCACCGCAACCGTGTAACCAACCACTCCTTGAAAACTCGAAATTATACAGGGTGATAGCCATATAAGCGTAATTGCTGCATATTTAGTTTAGTATGCGAGATAGTTCAAAAAATTGACTTAGGAAGAATGATGCGGAGCACATTTTAAAATTGTCGCAATATATACAAGACTGCCCAAAAAGGGCTTCTATTTTTTTTTTAAAGAAGAGCCCCGTGCAGAGTTTCTGGGCATTCTGTGTGATACGGAATAAGACTGGATTTACTTATAATCATGTGTATTTTCTTATGGCATTGCCGCTTCTGATGTTTGTTATTGTTAACGATATGTGAATGCCGCTTCTGATGTTAACGATAAGTGATTACCAGCGGTGAGTGGACATCTCAGAGATTTAGCTATCTTTACGTACGACTTACCCCACCTTCATTTCTGAGCTGCTCAGAACTTGCTTTCAACCTACCTGCAAAGAAAAACAAGGAGAATTAATAAAAATTGCTTTCGAGAATAACCTTTTTTGCGCATTGGTGATATTAAATAGCGCTCAGTTAGCCGCAAATTAAACTATAATTACATAAAACTCGCTTCGAGCTACACTATAGTTTCATTGCGAAATCAGATTCCGCAATTTAATGGGAAAATTGAAAACAATGGCACAATTTATAAAAGGAAACTCCTATTGTGTAGTCCTTTATTGTTTAACTGGAAAATTGGTTCATAACTTGTTCTAATTATATATAAAACCCAACTGGTAATAAAACGGACCTAAGGCTAGTCGAACTCGTAAAATGGAACACCAATAACGAGGAATTAATTCCCGGCAGGGCCATCAATAATTCGTCCATCTTATCCACTAATATAAACGTTAATAAGCGGCAACACGAGGCCATCAATAAGAGTGTCGCAAGTTTGAAAATTATTAGTCAAATAGTTCTATTACAGTAAATCTAAGCCGGAGATGGTCAGGAGTATTTTGCATGCAACTAATGCGAAAGCAGTTACTTCTTCTCGGAGACTGGTGAAGATTGGCGTTTGCTGATAACCTTCTGATCATTAAAAACTCATCACATGTGCAGTTTCGCTTTTGTTCACACTTTCAATGTCTCATCAAGGATTTTTTTTGCATTTGGCATGACATCCATCACATGCTTCGACGCATTTTAACCTTTTGTCTTCATTTAAAGAGGAAGATTTATCTTCTTTATGGATTCATGTAAAAGAGTTGTGAATGGTAAAGTTGATGGCTGCTGGAATGCATTGAAATGTCTTTGTTAAGGTGCTTCGGAGATTGCTAACGCTACAATATTAAGGGAGTTTAATTTTTTAAACCATGACTATGCTGGAATATCTGACGGTGTAAATTTCGCGTAGTTCTTTCCACAGAACATCTAATCTGAAGAATACTACATCTCGGTATCAATTCGCTACCTAAGAGAAACATGCACATTTGACATGCCAATCTCCCTCCACCTCTTACGAAGCATCGAGTCACCAAATTTAAATTAAGACGTTAAAACTTGTTCCCCTCATAGCACGTTAATATCCCAAAAAATGTGCGCTGTGTAGGTTCTAGCATAACTTGCTTGAGAGATCCAAAGTCACATAAAGTTTCCCCCAATTTCCCACAATTTTGTGGATGTTGGTAGTTAGGGATGAAGTTGGAGCTAGGATTGTTGTAATAATTGTGTCAAAACATGTGGAATAACATCCTTTCACCTTTATTTTCTTAATAAATTTCACTGGAAGTTTCCCTAAATTGCTTATAATTTTGAGGAAGTTTCTTCACAAATTTTAGCTTTCGTGCTTGAATTATCAAGTTTAAAAATTATATTATAATGTTCGTAAGATATTTTACAGTTTCGACGAGCTACGTATGGACAGCCATGAGATTTTTAGTGCAAATAATGTACATAAACGTGAAAAAATTATTTTAGACCTTTGACGTCAGTCCGACTTAGTCAAAACCTCATAGCCAGCATACTGAGTACCGTATAGTGTTGTAATTTTTTAAACACAATATAAAGAGGCTTCTTGCTAAATAAAACTCATAAAAACGAGTTAACGCACGGGATTAACAATAAAAACAACATATGGCTGCTCGTATAACACATGCAAGGATGACCGCTCTTCTCAGAGATGAACAAGCTGCTTTTCAGAGACGCTTGATTGGACGCATTCAAAAAGTATAATTAATGATGGTTTACTAATGCCGCCGAGTGACTATCGACTGTTTATTAGACTGCGTTACTGTTCCCATGTAATTGTTACGTAAAATTTATTCCTTACCTGATCAACGCCACCCAGGCCCATAATAAGACTGAAGATGTTATAGAGTGTGAGTACGTACCTATCTTTTTTGCAGGCCTCCTTAAGGTGGATGGCGCCCTTATGACCGTAGGTTTGACCAAGTAAGTAATACTCCTCTTGTGACTAAGCCCTGTGGACTTTTTCCGCCTCACAGGGCGCCTGCGCGGCACTGGTGACACCCCTGGAGGAACGTACACGCTCGCACATTTTCCGTCCGAATCCGTATCACTAGAATTATCACTAACTATCGACACTAGGGAGTCTTCCTCAGAGAAATCTTCCAGTCCTCCAGAAGGATCCCGGTAGGCATACTTGGAATCACCTCGTTTTTGGTACTTCCTAGAATCATCCAAATCCACCCTCCTGCTTTCCTTTTGCAAGTATCTATAACACGCTGCGGTAACATGCAGTTTTTTAATTACTCATGCAGCTTACCTGTGTTCTCTCCCTCTCTCCCCCACGCAATAAGACTCACTGGACTGATACTCTTTCCTAAAATCCTTGTTGCAGCACTTTCTCACCACCCCATACCCACTGGTAACACTAACATGCTTCTGCTCTTCCACTCTGTCATATATCTCCAAACATTCCTTACTCGTTTCTTTCTTCTCCATGGAGAAACTCTCCAAATTGATCTCCTCATCATCGGTAAGGTACTCGTAATCCCCTGGCAAACTCTCATATAATCCCTCGTCAGTACTATCTAAACTCCTAGTGGTGGAGTACATGTTAGAATCGAGAGGATTGAAATTGCGAATTTCCTGCATTTTTGACTTAAAAGAGGGCTTTTGAGAACCGGACTTCCGTTTTTCGGGGGGTACGAAAATCATGGGGTCCAGTTTAAGGGAGGCGACTGCCCGTTGAGGTCTCGAGCAAATTACCTGGTAAATGTCGCTTCGGATTGTACCTAAAACATATAAGGATTGTGAGTATAGATAGTAATATGATGATTAAAGTTATAGTAATAATTGTAGGTCTTCTTGTTTCTCCCTTTAAAGAAATCAGAAGTGCCCCAAAACTATATCTCAAAAGACTCTACTCGAGAACTCACCACTATCCTTATCTTTCTTCTTGCTCTTCTTCCCCTTCTTCTTCTTCTTGCTGCTCCTTCTCAACGAACTTCTCCTGCTTTCTACCAAAATCGCACTGCTAGTCCTCTTAAAGTACCCATCTCTGCTGACGCTCAATTTGGGCTTGGGCTTAGACTTTTTCCGGAAGAAACCCCCCTTGGATCCATTGGGTGAAAAGTTGGCGTGGAAGTCACTGAGTTTGGGCGCACTAATCGAGAAACTAAACCCGGAGTCCTTGCTCGAGAACAATCCCGTTGAGTTGGTGTTATTGCTCGTCGAGCTTAACGTCCTGGTCACCGGTGGGGTTGAACGTTTTTGAAGACGGTTTGATACGATCGGATCTTCACGTAGATCTTTCAAGGCACTATCCAGGGAATGATGGGCAGGAGGCGGGTTTGTGGAGGAGGATTTGGGCATTTCTAGGCTTCGCGGGGCCATGGCAGGGGCGTCCATCCAGATTCTTCCAAGGCTTATGGATAGAGAACACATTTCTTCGCTTCCTGAGTCTGTGGGTAATAATAATGGACCAGGGCTTTGTCGCGACCTCCTTCTCACCAAAGGACTTTTTTTGACATCTGTAGAATCCCCCCACGGGAACATTTCCACTGCAGAATCATTGCTCTCCTTCCTTTGCAGATTTGTGGGAGGACTATGGCAGATATGAGTGGAAGAGGTGTTGTTCTTTCTAAATACTGGAGATGAGGAAAGCTGCCGAATGACTGGAATTTCTACTTTTTCCTCAGATGCCGGCACGTAGATTATAGTCCTCTCAGAACCTTTGGGCCTACTAACAGGCACTTCTTCCCTTTTAATCTCCTGCAGCCAGTGGCTATATACCACCACACTATTCCCCTCATTATTAGCCCGAGATTTTCTGCCGAGAGTCTCCTTGATGGTCGCCCCAAGATCGCCTTTATCGACCTGCACTGAACTGTCCACCTTCTTTACAACCTCCTCAGGAATTTGAGCCAAAAATTCCTCCTCGGAGACGGTTTGCGTGGCCACTTCCAGCTTAGGAATCACTTTTTTCTTGCCCCGGTCCAAGTAGCTCTTTCTGATGGAAATTCTCTTGAAGGAATCGCTCCTCTTGAAGGACGAGCCGTCTTTGTCCTTCTTCTTTCGCCCTCCGCCCATCAGGCGGCGGAGGTTCTCGAAAGATAGGGGCTTCATGTCCTCAACTCAGGGCTGGTTTTGGTTGCTTTGGAGGTGTCATGTTGGTTCCTCTAAGTAGCAGCACTCCCATGGGGGTGCAGCTGGGCCCGATGGGCTGTTTTGGACCTGGACATCTTTTGAGATCTAAAAAAACAGAGTTTTTTGGGTTACAGTTTCCAGGGAAGGATGAGGTTTATCCTGGTCGGATGAAATTCGGAATTCATAGGTTGACTTGATTTTCAACCTCTTCTTCAACTTCGAAGTCTGAAGTGAAACTTCACGCATATGGTAAAATCAAGGACACTAAAATATGTGGAGTCGAGTCAGGCATTCATTCTTTAACCAGTTTTATTGTCGAGTCAAGTATGGTATAGAAATATCAACCAACTTTACTAGGCGAGTCTTTTCAGACAAGATTACTTTGGCCCTTCGTTGAAGAGATTAAAAAATTAATTGAGCAGCAAAGGAAACAATAATTATTGCTGAGTAATTTAATCAACGTCACCATCAGGAATTCGAAACACGATCGTTTATTGGAATGTAATCAACATTTCTAATTAAGCAACTAAAATCGGATTCAATTAGCGGAAGCTCCGTCCTAACAACAAGTTAGTTCCTTTGGCTGTACTTTAAGGCGAAATTCCGGGAAAGGCACCTCGTAACTTTCCGCCAACTACGCTCGTTTCGTCCAAAATCTCCAGTTCGGATTAATTTTCCTGGAATATAATATCCCGATTTTATCCAGCTAAAAACAGCTAGCAGGGCGATTTCCCTGCATTTTCTAGCGGAACGAAATTAAATGCGAAGCAGAGTTGATATTTGCATTCGTGATGCAGGATGTTTGTCTTTTCAGACTGCATTATGAGCCCGATATGTTTTCCCCGGGAAAGTAAATCTTTTTGGTGAAAATTGGATAAATTTTGATTACACAGTTATGGAGACGCGACTCTTGAAATTAGGTTCTACGAGAGGAAGTTTCATTTACTTTTTACAGTGCAATTCGTCTACTCGCAATCTCCACAGAAGATAACGGGCTTGAACTACGAAAACTATCATCTTAATTAGAAGAAAATAATGCCTGGGCCCCATAAAATACGGCTATAAAAACAAACACTGTATCATGTTCAACGGCCTTTGAAAGTTCGTTAAACTCGTACCTCCACGAATTCTGTGAATGAAATACACGATTTTAATGAGCCGGAAGATTGAATCGGAAAAAACGCCGCATTAATAAAGATATTTTATGGGAACTAAAGGTAATTTCTATATTCCCCTCAATAACATGGTAGGTATTGACCTGAACACTCCGATAAATCAAAATCTAAATATATGAGAGCGAACAGTTTAACCTGAAGCAGATTTATCTTCGTGCTATAAGTACCAGGTATCTTTTATGTTTCAAACTATGGGTAAACAAGGCCGCAGTAAATAGAGATAAAAACGTTGCACGAAGAGATCTCGGGGAGGATAATGGGTCAATTCAGATCGTTGCCCTTCATGTCTTCAGTCATATCTCACCTCATAAACCATCGCATCAGTTCAACATGCATCGACTCTAAAACTCAAACAAGGTTATTTTATGAGTGACCCTCTGTTTGAAACGTTAGTTTACCATGGGCACATATTGTACCGGCCGTTTGAGACCAATGAATGAACACACTGAAAGAAAATCGTAAAAGGAAGTCTCTCGGGTATAGTATCTGCCTACTGGATTTCACGCCATTTTAATTTATGTATCCGTACATATTTGAAAAGTGAGGTGAGAAAATAAATAATACCTACTTCTTTGACTACAATCATTCTTCACAGGATCGCGTGTATTGTACCTGGTTTCCATTTATGGCAGCAAAGAGAGTAAACATTAGGGAGATTAATAGCAGCAATCAATATAGACAAACCTTATACGCGGAACTATACGGGTTTTTATGACTATTTTCGATCCATCAGTCTTCCGAGATGTCGTAGAGATAGAGCAAGGATTATTCGCACATTGATGAGAGTGTAATGTA
This sequence comes from Euwallacea similis, assembly GCF_039881205.1. Taxonomy (NCBI): domain Eukaryota; kingdom Metazoa; phylum Arthropoda; class Insecta; order Coleoptera; family Curculionidae; genus Euwallacea; species Euwallacea similis. The sequence goes on along the minus strand of NC_089641.1, from coordinate 173,517 downwards.
TGCGATTGCTGGTACCACCATCTATCTGGCGGTTCGGGTTAATTGCGAGCTTTCACGTTAATGAATTAATCGAGAAAACCGTAAAAATTTATCTCCTATAAACAAATAAGATATGGTGCTAATGCCTTTGTTTATGTATATCGAAAGATAGAACGGATCTTTAAAATTTATGTCACAATTAATATGTAAATGTGGTGATTTTTTTTAACGACCTCACCTAAGTCTGGTATAAAAATACAGTTAAAACCATAAAATTCAGAAAAATCAATCAAACAAGATTGAGATCTTCAACAAATTGCCCATAAAATGTTATGAAGGGTTTAAAAATTTTTTTTGCTAATTACATGTTACCGATGATATTTACACATTAGATTGGCGTCAACCTTAATATCCATTAATCCAAATTAGCGAAACTTCAGAAGTTTTTCGTCATTTCGTTTCTCATAAGGGTGTTTTATGTCAAAAAGAAGATACTTTAGTGATAAATAATTAATTTTCCAGTAAAAAAGGCATATAAATATAGATCAGGAAATGACTCGTTACCAAAATGCCCGGTGCCAAAATTTCAAAATAGTTGGTGGTAAAATGGTGCTCATTCCAACTCAAAACTCGATAATTATTGAAGTACCTAGTTCCGCAATATTTAAAGGTAAGTATGTCTTCTTTTACTCACGGTTCTCGAATATATTTGTTTTTATCTAACATACATTACATATATGGAAAGCACTTCTTGCGTTCAGATCTTCACGCTATGGGCGTTCCCGCGCGTGGTACTTTCGAGTTTTTACGTTTGTTGTTAAAAATCATAACGGCGCCAGCCAGCCTTCACGGCTTGTTGCCTTAATTAGTAGCATGTACTTGAACTTTAATATATGCCCTGAACAAATGTATCTTACATAGCTTTGCGAATTGGACCTTCGTGTTCAATGTGCCTTCGCGGTTTGGACGAATTTTCAGATTTTTCATATTTCTCTCTGTTTGATTCTTTATTTTAATTTATCCTTTATACTTGAGGATTGTTTGTTAAGAAATATATTGTATTTTTCAAATTCTATGCACAAAATCTGCATTCTACTGAATCTACTAAGGTTCGCGCTGTTCCTACATATTATCAGAACCCCATAAATTAACTTCATTCCTTTTTTCCCAAACCCACCGAGACTCATTCATAGGCCTATTACGTAACATTTTCATTTGCGCAAAAGGAAATGAGAAACGACTATGTATGTTAAATTCGCTTCGGTTTCTTTTAACAACGTAATTAGCCTCGGACGAACCATTTTGCAAAGGGAAAATCTTGTGAAAGAAACTATTCTACAGCCACGACACGACAAACGGCACAAAAAGCCAACTTTTTATGGGTTGTTAAGCCTCTCTTTGATGGTCCGCCTCATGTGAGGCTTCAAGTTGCCCTAGGAAACTTTGCAGAAGCCCTTATTGCCATTATATTCATGGCCTCTATTGCTCTATAATCGCGGAAAATTTCCCTCATAAATAAGTTCGAACGGATTTACGTTATACGTGTCACCAGTTCAGTAGGATCGTTTTATATTCTGGGGTTTTCGAGCTTTATGTTGGCAGCTCATACACTTCTGGAATATTGATTTCCACTTCCCGTGGGAGCAACTTTTTCGAAAATTCACAGCTCCTTGACCATCATTAATTCGGCCAATTTAACTAACCAATCCGTTAGGACAGTAATGAGGGGCTTTGTAGTGGTACCTGAGGATTTGACTTTGTAATTTTCGCTCTCGTGCCTTCATTATAAAGTTATTTATTATAGGAGTCATTGTAGCACAAGGATGTAAGTAAATAAAATGCCCGATGGGAAAATTTTCTTTGGAATATTTTTTGCATTAAAGATAGGAAATAGTTACGCCGGTAAGAGCTTGGATTTAGCATTTAATTGCGCGGAAGTTTATTTAAAATAATCAGGAACAAGGAATTAGAAAGCAATCTCATCAATAATAATGAATCCGTACACAAGGATCCTTAATATACTTAGAATTTTTAACTACCACTGAAGAGCCAGAAAATTGTAACTTCGGCAATGAACAAAAATGGAGAAACCTAAAAGCTTGTTAAAATAATGGAGGATATTATAAACTAAGGTCGGAAATTGCACTTAACCTTTTAACCGATCCGGTTTACCCTCTCGTTATTAACGGCGAGCTTGGTCAAGATCAGGCTTTTTCTTCAAGCGTGAAATTACTACGTAAACCGCTGAATATCGGTCTAATATATTTTATCTCATTATCTCTTTTTGTTATTGTCATGTAATTGTCTTTAGGAAAATTAATCCTGCTAGAATATGCTTGGTTCTTATGCAACAGATATTCTGAAAACGTTTTTAGAAACGTTTGAGAAACGGTCTATTGCACGCTCTATCTTGCCATTGAACGTTCAAGGAAGCAACAATAAGTTTGAAAATGAAATAATTTTGTAGCATTCAAAAAATGTTGTTACTTTATGAAAATTATGTTACTTGATAGATTTCGCGAAACTTAGACGGAGACAGGGCGATCCGTTTTGCTCTATCTCAAACCGTTATGGAGCTATAAAAGTTGAAAAAAATTCAAAAATATACGCCTATATTTCAAAATTAGTTGGAGGTAAGTACAGCACATACTTCGTGGAAAACATTTACAAATGACCATAGAATTGAAAAATGCAATAATACCCCGCATATCTTGTTTTGAGATAAGAAAGGTTTGGTAGCCTTAAACCTTGAGTACGCCACTGAATTTCTACTAGTAATAACCTGACGTCTTAGTTCGTACAAGTACGTGACTAGAGGGGAATGAGGGTATCTTTGAAAAGTCGAAATCAAAGGCGTAGAAGGTAGATTAGAAAAAACACTTGGTTTTTGAAATTGGAAGAAGTTGCAGCTGTTCCTAAAAGTAGTTTTTAATACTGAAACTGGGACAGCAACAGCCTGACCTTTTAAGTTGATTAAAGCTTTATTACCTACGTTTAGAAAAACTGTCCCTTATAACGTCCCGTAGAGAAAGCCTGTTAACTGAACATGCCTTTTACGGTACTTTAGCTTGCATTTCAAGCTGATTCCTATATCTCTATACTTTTTAAAAGCAAATTTAACTTTTCTAGTGCCTTTTAGAACGCCACTCTTATCCTCCAATAAACATAAGTAGCTGATGCCTTCAGGTCCTCGAAAGTCCTTAAACTTTCATGGCAGCATTTCGTGTCCAGAAGGGCACGAATGCAGCTTCATGCATTTTTTAGAACCAGATCGAAGCTAAAACGATTTAGAATTTCCTAGATGTACATTTTAATTAAATAAACCGCCAAGTGCACATCCGCATTTATTGCCGTTTCGTGACCATAAATAGTTCGTTTTTTGGGCTCAGACAATGTTGTTTGAAATTTGTAAATGTGCCAATCGGAAGAAAGTCGTCTTACGATAACAAAGGAGCTTCGCATGGATGCCATAAGTCGTATTGCTAACAGTAATTTATTGTTGCTGATCTTTATAAGGAGCGAATCGTTAACGTGAGAACATAAAGCTTTTCCCAATGCTAATAAGAGATCCTGTTAAAATTGAAAATTGAAATACAAATTGCCACTTAATTGTGCGTTATTATTAGCATTGCTGTGGAAGGCATTGATTCGCAGATAATGAGCCGAGATTAAGCCAATGACTTTGACATGTTTTGATTAAGTGTTGTAGTAAGATATTACTGATTGTAACCGCAACGTGGGCAAAAAGAATTAAAAAAAAAAAAACGAAAAAAGAAGTCACATTAAGCCAAGAGGTCATAACACCAAATCCGCGAATGCTCGAGCACTAAACGTCCTTGCTTCCGACCTTTTTCCATGCCCCCACAATTTATCTCACCTTTCCGTTTACCGCATAATTACGTGTAATTAAAAGCGTATAATGGCACGGATATTTAGGAATTCCGAGTCGTGCTGTTAAGGCCTAACGGCGCCATTTTTACCGTTCTTTCGGTTTAATACACCATTTTTTAATATATGCCAAACTCGAGGCAATCAAAACAACTGTACTTATGAAGCGAGCATGAAGGCATATCTTACGTGATTATATTTATTCTCTAACGTTATGTATAGCCTAAGGAACATTGGGAGAACACACAGGAGTTTGATATTATGTGGATTCCATAAGGAAAGGCTCATATTAAAACTATTCAGCGTGATTGCGTATACTGTTCAATTCATTCTCCAATTTGTAAAAAGCAAGAAAAATTGCAAAATTCCACTGACTTGTGCCAATACCTTTTTCAGTTTTTCCAAGATGTGTCTACTTTCAGGTTTAAGGAAAAATTGTATGTGGGTTCTGTAATACACTTAAAATTTATGGAATTGGACTGGAGTGAGATTAGAATTCGATCGTTGGAATTTAGGGAACTTCGAAATCCTTCTTACTCTAAGGAGTTCAAGTTTTTTTGCGAATGATGAGTATCCTCTATTTGTGGCACATTTGTCCACAAATAGAAGATACTCATTGTAGAGGCTGTAACATATCAGCAAGGAGATATTTACAAAATATAATATAAAAGATAATGAGAAGAAATGTGAAACTTCGCCACCCTGTATACTAGAAATGGTGTGTTTTTGATCATGGGTCTATTAGCATTTTTTTCATTACTTTGCAGAGTGCTATCGCCCTCTGAAATACGTGTAGAGAATAGAGCACACTCATCACAAAGCTACGAGTCGCTATTCCTCAATTTCTAAATGTAGATGATGTTCATTATTGAAACTTCAATTCACCTTCCTTCGTTTATCTCCTTTGGTTTTCTCTCAACCACAGACTTACAGCCACTTACAGCAATGAAACAAATAGGTCTCCCAAGGGCGAAATAAAAGCAGAAAGAAATCGCCATAAAATCCGAAGAAATCTCCCAGAAGAGGACCGCACAGAGCAATTCAAAATGGCCACGAAAAGTAGAGGAATAAGTCATAATTTCATTATTTTAATATTCAAAGAAGCCCTTAAGCCCCGAGACGTTACCCGCGAGACATAAATACACACATTAAGAACGGCATGATACGAGAGGAGAACGAGAAGATTAATAGTTTATTGCGTGGATGGTGCGTTTACCCTAAGGCGAAAGTGTGAACCTGTAATATAGGTACCCAGGTACCAGCTCCCAGACGCAGCCTTAAGGTACTATCATCCGCTTGAAAAGATCATTTTTAATGATTCAAAAGATAATTGAAATGCAGCTGAAATAAATAATAAACACATTTTCCTAAATTTTAAAAGATCAAGACAAAATTCGACGCAACAAAAAACAGATCTGAAGCTCTAAAATTATGTCAACTTAAGCACAGGTAGTACAATATATGAGAAACACTATTCCCACATAAATGATTACGTTAAGGCATGACTACACACACATAATATGTATGTGAATATTTTACGTAAAAACATAAATGCATGTGCATTTGCTATTGTTGCCAAGATTATGTAACCAGATATAACAATGGATGAATTTACTCATTTAACTTATCCATTATTTTAACCTCGATCGTGTTGGTGTTACATGATCGCGTTTAACAGTTCCAATGAGCTGAGGAGGCTCTTTAAATGCACTTACAAACAAACTTTTTCACAAGAATTTCGACCCTTGTGAAACTTTCATAATTTATTAAACTCAGAGCTTAAAAACCTAACAAATTGTTGTGCTTTCTCTAAGTTTTTTCTTGCTGTTCCTTGGAGCTAACTTATAATTAGATAATTCGAACTGTTGGCAATCGCTTCTAGAACGTTAAGTGGCAGAAATATCTTAAAAAGTTGTTTTCGAAGCAATAAATTCACTTCGCTTTAAATATTTATTTGCAAGTAAAAAATTTCATTAGAGCGTTATTTCCCCATTTCATTACCTTTTTATTGGCACCTAAACACAACAAGAAAATTTCTGTTTTAATTTGTCGACGAACGAATAGCGAAATCGAAATCGGTTTTGAAGGAATTTGGTGCCAATATGTATGTTAAACAACAGTCCTAGATGTTGAGAAAAATGGGCAATTGGTAGTAGAAAAAGCAAGAGGGAACCAAGAACTTCCTCCACATGTATCGAACAATAAAAAATACACCTATGAATTCGCGCTTTCTACAGGGTGTCGGGAAATTAACGAACAATTAACGCCAATTTCCATTCTTTATATTCTACAATATAACGAAGGTGATATAAGTTAAAAACATAAGGTACAGTATTACGTGAAGAAATTTATTTTCTTAATGATGAAAAATTTGTCGAAACAAAGTATGCCACTGGCTTATTTATAAGGAAACAGTCTCAATGAGGCTTTATAAGAATTGTTTCAACTCACCAGGAAAATGTTTCGGAACGGTTTAAAAACCCTTCTGGGAAAGCGCACTGGTCATTTTCAGTATAAGTATCTACATATAAAGTACAACATGTAATGTATATTTAGAGTTTGCGGGGCTACCAGAATGAATCTTAAAAAAAGCTAAAATTTTAACATCTCGTGTGTACCTCATTTACAAAGCGTTTGCCAATTTGAGACACCTTCATTTTTGACCATAGAATTTGGCATTAAAGTATTGCTTTTTAATTTCGGGGCACCCTGTATATTGGTATTCCATGAAGACTAGAATCCATATATTTCGATTTTGTCCAAGATAAAATTACGAAGTTTTTTCTAGGTCTATTTAAACCGAAGAACAAGCACGTTTTACTCAACGACAAAACCCCCATAGGTGTGGCCTTCGTCTTATTAAACGCACCTAAACTGGAGCGAACTCATTTCTCAAAGCAGCAAAAAATCGATCTTTTCTCGAAAAAGAACTACTTGTAGGTGTTCCCCAGAACGGCTACACTCAGAAACCAGTATGTAAATTTTGTTACGTATAAATGTAATTTAAACGATGTATGTCCAAGTTTATTGTCTTTCGCCTATAATGGTTTTATGGGATTTTAAAATCCCAATTGGGTTGATGCTGGACTTGGAATTTGAAATTTAGTTGACCATCAGGGTATTACATAAAGTGTCCTGTACATTAGGTAACTGTATGTAAATGCCGGCTAGAAAGAACCTTATAACTGCTAGGCACAGATGATGTCTTCGCATCTGTCGCACACCGCATGACGCTTGATTATTTCCATATGGAAATTAATGACTAGTACATGAATATAACGGATGCACTTCTTTGCCATTAGAAAGAGAATTGCAAAATCGGGATTTGGTGAAGCCATGATATTGGGAATATTTAGATTTTTCCTTTTCGCGAGGGAATGTTGCAGCGGTTGCAGTAAAAGTAATTAGAGGTAACGAATTCGAATATTAGGCGGGATTCATTGGGTGTTTTAATGGTACTTTAATTAAGGTTTACTGTTATTTTTAAAGTAAGTTTTCAAAAGCGCAAGCCTGGTAAAAAAGTTCGCTAAATGTTGCGAATGACAGAGAGAGAGAGAGAGAGAGAGAGAGAGAATATCACGAATTAAGAAATGAAATTATACTGGGCAGAAAATGCCGATGAAATGTCATGAGAGAGATAAAACACGCTTTTTTTTTCAAATAGATAAATCGCATTTTTATTTAATTTCTTCCCTGACTTTAGAGAGACAAATAAGAATTCCTCTGAAAACGTTGAAATGTTTAATAGGCTCATAAATATCACATATTTATATCTAAAGATTTAAGGCTAGCTAAGAATTAAGCGGATCCTTTCGCTGCTCCACCTACTTTTTCAATTTTGTTTAATTTTTCCTTTTTGAGAATTAATTTAACTTTTTTGAGAATTTTGTATGTTGATGTTTGTTTGTTTACGTTCGGTATAATTAACTCAGTTTTTCGAATAATTTGCTATATAAAATCTTGCTTTTAGATGTGGAAAATCCTTCTTAATCTCATTCCAAGTCACTCAAAAATCTGCAAACTTCCTTATGATTACCATCATCTAATTCATCACAATCCAGATTAATTTCCCTAAGGTTACCTCAGCTTCGGGGAGAACTTCCTATATTAAACTTCATGTTTACACACCAAAAAATTTAGAAATCCCGTAATTAATGTCGTTCCGGGTCAAAAATCAGGAAACTTTCTACACTTTCTTATTGTAATATGCACGTTAAAGTTTGAGTTCAGTCATCCTTCTCTTTATGTCTTAATATCAATCCGATGTCTCCGTGATTGTTCTAAAGACATTCAAATAGATTCTTTCAGTTTCATTTTCCTTAAATAACCACTTCAGGCCCAGGCTAGTTAAGTGCGGTAAACACACGTCGTTGGTCCGGTAATTGGAGCGTAAACCTATTATTTTAAATTTGCATTCTCATTAATAAGAACGTGTTAACCATTCAAATTGCGCCGCAGTGACACAATTACCTTACAGGCATCATCCTTAATCATTAGAAAATTTAAATTTCTTTAATGCTTTTTATAAGAAATATTAAAGTAGAGTGACTAACATAAACGAATCCTGAATTGTGAGAAATATATTTCGCTGCAAACTACATGGAGACGAAATGAAAATTTAAAAAATATGAGGGCACGTTTACTGTTCATTGGGCAAGTTCCTCTTGGTACGGTCCACATGGGAGTTTATTCACTGAAAAAATGAATAAGCAATTTCATTGTGAAATTAACAACTACTTGCTTGCAAAAAACATTCCTCAACAGTGCATTATGCCATCGAAAACTTGTATAATTCATTTACCTCCTGCCATATCCGGAACACATATTGACTGGGGCAGGAAATTCATTATTGGAACTGAGCCCAACGGGGTCCAACATGACTGTATGCATTCACATCTCAATTAAACTGTTTCAGTATTAGATATGACTATTAATTCGCATTATGACTGTAGCAGTTTCTGCCATTGTAGGGAAACCTATATTAGCATCAAGTAGTCAAGAGTTGATAAAGGGTTTTAATAAAGCTTAATTAGAACATCAGCTGCGATAACATCTGCTGGTAGAGTTGAAGCGGCTTTCTTGTGAAATTGAAAGGATGATAATACCCAACAATTTCAATGGTGTTAATAAAAAAATTTAACAAATGTGCAGCTTTGATTTGTGCCAAATTAGTTTGGGATAATTAGACGAAATTGCCTATAAATTAGTTATCAAATAGATTACCATTACGAAAGTGGACAATCAGGGCTTACTCAACACATGTCATTAATAATACTGCCAGATTTATAGCCATCAGGAAGTTAATTTCGTCCTTAAATCGCTTCATACGTTTCCATTTTAATTGACGGTCGTACCAATAAATAAGGCTTAGGAATGTTCGACATTTAAAAAACACATTATTGAACTCGACTAGTACCTCTAATAAGGTTACGGCTAGTTTAATGCTGTGCTTACGTGATGTGACAAAGCGATGTTCATTAATCGCTCTTTTAGCAGCAGAAAAGGAGGTCTGAAGACTTGCATGTCCAAAATTTCCTTTCTTTCCTGCGCAAGAACCATTTGCGCAATATTTCTCTAGTAATGGTACTTAAATATTAGCGTCAATCATTAAACATGGACTGATCAATAGGATATTGGCACGCAAACAAAAACAGTAAAAGGGACCACTCCTCCATTAGTCTTTTGTTGCATTGCTGGCATTTCGGTTTCACTTTTTGGTGGGTACCGTCCACGTAATACCGTTGCGTAAATATTTATACCGTCGTGAAGCCATTGTAGTCTTCAGTCTGCACTTTATATTTATTATTTATGCGTGTAAATTTTCATGTTGCGTGGGGTTTATGTGAGAATTGGTCCTTGTTTGAGTTTCAGTATAAGGAAGTTTTGAAGATACATAACACAGGAGGGTATGAGAAATTGAAATAAAATTGAGCTTGAAGGCTTAAAATCTAAAAATTGTGCCTGTATGAAAATGGAAGTTTGGAGTAAATTATACTGTCATCATGTCAACAGTTACTCCAAAAATGTTTGACAAACAGGGCGAGTTCGCAAAATGTCTTCAGTATAAATGCAAACAGTACCCTTGTTGATCTTGGGATATCATGAAATTTGGCAATTTTGAAGTAGAATTTATTTTTTAACTGTAGTTTTTTACGTTTCTTCGATAATCTGAGGTCCCGGAATATAATGGCATACATTATGGCACAAACCCAGGTTGCTGGTTCATTCCACTGGTACAGCTATACAGCTATTAAAATTCCTCCAGATGGAATCTTCATTATAAATTTGGAAGTTTGAACTGAACTCCAATTTCTCCTAGGCTTCTAAAACTTAAATTACCCTGATTTTGGGATTATTATAAACTGAAATTAACTGACTGCTATTCTCATGAAATGTTACATTTACTGAATCTAAAGCTTTACCGTGGACAATTTCAGTAAAAGCCCATTAACACATAATACAATAATAACGAATGACACTCGAAACTTTACTGGGTGCTCAAACTGCAAATGTCCTGTCCATTTATTCTCTTTATAGTAAAGTTTAAATTAGGAAATGATTTTGGCAGATATTAAGTCGTAAAACTCATAGAATAGTGAGTTTCACATTATTTACGATATCGTTGGTTTAACAACAAAATTTACATAAAACTGAGAAGACGAACTTATACAAAATGCGTTTATCAGAAAGCAAATAAAACTGGGAATTTAATCTGAAACTATAGAGGAAACTCTCGCTAGAGAAGAAAAACAATTTAAGGAGGTGCTACTTAGGTGCACTACTCAAGTTTCGAATTTGTTGCAAAACGGAAACTTTCTCGGAAATGTTGTCGGCACAAGAACTAAACTAACTAATAGTAATTGTTGCTGCAACCTTGCGACTGGCAATTTATCAAATCTCGACAAGAAGGAACGATACTTGTTTGCGAGTGGAACTAAAAGTGTGGCACCTAAACGACTTTCATCAATCACCTAAGAACGATCGATAAAAATCATTGGCTGGCACCTTAATGATACCTCGAGTGATTAAACTCACTTAATTGCTCCTTCTTTCGCAATTCCTACGCCACTGAATGAGGTTTTATTTTGATAGCAATTAAAGGAATTTTTAATAACAAAATCGAACACTACATGCGGTAATTTCATTAACTAAGCTCATCAAATTCATATTGCACTATATCATGGTTGTGATTGCTTTACCAATGTACATGACTTCGGTTCAATTAATCCATGTTATTTCGGGTTTTTCATGGCCGCAGTAATTTGGAGCTTATTCCGAATAAATAAATCCAATTACAGTTTTAACATCCGGAAGTTCGCAAATCAATGCATTTTAAAAGTTGATGTGCACTTCCATTTAACCCAGATCCAGAGGAACTGACTCATGGCGTGTCAACAGCGGATTAATTAGATTAGCCTTTAATTTCGATCCCAGATCCGACACTGCTGATTGCAGGATTAAGGCTTGTTTGCACTACTAGAAAGACGGGTAAAGTAAATAACTGCGAATTTCCCAAAGAAGTTTATAACGAGATGAGATTGTGAAAGATAAAAGTTCGTTTCAGTTTTCTTAAGATCTTTAAATTATGGGAAGCAGCAAATTATGGACTTCTCTCATACCAATTTCTGGTATCTTCAAAATTGTTCAAAATAGTCAATTCAACATTATCAATTTTGTCAGGTTTATTATCAAAAATAAATATACAATATGAGAAAGTTTGAGCTGGCCTTGTAAGTAGTATGCGCTTTTCTGCGACTGCTCAGGATATTTGAGCAGAAAAAAATATAAGAAAATTAAGAAAAGCATTCTATATATTTATACTTAAGTATCCGCAATAGACAAGTTTTAATTAGCGAAATTGCTGATTTTTGAGCAAAAAAATCATTTTAGAATTTTGAGACAATAATCTTGGTTCTCTTCTCAAAATTAACGGATATTCTAGAATTTTGATTAACCTGCACAGGCCTTAACAAAGAAATTCTCTCCATTTTTTATTAATAATAATTCTATTAAACGTAATACAATATTAGAAAATTGACCGAATTGTCTATATCTCTATGGCACAGAGAATTTTTCTCTTGGAATACTTCATGAACTATTACATTATTACCCTCACTCAGCCGAGTTCATTGATTTATTTGACTGCTGCAGCCATGAAAACTGCGCTATTGGGTGTTAAATAATTTCGGAAAGTCATCATAAATCATCCCCAAACGCGCTTATACGTACAACTAATCAGATTACGAACGGATCCGATAGGGTGGGGTTATGAAACGTGCCTTATGATCCTCAGGAGCTTGTTTAATTTGCCGAAGGAAGTTCAGCACACCCCTTGGTTGTTATCATACCAATAATTAAACTTTTTTTGAGCGCCTATAAAAGCTTTCTAGATGAACGATCTCCTCAATATTAATTCAAAGTTTTTCCTATGGAGAATAATGAGAACACATATCTTCTGGCATTCTCCTTGGAGAGAATGGGGCGTCGCCGCCTGGTGCCAGATATTGTTAAGTACTCTATTATCGTCCATAGTGTATGTATTAATATTGATGAGTTTCACGAAACGGTTTCATAAGCAGAATTTTGCATTTAGCTACGGATGTTTTACACGAGTAAAAATGCGTGTATTAAAATCAACCTTCCTGTATTACATATCCGGCATCTACAGGAATGGTTATCGAGTGTTGGATCATACAAGTTGTTCTTTAATATTCAACGGTTTTCAATAAACTTGTAACTATAGTTATCGAAACATCTGGAAGTTGTATTTATAAAGTAAAATGTCCGTTCAACTTGGCTTCAAATAAATTTAAATAGTAATGAAGCAAGGAAATTCAACCAATGTATAAACATAGTTCCTTGGAAATAATTTATTATTTAAATTGCTTTGCTCCCTGTGTTTAGACTTCCATATCGGTTATTTGCAATTCCGATGTCTTCATGAATCCAGCAAAGTTTATTAGTACTTCTCTTACTGTTAATACGTTTCCCAATACAAGTGCAGGCGCAAATCTTTGAAGAAGTAAAGGCAGCGTAGTCCCTATTGTGCTTAATTCCAATTTTCGAACTGAAATGTCAGGTCTTTGTCGCCTGTTACTAGATGTATGTTGCGTGGGTTGACAACCAACACGAAATGGTTAAAAAATACCTTTGAAACCTTCGCCGTAATTGCGTTCCCGACGAAATGACTTTCACTTTTTTTTAATACGTAATACAATAATTGTAATTTATTATTATTCTCTAAATGAGATTGACTAGCAGTTGAGTAAAGCACGCCTACTGACTTCTAAACTTGGCACGCGCTGAAATTTATTAATTATCGCAGTATAAAAAGTTGTTGTATAAATTTTTCTAATTTAAAACATTAATTTTTTTGCTGGGAAGATCCCGTCCAGACCTGTGAGAAACAACGACAGAATTTCGGAAAAACCCTTCACGGAAAAGAGAAAAGTCTCGGATGTTAAACACAAAAGCATAGCACAGAGAAAATGTCATCTTTTAATTTCAAATAAATGTTTCGTAAATAAAATTGTAGAAGCAACAAGGAAAACATAAAAAATATTATCTAACTGGGATGAGGCAAAAACTTTCTATGGTAATCCTGTGTACACAGGGTGGATTTGTTTGTCCTGTAACTCATGGTTATGTACATCGTGACAATACCCATTATAAAAGAAGGATGAAAACGGCGATCACCCAGGGAACCCTTGGTCAGGAGAAGAAGGGAAAGAAAGAGTGTCCTCAATTCGAATTCCTAATTGGCTATTTTCAGGTAGATTTCTTGGAAACATGAAGTAGATATTTTAGCGTTTGAGATTCGTTTAATTTGTATAGTAGACCACTGTGCCATCAATTTTCTATATACAGTAAATGCTACCATTTTGAACTTTCTAAAGCACACAACGCAATAATTCTAGAAATAAAATCGTTATGTTTAAAAGATAATGATTTTTGAAAATGATGTAAAACACTGAATTGAGAAATCGCCATTTAATTATGCCTCAGTACGGCTTCAGTTATTTATAATGCTGAAACAATTTTGAAATAAAAGACCTACGTGATTTTAAAAAATGTATCCCTGAATCATGCCTGAGTACGCCTCTGCTTCCCACATATTGTAAATGTGACAATTTTGAAGCGTATTAAGAAGTCGCCATGTGAACAAGGGGATATTTGAGATTTTATGTGAAACAATAAATTAAGTTTGTCATTGAATATTAAACAAATTCATAATATTTTCAGGTAGTAAAATTTAATACAGCATTGCTTACATCACTGTTTAATTGAGAGCTCAAGACGTAGAAATAAGTAACGAAAACAGAATAAATTAAAAAAAAGGGCGAGCATGTGATAGGGAGAAACTGTCCACTGAAGGCCTGGACAAACCTAAACTCTCACGATTCCAAATTACAAACAAAATTGGGGAAATTAATTAGATTGCCATCGGATAATGTTGCCGTAAATGTCTCATTTTGACCACTAAATGACTCTTTACTACCTTCATTCCGTATTAACACTTCCTTTGCTTAATGGTGCACGTTATAATTCACCAACCATAAACGATCTGGTATATGGTAATAAGGATTAAGTAAGTAATTCTGAGAAATACCAAAGAATTTCTCTTCCTCCCTTTACACTCGAATTGCCAATTCAAATTGACTTCAATTTTACGCGTAATTTATTAAAAGCAAAAAACAAGCCGCAGACCAATTGGAAGGTGTTTCGATACAAATTGAATTACACAGAAAATCCAGCTAATAGAATGAATAATTGACAATAATTTTTGTATGCATGAAAGTAAATATGTCTTGTCTACATATTAAATGGACCTCATTACCTGTAGACATACGACTTTTTAGCATATTTTCACGATATGTGGCGAAGGGAGTTGCACAGAAAACAAGTGATAGATGCAAAAGCTATTGAGATCCATTTATTAATTTGGGCACGGGAAATAGAGCCTGAATTTAAATTACATCGAAGACTTTGTAAAGTCGTGAGCACCAAAATCAACAAGCCCCAACAACAACGCTTTTAGAATAGGTATACCGACCCGCTCCAAATTTATGGATGTTGTTCCAAAAATTTCCATAAAGGGACACTTGTAATCCCATCCAACCAAATTAAACCTCGTTGTCTTTGCCTAGAGGGATTAGTACGAGGGTTAGCCAAGGTTGTGCCGGTAATCAAGCAAGAAATGGTGACTATAATGCGGTTTTTTGTTTATTTCTAGCAAGTGTGACTAGATTAGGTTTTAAATTGTGTCTGTGTTTAATCTAATTTCCGAAAAAAACCGGAGGTCATATTGCGACAGCACAACCTTGCTTTGCAATGGCTGGTTGCAACTTACCATAAACAATGTTTGAAGCACTTTTACATTGCCACTTTGGAATTTCCCATTCTTCTTGCAGTTGAAAAATCCAAAAATTATTGTGTCCACTTGAGCCAATCCCCACTATTAAACACAATATATTAATTTAATTATCATGACAGTGTTAATTTGCATCGTGGTTGTTTACCACTCCATTATTGATAACCATATATTATGCATGCAGTTGCAAAAAATGCGTAAACTCGTGCTCAAAACGCCCTTGATGCTCCCATGTTCCATGAAACTGTGAATAACAATTAGTTTTTTTATGCGTATTAATACCCATAACAATAAACTGTTATTGATGACATAGCTGACATTGAGCAACATATTCGCAGTAGATCATGAACAAACGCTTTCCATCAATAATTTTTCCATAACCGTCAGACTAGTGAAATTTGCCCTATTAGCCACAACTTTCCAATCATAGTTTCCCAGACCAAATTGCTTGGTCACTGACGCTACTAAATTAAATCGGCCGGTAATCAACATTAAATAACTCAAGCGAAAACGAAATTAAATAAACTGAAGACATGAATATTTAAGACAGTTGCCTGACTTGGTGAATACCCAGGCAGTACCTAACTGTAAAGCTCACATTGAAATTAAAAAAGGACAATCGCAAAATCTGCTCCACGACAGACGGTGGTACCGGGTCTTTCAGGTTTCGTAACTGCAACTATAGAGATGGACCGTTACTTGTTAATTTTCTCTCAATAGAACAAAGTGCGATTTTTTGAGAGACATGGGATTACAATAAAGTTTAAGTCGGTAATGATTTTATTCAGAAAATAACCAAGTGAAAAAACTTTTCAGTGAAAAAATATACGGGCACGTCTTCAATTAAATTCAATAGTATATTCGATTTGATACTTCACGCCTCTTTAAAGAACCGATTTAATGTGAAATTGATTTAATTCAGACACAGTAACGTGCTTGTTTAAAATTTAAAACGAACATTGATCACAGTGGTCGTACAAAAGTCATCCGACCAAAAACTAAGCCATGGTTGTATAAACACAAATTTCGCTATTATTGCTATCTTGCGAATAATGGATGAACTCGCAGTTACGACTGTCGAAAATTTTATAATAACGTGTTCAACCGTGTTACCGAATAAACAAAACTTCGATGGAACCAACAGCTGCTCAGTTGAGCGAAAAAGAACTCCATTATTGGGTCATAAGCTATACATAAAACATGTAAACTTGTATATTACGAAATAATTGTAATGACCTTAGTTTAAACACTGTAATCAGTCCATGCTAAGAAATAGCAGTCATGAATAAGATTTCTCAAGATTCTCAATTCTCAAGATTGCAACAATTATTATCTATTCATAAACTGAATGGCTACTGCCAACTTATTCTTTAAGATTGTGAAAATTTATTGGATTTGCAGCTTGGGCGAAGAAATTTTCCTTAAGATTTGTGTTTCATTTTTCGGTGGTTAAAAATATCTATTGCCAAAAATTTCAATGAAATTTTTCTTCAGTGGAAACTTTCGACCTATCGTTCATATTTCTCTCTGACCACCTAAATCCATCTCGAATTATGGAAAATTGAAATTTTCGGAAATTACCACGCGTATAAACAGGAGAAAACTGAAACAAAGTAACTTTCCAAAGAGTGTAAAAAATTAATAGTTGGCGATGTGAATCTTAATAAACATGATTGCAACAGTTCACTTCGTGTTAATTACTTTATGAAGATCTTTTCATGCTGTATATTTGTCAGGATTGTAACAAATGTCATAGTAATAACTAATCACTGAGTAAACGCGCAGATGAAACTGCAATTAATTTCTTTTTCATTTTCGCAATTTAAAACGTGTGAATTGGAAAAAATCGGCAGGGGTTATTTTTCAAGATTATAACCATTATGGTCTCCTCACAAACCGAACAAAATGGAATTGCAACCTGCAGAGCAACAAGCAACTCCAATCAAATTTCCCAAGACTGTGACGATCGTATTTACTTCGAATTCATTTATGTAAGAAGAGCTGCTCATATAATGGCCTTTTCCTCAAGGCTGAGGTAATTATCATGAACACGAAGGCGGGTGTGCAGGTGGAGCTGCAAACTGCAAAAAAAATTTGGACGGAGGTGATTTTTCACTAGTGTCATTGCATGAACCATTAATGCAGATTTGCGAAGAGTTATACACGAAAAGTTTTTAGCCAATGTTTCAAGATGTGCCCATCGTCATTCGAATTGCTGCGAATCGCTAAACTTATCCAATAAGAGCTATCCATAATCGTCTATTTCTCAATAATGTAACAATAATAAGGTGGACCCCCAAGTGAAGCTGGAAACCGCATAATGCGAAAAAATATGGACTAACGAAAAATTTCAAAATTGTAACCATTGTCTTGCATATGGTATATAAACTAATGCATTACCGCAGATTTGCAATGTGCTCAACTGCAGAAAAACAAACCAATTTTACCCAGACTATAATTATTATTACGAGTATTATGATCGGATGAATCCAATTTAGGAAACAAACTGGCGAAAACTTCTAAATAGTTACAATTGCTTTAACGTAAACTTAACACCACAGCGGATTTGCATTTATCACTGTCATTTTTGCCTGAAGACAACTTGGACATGGATTATCCAGTTTGATATCATTAATTCATGGTCCTAAAACTTAATTTTTGTCCGAAACAACATACGTAAACAAATTGTGCTTGTGAATAGTCACAAGCACAATTCTGTTGCAATGCAAATAAATCATAGGATTTAGCGTTATGAATAATCCTGGTTTTAGGACTACTTGTAATGGATATATGCGATCCATTTACAAAAAAATCTTCTATTTCTCAATAATTAATAAACACCTAATAAATTAATCCTCGGTTTAACATCGACAAGTAACAAATTCTTGGAAAAACTACAACCTATAATAGCTGCAAACTCATAATAATAAATTTCTAATAACATTTTTTAGCAATTTTATTATTATTGGCTCATAAACTAACATTGATGCGTGTTTACAGTTGGAGCTGCAACATGCGAGGCCCCTGTGGCGCAGCTATTCGTAATTAAGACGACCATAATGATACGCTATCTAATACTGCCCTTAGAACGTATATATATAATGTAGTTCATAAGTATGAGAACATTTAAATATTCAAGAAACGGCTTTGGAAAACATTACCATTGTAAACTACTAAATTTCCTACAGGGAGATTAAATGTAATTCCCGATTCAATGACAATGGAAATATTACCAAATGTACGCTTTTTTCTTTATGTGCCCAAAACTTTCTTATTTCAAACGAGATACCGAAGAAATTACATTTTTTGATTCTTATCAGCATCAGTAAACCTCTGAAGTTCCGAGAAATAACAATTATAAACAATGTTTCGACATTGTAGAATTTCAATTGGCTTTTAACGAACTGGGAATTAAAGGCATAAAGATGTGCTCCCATGAAACAAAAAAATAAAGTAAATGAAAAAATATGAACAAGCATATTCACCGGAAAAAACTATCGATTGAGGCCAATTAAAGCACTCAATTTTCTGTTAAAATTCCTGGTGTTCTCGCTGGCGGGATGTTGATTTATCCACCCTAAAAGCCACTTGCGACACTGTTATCTCAACAGTTAAAACACATGAAGTGCCCCGAAGTGTCGTAAAACTGATTAGACGTTTGAACAAGATTTAAGGTGGAGCGGCCTTACATAACAACCAACAATGCGAATGATACATCAAAACGGTGAGATTTAAATAGTGATCCATCTTGTTTATGATGCGACCGACCGGGGTTTAGCAAATATGCTAATGCTGTCGGGCAAAAATATTCATTTTTACTATTTCTCTATTTTGCATTTCAATGTGGTGATTTTCCAGATGGACAAACAGGAAAAATTCTGGACTATTTGGAAGCATTTTAAGCAAATTCGCCGGTGTTAGCACTGAATGCAACTGCACTGTATGGTACATAACCTACACTAACCACTATAGATCACCCATTAATCCAGGGTATTCAGGCGATATCCGCACTTATCACAAGAGAACCACCCAAACTTCAACCACAACAAACACGGCTTAACTTAAGTAAAGTCGCGGAACCTCGGCAGTGCTCACCGGTTAACTGAGGTACGACTAGCTCGGTTTAGCTGTCTTTGCCATTGGTACTGCTTCGCATGCTGATCGGGGGGGGGTCGGGCGGGGATCTTCTTCTTCGATGGGAGAGAGTGATGCTGTGGTACCGCAGTACAGGGTACAACCACATATTTCAGACTCTTTTAGCTCAATCAAAGAGCAAACTGCCCTTAATATTTGCGAGTAGTGCCTCTGCTTAAAAATACTTTTGGTACCACATTGGTACCAAAACTATTTATTTAAAAGAGACATTCTTCGGACTTCTCAGTGAATATGTATACTTAAAGGAGGACCCTGTAGAGTGCAAGAAAGGCCGATCGGATTGGGTGGTACCTGCACCGTACACCATAGACGGGTTATCGTGGCAATCTATACAGGTCCGCGGCGAAGCAAATTAATCTACGGGTTTATGTAAGAGTTTGGGGATCCGTAACAACCGATTAAGGAAATGAATTTGTTTAATTTTGCAATTTCTTAGCTTCACAGTACTACTTACATGAATTAACGGATATTTACTGGGGCATTGATGGCTACGATTGGTTCCGGTTACAACACTAATCTAATTGCGTTTTATTGTAATTCCGGAAAAGTTTTAATGCGTATTGAAAAGCCTGATCGTTCCTCATTCGGAAGTAAAAAATACAATTTTTTTTATATAATTTGAGATTTCAATATAGATTAATAAAATCAGGTCACTGAAAATTCACAAAAATAATTAAAATGCTTTTAAAAACATCTAAATTATTTCGGATTTGATTCTTGGAAATTTTATAATTATTCGAATATTTATCCTTGTGGAGTGTCGGGTTAATAATAAATCAGTGACGTTTTGGGTTATGCATTTTATAATTACTTAAACACATCCCATTCAGTATTAGAAATTGTGTTACTGACGAAAGCAAATGTAGCATCGTTGCGGCCCAATGAGTTGCCACCATCAACTCTTTAACGATATTCCACTAACCTGAACTAACGAAAACTAATAGCCATCAAAGTTGTAATCTGTAATCCAGTGACAATGTGCAGATTTATTGACCTTGCTTAACCACGTTAAAGTAACTTCTCAAGCGAGTGTTAGATAATGTTTCCTTAGGATAAGAATTCTCCGAATCTCATGAATATTATACCGAAGTATCAGGATCGAGTTCCGTTAATTTCCTAATCATCACAGCGAGGCCACTTTTTAATCGACTTAACTGAGGCAACAATAATTAGCGATCCGTGCATGTCGGACATCTTGATCTTTCATCTCGTTTTTTCTCCTAAAAACTAGCTGTGATTAGCTGGAACTGCCCTATTACAAAGTATAGCAATAATAATGGAGTTGTTATGCGGAGGAAAAGTGTGGAGAAAAAAATGTGTTTCAATAATGTATACTTACTGTCTCGGTTTTTATTAATCCCAACGATGTTTTAAGTTTTAATAGAAATATTGAGGACAAGTACTTACCTTCTGTTTCTGGTTGAGATATGTTTAAAACGTCTTTATCCCTTACTGGGACTCGAAACTGCCCGACTGAATTTCAACATTTCTTACCTGAAACAAAAATTAGTTAAGCTTTAGGGGTGTTGATTGTTTGATGTTTCATTTTAAAATGTAGAGCACGTCCGATTTAAATGTCTATTTCAGGAGAAAATAGCTCTCGAAGAATAGTACGAGTTACGAATTGGCCAATTGCCCAACCCGACTTTCTAAGGAGAAAATTGTTCTCCGTACGGAGAGCTTGAATTCTGAATGAATTTTCCATCTAAGGTCGGTTAAAGTCTGTTTAGTTAGAACTACTTATGAATGATGAAAAACATACTCTCTCTCGATCACTTTAACTCGGGTAAGTTTTAGGTATTGATCGCCTGGTATTTTATTATAAACTGCAGCACCACTTCCCAATGCCCCATTCCTAATGCAGGCATTTACCGGTGGAACCAAGATCGAGTACGAAAAGTGAACCAACATCCGAACAATCCCAGTTCCTTGGCCAATAAGCCAAATGCCTTGGGCTGCGGCCGCAGAGTCAAAGACCGGACGGTCCGGCATCTGTGCAGCCACATCGGCCATAATTTAATTAAATAACTGATCTGGGTGCCCACGGGTTCCTTCTCTCTCTCTTCGTCTTGCTCGATGGTCGGTGCAGCAAGTGTCATTGACAGGAAGATTAAAAGGCTGCAGGAGTGACGATAACTGGAACTCCAACAGCCAGTATATTAAATTTCGGTTAATGAGGTTCCTTTGGAACCACCACAAAAACGAACCAGATTTACATGTTATTTTTTTCTTTTTGGACAGTTTAGATGGATTTGCTTGAAGACGTTTGAGAGAGTAAGTGTTCTGAGTTCCTTGCATGCCAGCCTAACAGTGAAAATGATTCCAAAGAAGTCCTCACAGTATTCTATTGGAATCATGTAAGGATTTCTTGGGTAAATCTTAACAAACATGTTTTGGTTCAGATTGTAATAAAACACTCATTATATAAGATGCCCCAGAAACATTAGTACAAATGAGTATAGCGTGCTAGCGAATAAAATAATAGAATGATTCAGCTAAACTTGCGTTATACAAAACTAGCTTGTTTTCATTCTACAGGGTCTAAAAATATTTTTCAATTCTATAAGTTGGGAATAAATCTCACAGTGTTTGACTGGTCCCAAAATCATATCTCCCAAAGCCTCACACAACGCGTTAATTGAAGCCTCATGTTGAAAGTGATGTTCTCTCTTTCAACGAGGATTTTCTGTGTTCTAAGAATGGCTGTTTCTTCAATTAATTGTACCTCTCCTTGAAACTGTTGTTTTTAATGAACAATATTTTATTCAAGAACAAAGGGTCATGATATTGCTTTTGAAGTAACAAATTACAAAAATTGAATCTGGGTTGAAAATCCCTTGGCTTGAAAATTTTGTATATTCAGAAAATGGTACAGGTTTCCGTGGAAGTCTAGAAATCGAATGTTTACTGATTGGGTTGCAGCTGTTATAGTTAACAATATTTAAGTTTTAAAAAAATGTACTTTAGCATGGTGTCTTTTTCAGGACCCCTCCAAGAAGACGTTTTGCTAAGTTTTCTTCATATAAGGATATAAGTGGGGAGAAAGGTCAGTAGGATAGTAAGGAAAACACAAAGCTCTCTAGGATCGGCATCAGTTCCAGATTTGTCAAAAATCATAAAACCACTCTTGGACCGACTCGTTTTGGCGCTCAACCAATACCATCACGCATACAAAATCATTACGAGACTTATTACCTTTTTCCTCGGGATGATGCTGCATACTGGTATTGGCGATTGTCTTTAATATTGATGATGGCGGTACCATTTTAGAAGGCACAGCCGCCATTACCCGAATAGCGATTGTATATTGGCCAATAAGCTCTTTCTTTTCTTATTGGGATATACACACGAGCCATATGCGGGGTAATTGGTACAAAATGCAAAGCTCCTTTTACGCTCAAGATAGGAGTTGGTTTTGTCAGTGCAAAAAGCTGAAATATGTCAGTACCATTGCCGGGGCAAATAACTGTAACTAATCGGAATGGTATGTTATTACCGGGCAGCTGTAAATTATCAATGAACCACGTAAAACAGCTCTATCATTGGCCCAAGACAAATGATTTATTTAATGCTCGAGCCCACACTGATTCTTTAAATTATTTGCTTAAACGGTACCATAATGATTTAATGGGGTTTCGCAAAAGCGACAATTGCAACAGCCCGAAGCGTACCCGCGTTATTACGGATAACAGCGACGACATAGAAAATAACCAGGTCATGGCACCTAGACCGTAAAAACTGATAAAAACAGTGTACTGTCAAGTGGGTGGGAAATGCAGATACCACAAATTAATAGGGAAATACCCTCAGTTATCTCACAAATGTCTCATATTCAAAAGACCGAAACTGCTTGATTCATTACATCAAAAAGCGTTTCTGGGACCGCATAAAGTTGCTCAAGTGAAAAAGAAGTGGCTAAAATAGGAGATCAACCACTGTGACTAAAGAAGTTACGTTTTTCTTCAGAATCTTGTCACCTGTTGAAACCTTCAATAATGATGATAATCACAAAGTATTGTTATTACTTAATGCCTGTTAGAGCTGCCTTTGTTTAAACAAATCATGAAGTTCACAAAACACACATATTTCAGTCTTGAGTGCAATATATTCGCAGGCAGTCTAGTCAAATTAGTTCCGCGAACTAAAATTGCAAACTCGTTAAGTCAACGATTTTGCAATTATTGGAACCTGTCTGTTATTCAACATGTGCCACACACGCCCATAATAAGGAACATCCCATTATAACTGAACCTATTTGCTACGGAGGAAACGAGAAACGGAGATATGGAGTCGAGTTTGTTTTATGCAGTATATCCGACACTTGAATAAATTGTGTTGAACTATGAGAACTTGAGAAGATATAAAGTATAGTGTAATTCGGTTTTAGTTTATATCTTCCTCCAAAGTCGAACTTGGGAACAGAGAAATCTGATACGCCCACAATAAAGCTTTAAAACTTTAGAGGATTAAGTTCAAAAAAAATTTAGTTATAGAAAATAGCCAATAACGCAAGATCTGGAATAACCTTCGGAATAACCAAATCAAAGACATGCAATGTTAAAAATTTTAGGTTTTTCCCATTTAGACCAAAAATCACATACATTATGAAAAATGAGTAACCTGGATTATTTCCCAATCAAACGACTAAACACGATGATATTCTCCTAAATTAATCGGTTTGTTCCAATTTTTGTCGATCTACTACTAGAATTAAAAAATATGGGAAAATTTACATTGAAGTCCGGAAAAATTAATCGTATGGTGGTGGAACAAAACTGGTTTGAAAATTAATTGCCCGTAATTTATTGAACAAGTATTGAACACACGATGTTTGGAATACAACAGCGAATAAACTTTCATTTCAATTTTTCTTCGTCATTCTGCAACAAATAGAAGTCAAATGCACTGAAGCAATATTGCTCGAAATACTAATGTGAATTAAATCTAATTACAAATTAGATAATTAAAGGCCAAATTAAATGATCCGCTGTTAAACAATTACTGCTCACTTAATACCGAATATTCGACCGATTTTTTTCCCGCCCAGATTGCCCTCCAAGAAAGAAGTTGTGGAAACCTTAAAAAGAAAGTTCTATCGAATGTACCCATATACAAGAAACTAAGATAATATTCAAATCGAAGTTTATTCTAGATAATTTCATATTTACAGTTACAACTCTTTTTTCATCCATAACTTCACTAATATAACTTAGTTTTTAGGTAATTCAACTGCTCTGTATTCTCCACAGAGTTTATCAGTTGATTAGCCATTACAATGGCACAAAGTAAGCTACATCCGCCCATAATAGAATTCAAATTCGAGAACTTATTTATGAATATTCAATTCGATGTGCAAACAACAGTTTTCGAAGGTTGCGATTTCATTATGTCAAAAGGAAACGAGCTTACTCTTGCAGCCGTTTTAAGTATGCAAATTAACGGCCGACTTACCATTAACTACCAGATAGCATTGACTGGATAGGCCCGTAAAACAATACGACTTTATTTGCATGAAATTTAGCCCGCTGTGCTTTGACAAAAATGGCTGTTTTTGACATAATTAGCCCGACATGGTATAGGTGATCTAACTCAATGCCACCACTGTGTTTAAATTTATGACAAATCCTTTGATTCGCTTGATTTATGTTGTTTTGGTTATTACAACATTGACCTTTTTTAAAACGTTGTCAATTATCCATGTGATTAATTGCCTTATTTTGTTTAGTTATTGGCACTCGACTCTTTTGTCAATCACCGGCAGCAATTTCGATCTCACACCTACACCAAATAAAACATTGAAGGTTAATTAAATGTTCTGGAATTTACATTAAAAAATTTATGCATAATGTTCCTGAAAGTCTGAAAGTAACCAACGCACTACGAAGTAACAACCGTTCATTAAACCTAGCTAAGTAACAAATGGCTATAAAATGGCTTAGATAGCCAATAATTTTCGACAAATGCCAAATTTTGAGCTTAACAGCAATTTTCGCGCAATGGCGTATATGCATGCAAATTGGTTGTTTAATTTTCAAGTTGCAGTTTGTGGTTGGGTCCGTGAATAAAACTTTTCGAGTCGATCTAGAACGATTCGCTCGAGGCACCAGTTTTTGTTAATGGGATTTCCAAATTTAGAAACAAGGACCCGACCATTCTGGTGCCGACAGCACATCCGAATCGATACAAGAAGTAAATCGAAGCATCAGGCTATATTTTATTTTCGGGAGTTTCAAACGTGTTTAAAAAAATCAAACGAAATACATTTGGATGGATTTCGCGAGCCATCCTGCAGTAAAAATTTGCGGAGTAACAATCAGCTGAAAACGAGCCATCCAAACAAAACGCATTCCTTTAGATGTAAAACGACGCATTTAAAGTAAAATTTAAAAAAACCTACCCAACGAAGCGTTTTCACTCTAGAAAAACGACCTTTAAATGAAAATAAATAACCCACAAAAGTTTTGAAATAGTACTTTTGTAGGTCCAAATTGTTTAATCAAAAATACGACTACGATAGAAGATTTAAATATTTTAATGACCACTAAAAAATTATTCAAAAAATTGTTCTATGTCGATTTAAGAGAACTAGATAAAGAGGCCCTACGCCTTTATGGTAGATTATTTTGTCAACAAAATTGCAGGGGATCATTGAGGGTAGACGTGGGAAAAATTCTATAAAGATCAAAGAGGTGTATTACCCACGCCCACATCTTGATTAATGATTAATCACCTTGCGAGCTATTTTTCGTCCACCCCAGGGGGCTGTCTAAAAAATGGTGGTTTTCTTTATCAAAAAGGGACTGGTCATTTTCCCATTTCCAGCTTATCTATGGTGTCTTAGATTGCTGCTTGAACAGATTATAGTTACAATCTTGAGAAATATGCGATTAAGATTAAGAACATGTGTAACTGTCGGGGTTCCTTTTCTTCTAAGATTTATAGAAGTTAAACCTGCAGGATACCACGTATTTAGAGTTTATGAGATTATTACACTTGAGAAATTTCACGCGTCAAAGATTTCTCTAGTTCGAATTAGCTAATAAGAAAGAGATGTGTTTTTGACTATGACTATTGAGGTTGGTGAGAATTTTGTTGGGGGTTTATATATAAAAGTCGCACACTGGCAATATTTGATTTGGCCCGATTTTCTTCTTTTTTTCGCTCAGGTAGCAACTCCGAAAAAATCTTAAAAATTTTAAGTCAATCTAAAGCAAAAACTGGGACGTTTGAAATTAAATTTTTTCAGATCGTATTTATCATAGAATTTATGTGCAGATCTTCAATTAGCACCCCGCTTATGGTCCTCAAACAAATATATTCTCTGTTGATATCCGTGAAGCGATAAATGAGATTTAATAGCCAGGCATCCGCTCTAATAACAGCACAATTCGGTCCGCACATTTAAATGGAATAAAGACAATACTAAAACAAATAAACCCATTATAGAAATCCCATTGCTATTAATCGATTGAATTTACGATGAAGACTTACGAATAAGGCGATTTACCATGCATTGGTCATACCGAGATGCCGAAATAACGCACAAGGGCGTAGCGGCGGCATTTTTAACAAGGACGTTTAATTGACAACAAATGTTTCGGATGACGCATACCAATATGGGCATTACAATTAAACTACCTTAGTGGGATTTTACTTAAAATGTACTAAACTTGCCACTTCACACGTTTCGTAATTGGTAACGTCACCTGCACGGCCGCAAGTATTTGGTAAACAAAATTTGCTACTTCTCATGTTTCGTACCAGATCGGTGGCATCCTCAGGGCTGAAGATTTCTCAACTGACCATCAGTTTCGCCCGAGTAACATATCTCAATGACTCCACCTCAGGTACTTATAAGGCGCGACACAGAATTATGTGCGCTTCACGCTTTTTGGCTTTAATTTCGCATTGTGTCCATTTGGTACTGGTAAACACCTGCGCGTTTAATGCCAGGAAGTGCGAGATTTATTTCTCTATGCCAAGACGGGTATTTTAATTAATGAAGAGATTCCAAGTGAGATACTGTGTCATATGAGCTTAGGTAATCGATGATTAATTACCATAAAGTATAGTATGCAGAAATTGTATTCTTCGTGCCTGGTTACGACGTACGCATAATTAGGGCTTTTGGGCTACTTTCTATATTTGAGTACACAAACGTTACGCTTATTGCGGACCATTATGTATTGACGAAATGAATAAAATAAGAATGTGTCGTGCACATGAAGGACAAGGATTTGTATTATTGGAAATTCGAGGCAAAACGGTAACTTATCACAATCAGACAACGCTAATGAACAATCGTCGATAATTATTAGTGTAATAAACCTTCGATCCCGTCGAGAACAATCCGAATGAAATCTCATAATGGAGGTGTTAACAATGGAGGATCTCTAATTAACTCGGTCCAAACTGCACGCCCAGCATCTTGTTGCAATGTCGATTTACAGGTCTACCTCTAGGTGTGTAATTAAGGGCGCTTGTTACAACTAGGAAGTGCTCTTTATTGCGTCAATTACGATGATTTAGGAAAGCGGCCTTTTGATACTAAACTCCTGGGTATTTGAGTCCTACTTTAAGCCGATAATAAAGCTGAAATATCACCATATCAATTATTACGTTAATTTGCTATTCAGTCTCTTCATTTAACGATCGATCAACTTAAATAGTTTATTATGACAAAGATAAACAAGAATTTCAAATGGTGCTAAAGATTATTGCCAAAATGTCTTCACTTATGCTCTTTATTCGTACGATATGCGATGGCAAAAGATTTCTTGTTGACCTTCCATGACCCAGGAATTGCCACAAGTTGAAGTAAACCAATCAAAAATCTTTAATATGTGAAACAATCTATCTAACTCTATGCTAACAGATAATTAACACGGTCAAACAAATTTGTTTTGTTGCGTTAAAGATCAAGAGGAAAAGCAGAAGGCACTTGGAGACTGGAAATCTTTGAAAACTGGTATAACTGCTTTTTTATTTTTTATTTGCTTAGGTAGTAATTTATACTGATTTCAACTGTACTGATTATAGATCAGCCAAACATTTTGCCATTGCCTTGAAGATCGCTTCACCTCCCGATTCGTGGCACTTTAAACATTGTGGCTCAGCAGGAGCCAATCAAAAGTACTGAAATTGGATTATTACGGCTAAGTGTTGTTCTCTTCAAAGGGATCGGGGTAATTCTTTCAAGATCAAAAAATCGAAAGAAACAATCCAAAACTCGCTTCTGAAAGTTATCTGCAGATTTGTTCCCAAAACATTTCAATGCAGAATAAAGAACCTCTAGGTTGCCATTGTTCCAATAGACTCTATTCTTCGATAGTCGTCGTCTTGGGCAACAAATCCACTATCCGTTTCACTATTTCTTCCTTAACGAGCGATCCCATCGATAAAAACGAAACCGGACAAATAATCATTATCCAGTTTTTCTCAACTCCCTGTGCGTGTGCGTCTCTCTTAATTCCAGCTCGTACGCGTAGATCTCGTTTTCGTTGGACTTTATTGCGGAAACGGTGAATTTAGACATTAGAAAAGTGCATGAAGCCTCGCCGACCCAATAAACGTAGTGGTACTGGTACTACCTGAGTCGGCATTATTTACAGAGTCTCGTAACATCACGTATAGCGCGTCTCGTTTTGGTAATAACTGATGCTTTTTCTTTCTCGAAAGGTCGCATTGCACACGGTAAATCGTGTCAATTGATGTGTTTTATACATGCCACTGGTTAAAAGGATCAGAAGTTGCCTGTTCGGGTCAATAGTTGTTCAAATATTGTTTTAGCCAAACAAAGTGTCATTAGAATATCGATGTTCGACGTGCTTTTAGCACCTTTAGCACTATTTTTTTTTTATATCATAACAGCATTTCGTCCAGATGTTGCTGTCACTGGCCTCCCATATTGCGGGTAGGGCATAAATGGAAATTCAACTGGCTTATCAGGATCGTTTCATTGCCATCTTCATACAGTCTCATTCTTAAGTCAGGCAAAAATGTAAATACCAACATACCCAAAGGTACAGACCATTATTGGTGGTGTATCAAGGACACTAGATTTTTGAAACTTTGATTAAGCTCCGCATTGGGTTGTAGTAGAGATGCAGGTACTTATAACACAGTAGAAGACGCATAAAAAAAAATTATGATATTGTTTGTGGGCCATATCAGTGTTATGAGTATTGTTATTTTTTCGTCTTTATGTGCACATTGTATTTTGCTGAGCAACTCATCTATTGCTTTCCGGGGTTGAGCCATATGCACTTTGTATTAAGAGAGCACAAAAACCCACTTCGTGCAGCTTAATTACGTTTAGTTTGCCTACGAATTTCGCGGCCGCTTGTTCCGTTATAACAACATTAGCGGATAGCAACAAAAACACAACATCCCAGTATTTCGTAATTTTCGTCAGTGTTCATTCAATTAATTTTTTTCTGGTCGTTGAACAGTTTTGTTTCGTCAAAGATTACATCTGCATCCTCTTCAACGGTTGTTTTATGTAAGGCCAGTTACGAGATGGTTTTTAACCCAAAAAGTTAAACGATTTTGATGATATTTCATTTAATTATTCTATGGCAAATCTATACACTTCAAGACAAAAAACATACATTCCTGATCGAATAATTATTGTTCATGGGAGAAATGTGTGTAAAAGCTTAAAACCTGGCCATATTTTTGTAGTTATTTGGCACTTCTATGATGTGGATTAACATATACGATGGCGCAAAATATCATCAAATACAAAAAAAAACTGAAGTTTGTCTAAGAGTACTAAAACAAAAATTACTAATTGGAATGGAGCCACCACTATGTGGTCGAACATCATATAGACCAGTTGATCCAATTGGGGTTTAGAAACCAACTTTTCGCACATCGAATAAGCTGCTTAAGAGTAGAGCCTAGGGAGGTGTGTGAAATGGTCCGCTCTCATTATCTGATTTCTTTCTTTCAACTTTTTTCGTATCAGATTCAGATTTAAAAGTTCCACAAGCAATCCAAATAAAGGATGATTATTAAAAAACAACTCAAGGAGGCATTGAAATATCAGAGAAAGCCTTAGATAAATTCATTATCTATTTATCAGATATTCGATGATAAATAATAAATCCTTTAATCAACGTCATACGTTAACAGTTCACCGCTTATTTCAAGAATTGTTTTAATGATCACCCATTATAAACGATATTAATGATATTCTATCAATATATAAACTTCCAATGAGCCGCATGTGTAAGTTTTTCAGTTTGAATTTTTAATCTGTCCATTTGTCCATCCTTGAACTTTAATATCTCTGTATTTTTACCCTTTGAGTACAGAAGGTGAAAAACTGCTCGCTAATTTTTCTCTTTGCCACCGAATTCTCTCCTCTTCTCTCCATTCTGAGATTTTCATCTCGTAATTTTTGTTCACTAAATTTTAATATATTTGATTCGTCTGCATTCATCCATCTCATTCTTTTAATTGCAATTCACCCATATCGTTTTGAATTTTTTACTAATTATAATAAAAATGTTTCGCAGTTTTCTTCACAGTGAAATTTCTACCGTCGATTAATTCTATCTGTAATATCTGAATTTATCTATGGATTGTTTTCTCACTCTCCACCTCTCCTAATCAAACTTTTCTTTTACTGTAAATCTCTTGTCCTCTCTATCTTTCACAATAAATTTCCCTCGCTCTGCTCTCCCGTCTCCCCCTCTTCACCTATCTATTCGCGCACCAAATAACGCTAATTTTTTAATGGTAAAAATTCATACAAGAAATTACGGTTTTGCTGAACATAATTCTTCAATAGAACTAATCGATTTTCTAATCTGCATCGAAGACACGTCCACAAGGAGGGACGTCGGTCGAGACCTGCCCTCAGGGACATTCGCTGCGCCCATGAAAAGTATCCTGCATCGATCGGTTCGATTGCAGATTTGCAAAATTGTAGAAAATGGCTTTGAAGTATTGAGACGAGATTGACGGTTGTGATTAAAGGGGCGTTTAACTACGCGAAAGAAAACCGTGAAGAATTTACCCGTATAACAGATTATAGACGACTATGTATTGTGATAGTGTAAATGTAGCCATTCTTGCATTGCAATTTGTGTTTTCGTTTTCTTCACGTTTATTTGACAGAAACAAATTCTTTCCGAATACTTTAAATACCGCGATTGCTAATAACCGTTAATAACCTTCCACAAACTTAACATGAAATCAGGCTAACTTTCAATCTAAAACAAATTTCGGTTAGATTTTCGTATGGAGGAAGGACCTCTTGCCGTTGAGGTTTCTTTGGTGTTAAATCTTCTGTATCAAACAACCCAAATATATCCATATCTTAAACATACACAAATAAATCTTTACTTGAAGATTCCACACTCTGCTGCCTTACACTTTCGAAAAACCCTTTTATAGCTGTTCGTAACTAAAGTAGGCGTCCCACCTATAGAGTTTCGAACAGCATTACGACGGTTACGATACCTTACGAAACACACAGCAAAAGCAAAAGTGAAAATAAAAATTTATGCCCCTTGTTCCTTATACTTAACAAGAGGCATAATTCTTTCACTTCAAAGATTGGGCAATACTCCCAAAAGACGAATCTCTTCGCCATCCAAAATGTCTTATATACTTAAACATAAATTGTCCAACTAGTAGAAATATCGCTCGAACGACATTTTGCGTATACCAAGGGGGGACTCAGGGGGGACACATTCTGCAACAACCCACGGCCCTTTGTTCTCGCGGATTCCTCAAGAGTGGGCATGTTGACGGCCTTGGTCGGCCGAACAAAACCGCCTGCTGGTCGCAATTTCGCCTGCCACGAGACGGTGTATTGTTGTCGTTGGGTCAGGAACCGATTTGTTCTTCAAATAATTAAACACGTTACGAGATTCCTGCCCATATGGTCGAATGGAGAGCACTCAGATTGCAACACCGGAATTATCAAAATTGCTATAGATGCGAATGCAAATCCCGGTCTCGACTACGTTTAGGCAAGTCTAGAGATTATACAAATTACAATTTTGTTCGTTTTATTACAATTTCGTTCGCCTGATAGTTTTCGCCTTATAATTGCTATTTCCTAGGATAAATCCGTTAAAAAACGCGGATAAAAGAGACGCATTCTTATCTGACAGTTTCTTGGCTTTCTCGACAATGCGGTAAAGAAAATTTGTTCCATTTAACATAGTTTAGAATAGATATTGAATGCGAATTGGAGGGGACGGCAAATTGAAAAATAAGAAAATTAATAACAGAAAAAATTGGTTTATGACTCCTAAATGTGGGGTTGTGCAGGCGACCACTTTCTTTCGAGGATTACCAAAACCGAATTTTGTTGGGGCAAAGGGTCTATTTTGGTTTTAAAATTGTTGTGTGTCTTTTCAAAACTTCCTCTTTTTACAGCCCTTGTATGTATTTTTTAAGCGATCAAATGAGGCGTCAATCCCCTCTATTTTCCAATCAAAAACTTACAAACTTTAGCACTTACAGTAGGCGTATAGGAGATTGCTCCTACCAAAATTAATTGACGCAGCAGGTCTTTTAAGTAATCCCAATTTTTTTAAATTTCTATCTTTTGTCAAGTCTTGAAATTTGCTTATATTCCATTTTCTCGGGTTTTCCTCAATCTCTTGACAAACATGTTTCACCGAAATTGCAATAATGCCAATAGAATTTCATGCTTCCCTTGCGTTTAAGCAAGTCTCCGGCTCATCCAAATTTAATTTCGTTCGCCTAATACTTTGCGCCTTATAATTGCTATTTCCCGGGATAAATCTACTTTATAATCCCAGACAGCGGATTAACCTGCTCCATGCAGATTTTAAAATTTCAACATTCAGTCCAGTCAGCGTGCAGTCCTTTGCCTCATGCGGAGCCTCTAATTGGATGGCTCAGTCGTGCTCTTCAATAATTGAAACTTTTGCTAAGCTAAACTGAATCCAAACCTTAATCAGTCCTATGTCAGAATTCTTGCTTTAATACATTTCTCAAGTCCATGTAGAAATATTAGCATTAAGAAATTTTACATCTTCTATAAACCAAAAAAAAAAAGTTCAATACATGTCTTTAATAACCAAATAAACAAGTGTTTATCTTCGTGATTAGAGGAATGTCCGATTTTGCCTCATGTGTGCTAAGTGTGACCTCATCGAGGTCAAACGTGATCGGAAATTGATATTACAGGTATTGATACCGAAAGTAATTACGTGCTTTCACTGATTTGTTTTCTGAGAATTATTTTCTTGATAAATTGGTGAAAGATAATTGTACTTAAAATGTAGAAATAGAGTAGCTCTTACGTACGGGAAGAGTATTTTGAAAACTGCAAGAAGCAAAGTGAAATCTTGAAGAATCTGAGAAACATCTCCTTAACCTACAATGTGTCGCAAATTCGTCCAAAAAAAAAATTTAATTGGGCAAAATCATTTTGATTGTATTCTATCAATATTTGATATATTTGAAAAATAATTATATTTTCTCATTGCCAGTCTCAATTATCTATTCGCTTCAATACTCAAAGTCTGTAAAGTAGTGTGGCGATTATCTTGTTTTCTTGACAATCTGGCGGACATTTATTTGAATACACGCTAGAACTTAAATCACTCTCAAAATAATATTCTCTAAAACTCCTTAAACATAACTATCAAGACTAGAGTATAGATCCTTCCTGTGTAAGTTTTGGCCCTCAGAGGCACACATATACGAAGGAAATACGGAAAGTTCCACTCTTCCGGGACGGGTTCATCTCAAAGTAATTCCGTACATTTTTTACCAGTTGTAGATATGAAGGTCCCGTCCGTATACACGGTCCCTGATGGCTTGGGGATATGAAATGGCTCCCCGGGCGGGTATTTCTAAGATCGCATTTCTTCTAGGCACACCCGTAGGCCTTGTATTACGATCCTTATTGAGGATATAACTTGTTTCAATTACAGTGTTAGGTTTACGATCAAATAGCTATGATACTGCTACTTTTTTTGGAGAATGCCTGTAATAGGCATTCGGTCCTAAAATCGGCGAGTAAGGAATGAAAATTATGGTCAAACCCCGGCTCGAATGAATGCTCCTCGTTTTCATTTCTTCCCCAACAATATCCTTCTTTCATTTTCCCCTAACATCATTTTGATATAACGTATTTTTCTACCTTTGTTTCACGCCTCCTGTATAAGCAGTGGCTGGTCGTTGGTTATCCTGATAATTCCTTTCCTCTGAAGGTTGTTGTAAATGTGGACAATCACTTGTACCATTCTTTATTTTTAGTTTACTCAGAGATAAAGTCAAATTTTCACAGTATTTCACCTTGCAAATTACAAGCTGGTCCGATAAAAGTTAAGAAGGTCGGCCTTTAAAGATAACATCGTCACAAGAGCTGGCTTGATTTAGGCAATGGTGGGCAGAAAATAATTAAAAAATACTTAGAGAAACTATGTTGCATTAACTAATTATGTCGATTAACTAACGACACATGACATAACGAAAAAATAGTAATTATTCATTCAGGTTAACGATTAGCGATATGCTAATAATGCGTTGTTGTGGTCCATTTCTGGTGTCGAAAGGTTTTGTCATAGTACACATATTTTTTACATCTTGTATAATATCTTTATATACAAAAAGAAGTTGAAACAACGGAAAACTCTTGATATTTGAGACTGCTTGGTTCTCAAGTTCCAAACTTATCTTTTCCTCCATATTTCCTGGTTATGAGGTTCAAATAACATCAAAACGCTCATTTTTGGCGGTTTAACGTGATTTTCCATAAAGAGTGTAACGAGAAAAACCCTGATAAGATACTTCATCTGATATTTTAGTACACTAACCATGCCTGCTCCTCTGCTTCCCTTTAGGCATATAATGTTCTTGGAACATTGATATTTATAGCACCCTACTTAAATAGGTATAGGTACCTACCTACTACTTCCACATTATCCGAGTATTTATAGTTCAGAATGTACTATCGACACACTGTTATTACGTGAAAAAGGAATAGCAGTTATTAATGTTAATCAATCATGACAAGTGGGTTAATATACAATTTTAGCAT
The DNA here is from genome assembly GCF_039881205.1 of Euwallacea similis. Classification (NCBI taxonomy): domain Eukaryota; kingdom Metazoa; phylum Arthropoda; class Insecta; order Coleoptera; family Curculionidae; genus Euwallacea; species Euwallacea similis. The sequence continues at coordinate 138,085 of NC_089641.1, read as the reverse complement.
GGTTGCATTAAAGGCGTGTAATCAAAATAGAATCGGGCATCATGTGAATATCATTAACTTAAAATAGGTTGTTAAATTCCAATTTCGGGGTATACTATATTGCGAATTTCTTATTTTGCATTTAACTTATTACTCAACTTGATTAGTATTTGTTAGGCAGTTTCCCCTGACAAAGGTTTAATTAAAATCGCCCATCGAAGGCTGTTTCGGGAATGTAATGCTCCAAACGGGGAATTAACAGGTTAAATTGTAAAAACCAACGCGAAAATTAAAATAAGCTCACTTCGGGTTCGGGATCCGGCGTGGTAGGAATTAATTAAATATTAATTAAAAAATACCTCTTTCAGGTGGTTTTTCAGCGGATTTAATCGCGGGTTGAACAATGCGTTTACAGGCACGGTTTCCAACGAAAAACTGCCGAAACCTCACATAGGTAATAATAATTGCTGCAAGTTTCTAGCGAAATAACTAGAATCCCAGCCCAACTTCCTTAAACTACTGTGTACGTTCGCTTCCAAGTTTTCATATTACCGACGTCCGGAGTTGGAGGAATAACTGTAGGATTTTCTAGGGAAACAACAAAGTGTTACAAGTTCCATTTTCATGTTCGTGCCAACAACTACCTTCGAGGTAAATGAGTAAATACGGAGCTCGGCTCACTTCTATATGACATTACTTATTAGTAATTTACACTTGCCGCAATTTGAGCAGACGGAACGCGAGTTGGCTTATGATTTGCTGTGATTCACGAGTGGAAAAATTGTCTTTAAGACTAAGAAGAAATTTATGGGAATAATTTCACAATACTAGAAATTGAATCTCTCCCTTCTTTTGTAACTACATCGATGGGAACGGTTAGATTGGCCGTGGCAAAAGAGATCCCGTTGCTCGTTTTATATTCAAACACTAAAAGCAACCATTCCCAAAGATAAACGATCGGTATGAATCAAACAGACCGTAATTATCGTAAAGAAATTAATTAACGCCCCGGTTTGATATCGGATCATTCTCCTAAGACCGTTCGATTTCCTGAGGTTATAAGGTAATGGAAGAGGTAGTATTTCCCGCCATGGTACTACTTTGAATACGATATCGTTTCTCATTCGACTGACAGAAGTGGAGTATGGGACTACCGAGGTTTTTAACAGCTTTCTTCAAATTATGAGAAAGTCGTGCTGAAGAAACCTAGAAAATTTACAAGAAACAGTTGGAAAATGGAAAGACATATAATCCTAAATAAATCAAAATAATAACTTTTCATATACAAAGTGTGGTTTTAGATTTTTTCCACGTTTTACGAAAATTTCTATAGCAGGATTTAATGCACAACCTTTAATTATATATTTCGAAAACACTTCGTTGACAAAATACTTAATTTCCATGAAACGGGGGTATGCCTCTGTAAAAAATCGCACAACAGGAAAAAATTATTACTACCACTTACTTTCTTACCAGAAAAAGATGCGTCATTAAAAAAAAATGTAATGAATTTTTATCTTCAAAAATGAACAAGAAACCCAGAAATGATTTTTGTTTTCTGGAAAACTAATAGCGTATGAATTTTTGCTTTGAAAACATTCAATAACCTACTGGTGCGCACTCCAATGGAGGTATAAAAAAACTTTCTAATTACAATATACGCATCTTCCATAGCTAGAGATACCCACAAAATTCTATTCAAATATCTTCAGGCCTTTCCAATAAATGTATGATTTTGTATTTTTTTAATTATACTTCACTATTCTGTTTTTCTTTAACAAAGTGTTTTTAGATTATAGGTTGTGTACTGAAATCTTCAATGTCCTATACAAACACACCAATTCTATTCAATTTTCCATGATCTTGATTATATGGCGAAGGGTAAAATCTAACTACGTTTCCTTATGTATTGATTTTACTACATACTGCGCCATCTATTCGCAAAAGGCTACAACTCCAAACAGCCACAGAGGAAGTTGGGAGACGCATATTTGCAGGCCCCCTGTTTGTTGTACCCAACTCGAATATCAGATGGCGCTCCGCGAAGCATAAAAGGAATGTATCAATAAACCGCAAATTTATCTAGTTAAAGCTCGTTTTTTGAAGCTTCTGAGAACTTTGCTAACAAGATAATTTCTATGGAAATGGAAAGATTGACTGATGCTCTGCTTCGATTTTATCGTTTCTATCTTGCCGACAATGTTATCAGAAGTTTGAAGAACCGAACCTACAGGCTAAATAATTAATGTGCTGTTGACACTGCATCAAGGTAGTTTCCGTAGAGACAAAGAATCTGATCAAAGTTAAGGTTCTCTTTCAACGTTGCTAGGGAAATTACCCTTAATAATCCTCGTATTGCTTCACATCTAGAACGGTTTACAATATTTAATTAAGTTCTTAAATGTACATTACTGGGCTAAAAAATTGCAAGGAATCTATCAATGCAAGACATACATATCTGTACATGGTATCCACTCACACACCCTACAGTGTTAAATTAAATATGAATGTATCGACGATAGAAACTTGTCTTAAATCATCGGACGTACAAATTTTAAAAATAGACAGCAATAAAAACCGATATTATATAAGAGCATTACGCAATAAAATAAATAAAAACGATATACGTATATACCGGCACCATCTGGGCAAGGTGCAAATGACAGGCAGGATGTGGAATTTAATGGTGGTTGTTGGAAGTTGATAAAGCGATACAAAGCGACCAAAAGGTATAATACACATAGAAGTGGATAATGATAACTTCAGAAGGGCCATTAACCGGTTTCAGGCACGCATATGCTCCGTATGTTTTAATATCCTCGCAATTCAAAGAAAATTAGCTTTTGTGCCAACTGCGAGATCTTAAAAACCCGAGATGTAGCATATACCTCATTACTAAAACCACAAGTCTTAATTCCGTGGATAATTCCTAATAATCCTCCTTGTAAACCGTTCAAGCTGTTGCCACTTGCACTCTACAGGATTAAATCTTATTAAGGTTTCCCCAAGCCACCATAAGCTTCTCGGTTAATTATCTTGTCCATCGATCTTGTTGCGTGTCGAGTTTCCATTCATTTCTTTTTTCGATCTTCCTCATACAAGATTTAGCCAAAAACAGAAGGTATAATTGCCAAAATACAACCTTCCTAAATAACGATGTTCTAATACTGTTAACAGTCAGGGCTTCATCCGGCGTTGTGAAAATTACAGTTCTTTATTTTGATTCGAACACTGATTGAAATCACTCACTAATGGAAGTTTTAGATATGGGACCCAAATTTATCCACCAAAGTCGGGAGGAAACCGATCTGTACTCAAATTCGTGAGAAATTCTCCCAATTCCAATCACGAAATCCAAATTTGTTCTTACATTTTCAGGGTTTTCGAATAGTGACGTATTAACGTTTACGAAAATCAAGTCAATTTCTTGGAATTTTAGAAATGCAGATTTAGTTTTAAAAGAGAGAGAAGCTTCGACAATGAAACCTGAGTTTGTTCACAAAACTTGGGGACATTTCTCGAATTATCGAAATCGAAAAAAATGAATACATTTTTGAAGAATGCTCGAATTGGTCAAATCCAGATTTGGCCTTCAGGAGTGTTTTGAGAAATTGTTCTCAAAATTTTGAACAATTCAAATACGAAGTTATAAATAATCAAATTTTTAAATTCAAAACTGGCCTTAAATATAAACCTAATCCAAAATAGTTCCCTTCGTTCCTACCTCGTGTGTCACATTCGGTATCATACAGGCAGTTCCCGTTTCGAATTTACAAATAATACTTATAGATTGGAAAATCTTTGATTTTTCAAAATGTGACACGAAAGAGCCAAAAATCGCTCGATTTGTACCAAGAAACGGTACAATTGTCCTTAAATGGCTGCTGCGTTTAGACGTCTAGTAATATAAATGAATCGATAACGAATTTCCTGCCTTAAACCACCCTTGCAATTTGTCGGGTTCAATTTGGGAATTTTCCGGGATTCGGTGTTTTCCCGGAATCTGCGATGCTACCATCTATATGGAATATGGCACAGGTTAGGGCGAGGAATTTCAATTTCTGTGAAATCTCAGATTAATTAATCCATTGTGATGAACTATGTGATGCCACATTCTGTAGTCTAAATAATGGAAGCTTCGTATGGCCTTAAATGAGCCCGAATGTATCTAAAGACGCGAAGGAAGCAAGAACACTATGCACTAAATACATAAAGTGTACCATTGTCATTAGCATGCTGTCGATAAATAAGCACTTAGATGTGCGTGCATTGTTCTAACACGTAGCATAGTGTCAGGTCAACGATCTTATAAATCGGCAACAGAATGAAATCAGATTAAGACACATAATTTGAGTCGATAGCTGCAGCGAGTGAAATTATTCAATATTCTTTTTAACGAGCTTATTACCTAAAGAATTTCGCCCTATTTTGGATAAACCGCAAATATTAAAAAGAAAATACGAAACCTTGAATGGTGCTTGTGAATGTCGAAAAACAAAGAAAAAGCAATCTCCCATGAACAGGAATAAGTTTGAAGCAGTTCCCCAAGAACAGACAAGATAGAGAAGAACCAACCGGCGACGATGATGATATTTATGAATGTTTAGTGTAAACGATAATAGTCTTCAGATTAAATTGACGCTATGAATGTTTTAAGTAATGTTCGGTCCCTATTATCCCCGACAGGAACGAATCGATAGTAATTTCAAGCCTGTTAATATTTAGCCATCAACCCTTATTAAAATTCCTTCCTAAAGAAGGGCTCAACCCCACATAATGGATTTTTCTGGACGGACCTGATGCGCAAAAACACGACTTTTTTGCCTCGTCATTTTGCACCATGTCTACCTCGACGTCTACATCAAGTTTACTTTTTTGCCCTTTGTGAAGGTCAGTTAAACAGCAATTAAAATTGCAAAAGCGTTCTTCTATTCACCTGCATACGATGAGAGAATCTCCCAAGGGCTGAATTTGTTTATTTTGCTACTTTAGAAGCTTGATCCCTCTGTGGTTTTTAACGACCCCATTCCGTCCAAGGCTCGTAGTTAACAAAATCGTCCTGTATGAGAATTTGGAGCGAACTATGTCCAATGAATCAAATCCAGTATATTTGCACGTTAGGTATTATTGGCACTACAGCTGTACCAACACATAAACTACGTCTTTGAAGAGATTATTCTATATCTAAGAATATCGAAATTTAACCTAGTTTATTTTCCAATATATAAACATTTGGATTCGTATAACAATGGCTGAAATGTACCTTTTGGTCAGTCCAGCTAGACAACCTTGATCAATATAGTGAATATCACTTTTTTCGACATTAAAGAGAACACAATAAAGGATGGCTAAAATTACTAATGAGTGTGAGTCAGTCATTGAAACCGAGGCAACAAAATATACCGACAACAGTAAATTATTTGCATAAAGTGACCACAATGAATCAGCTATTTGGTCAGTTTTTTCTTTTAATTTGTTTGGAAATAAAGTCTCAAACACATCTGAGTGGCCGGAGCGATAAAATTGCCCTTCTCTCTACTAAGGGTTTAGACCGAAACCCCTATTAACGTTTAGGTTAGTTCAGGTTAGTTTGTCACCGTTTTCATTTATTCAGTGATACCATTGGTGAAATGGTACTTAAAACAACCACATCAATATGCAAAGCTTTCCGCAGAATGCTGCAGAGATTAGATAACTTTAGACAAACGAAAGCAGTTAATCAGGACACTGGAACATGTAGGAAAAAACCAGGATTGATTGATGAAGACCTTTCAGAATTTGCTAATTTTATTAAAGAATTTTGTGCTATAACTGGTTTCACTGGAGGTTTGTTGATCGAACACTTTAAGCCTATGTCCGTCCCATACTTAAACAATTTAGTGTACATATTTACCTTTACATCATCTTTGCACGATAATAGCATCAGTGGCCTAAAACGAGGTCTGTTTATCGATGGTTCGACGTAAAAATCTACAAATTTTATCATAGACTCCATTATTATCATTGGACATTATATTATCATTGGATATATCATTATTGGAAAGGAATGATTTTCAATTGAATGAAGCTGAACTAGAGGTTGTGCATTAAGTAGATAGGTATCTAAATGAGAACGCAAGATAGGCGATGAAACTCAGGACGGAGTTGGCAAATTTTAGACAGCGGTTTTGGAACCAATGGTTTTGAATTGAAGATCTCTAGATCAATTTACTGACAACTTTACCTGAAAGATAGTTTCCATGAAAACCACGAAACTTGCCAATACTCTGCCTTTATTTCAACATTTCCCTGGATACTACCCTTCTGGTAAAGTTGCCAAGACTTTAATTTATTGATCCTAAAACCGTCTAGGTCAAAATGACTTATGGACATTTAAGTATTGATTTAGTTCCAACTAAATTGTTGCGGTTACAACAGCAAAAAGTAAGTTACTGGAATAAAACAATTATTTTAATATAAGGAATTTGATATTTGAATACTCCCTTCATGCTTGGTGGATCCCAGGGAAACGGAGCAAGTTAAGAGCCAAAGATTAATGCACTGTTTACTTTATACTGGTAATAGTATTTGATATATTTTTCAATTTTCACAAAACAATTCCGCGGTGGCAGCCCTGAAATCCATCAGGATTGGGGATTATCGAGGAAACGACAGTTCTCCAAAGTAACGAAATTTTATTTTCTCTCCAAATCTAACCAGCTTTCCAACAGCACAGCAAAGGGGTAAAAAACCAAACAAGTTGCCAAAATGATTTGAGAAATACAGTTTAAGTTTTAAGTCTTGATACGATCTATAAGTGGCTAAAGCCAGTGTTGCGTATAGAGGCGCGAGTTACATGCTTCGACTGACTTCTAATGAGGTTCAATGGTCTGAAAAGGCACATGCCATGGATTATTTGCTATGTTTTATGTCACTCAATGCTTTCCGATGTACGCAGAAGCTGCAAGGACATGGTCACTCCCCAGACAGGAGGAAATTGAAAATAATCACCTCTCGTTTATTTTAATTATCATTAACACATTCTACGAAGCGGCGATATTACATAGACAAGATTAATTTATTATATTTAAAACCTTTATGCACACCACACCTGGTTTACAGTTATACGTGCTGTATGTCCAGTTATCTAATGGACAACTACCTAATGGATGTCATTTGGAAAAATATTCACGCACCTCGATTTTGCTTCTATAACATTATTATTGTGATTAATAATAATGCTATGAATTATTTATTATCATCAACTGAAATCTCTTATCAGATCTATACAGCTATTGATAATCATTACCATTTTTGCACTTCATCGTTGATAAAAATAAATTTACTAACACAAGCAAACTCTATTGAAAAAACCACCTGCATCAATTGACAGGTTTGAGCTTGAGCGATTAATAATTTAGATTAGAAAATCCTTAAATGCACTCTCAGTTTAAATTCTGCGCGTTTAATACAAAGTATTCCTCATTAGGATCATATATCGAGGTGATCGTAACTTACTAAGAGTAATTTTAATTTGCTATGTCATTGCTCATTGCATGTTATTACCGATTGTATTTATTTATAGAGGGGCGTCAGCGATCCTTAATTACAATATTTGCACAAGATCGCTAAATTAAACCTAATCATCGTAGTTATGTGTAAAGTAGATACTTGAATAGATATTAGTTGACAGCTATCAAAGAGCGCTAGAAATATTGCTAAATCCCTTGGCTACATTCTTGATAACATAAAAGTAGATATTGTCATGAATAGTAGAGGGAACAGTGTATACATACATATTCATATGAGTTGGAAAACCTATAGGACCTATGGGACATTAACCTGAAAACATATTTTCTTTTCGAAACCTAGTTCTTTAGTAAACCACAGAGCAAAAAAAAGGAATCAAAAACCTGGTTCAAGGGCCAATAGCTAAAAATTCACTAAGTATCATACTTAGAAATCTCAGATTACAGGAAAAAGTTCAAAAAAAGCCCTAAGACTTAGCATTAAATAAACCCTTAGTAAAGAGACAAAAGTTGTTCAAGGAGTGCTTAATGGACTGATTGATTACTGGAAATATGAGATTAAAAAGGAGGAGACTAAAGACGTCTATTCTCAAACCCTTTTTGCTTCAAAGGGGAGTCAAAAGAAGTAAATCCAAACCTACCCTTAAACCTGATAACTTGACGACAGATAAATTGGAAGGTAAAGTGGTTTTCTGTAAGCAAATCACTGAGGGCTTTCCTACTACATCTCTTGAATATAGGCAGTTGTAGAATTGTTGATAAGTAAAGTAATCCATTTTGATATTTTATCCAAAGTACAAATCTCTAGGGAAGTGGCTATTTAACCACTCACAGGAGCAGTAGCAATCAACCACCTCATGCAACATTGCAATTACTAAACGAGCCTCTATTTGCATATTAAAAGAATAAATTATCTGGCTGCAATTGTAAAAAGCACGTACAATACTGCACCGTTCACTTTGCGTCTCGCAATTGATAAACAGTGTAAACAACTAAACTGTAGGTAATCAATGGATTCGTTTCATAATGAGTCCCTGGTTAAGATAAATGATTATATCATCAAATAAGAAAGGCTTATCGTAAAATACAAGGAATTTAATTGATCAGAGTGGGATTTATGTATCAAAAAAGTCCTACCTTCAGATAACTCCAGATCCAATTCAGCTAGTTTCTCTCGCACGTCCTCCGGCAGTTTAGAGACGTCAATGTTTGTTTCACTCATTTTGTCTATGAATTGTACGGCACTACGTCGCGGACAACACTATAAACACTATACTAGCACCCCGTTTTAATTAACATTACGGAAATTTAAGTCGGAGTCCGAATTAGTTTTTGTGTATTCCCGAGCAATAAGATAGTCTCACGGTATGTTTTGACTGGATATAGTGACAGCTGTCGGTTCGGCAGTGACGTTGCCGAGGACAGGCGATGTTGTCAGATCATCTTACGATTGATTTCACTGCTTGATATTTTCGAGAATAGAAAGTGGTTGCCGCGATTTCCAGAATTACTAGGGTAATTTGGTACTTGAATATTAAATATCTTAATAGTCTATCTTAAGCACAAATTGCAAAGCGATGTTTCCTCCACTTTTTTGTGGAAAATTATTTTTATAACCTCAACGTTTTATGAGTAAGCAAAGCTTTCTGGGAAATCTGACAGAGACGCACTCGTACTTCATAACGGGTATTGATACTGGATCCTACATATAGGCAACACACTATATGACTGGGAACTAATCAATAAAATTTAAAATTATGCTAACAATATACAATCAAAGCGGATTTATCATTATTTTGTTGCCAAAATATATGAATAACTTATATATACATATATATATATATATTATAATAAATGAGAAAAAATTCAAGATCAGCTTGTTTATGCCATGGCCTTGAAGGCTATTATTTTTACTTATATCGAAGGGCATCTTCCATTTGCCTTTATGTCAAGAATCTTGACACCAAATCAGAAAAATTAAGAAAATTATTGAAAATAGAATATTAATATCCAAAACTCCCGATATTTCAAATTTAGTGTTATTTTAAAATGTAAGTGTGATAAACTTAAATTAGGATTTCAGAGATTCTTCATTTCTTCTTAAAAGCGGATCATACTCGCAGGCAACCCAACTTACAGCTAGTAGAGTAAGATTTCTAACAACCAGGAGGTAACAATCAGGAAGGGATTAATGATTAATCTTTTTTTCGCCATTATGTCAAGAATAGTCGAGTGATATCCCTTATTTGAAAAACTGAATTCTTTAAGAAATTAAAATATCTGCTTTATGTTAGAATATAGTTGTTATTTATTAGAAGTCGCGTATTCTGTTAATCGGAACTGTCTTCTTCTGCTTTGTATAACTCAGTTCTAATAATTTTTAAAGACCTGACAAGTGAAATTTACCTAACAAGTCCAAGAGCGACTAACCACCAACCTCTATTTCGAAATGTATTATTGGTAAGATTATATTATATTGTTATCAGATATCTGGCCACTGATGTTTTGTTCCCTTAAAAGAAAAAGCAAATTTCTCTATCTAAAAGATAATGTCGTGACTTTCAACCTCGAACATTGAAATCAGTGAATGGAGAAACGTTAATATTATTATCTGTCGAAAAGTTAACACAATTAGGTCTAATTTAGAAAATAAAAAGATAACCTTTGGCATAGTGTAATTTTTTTTTACTGTTACCGAGCCTGAAATAATTTCCTTCTGTTTTGGATATAGGCAAGAATTTTTACTAAACTCATGCTGCACAAGCAAATCAGAAACGTTTGTGTAATCATCAAGAGGAAGTCGAAATCTCGTGCGGAAACAATAAAAGCAGTTTATCAATTAACGCCTTCGTCCATTAAAAATAGCAAAAATCTTCTATGCAAAAGCATCTACTAAATATATTTCTATCTGGTTCTTTATTATTTTGCTGAAGAACTCGCTGCTTTAAACAGATCTCGACTAAAGCTCAACGTTTGAGAGATCTGGTACGTATGCCTTATGCAAGAAGATGAAGATGTATATAAGAACTTTAACATGAAGACAAAGGGAAAATGAGATCTACCGCCTTAGTTCCTTTGATAAATCTCTGAGAGTGACCTAAGAACACATTTCGGAATTTCGTAACAGGTTATCACAGACCCGTCTCAAGAAATATTGTGGTACCTGTGCCAGTACTATCATAGCTTGTCTTTATTTTGAAACTATTTTCATATATTTTTTAAAATATCTAAGCAATAGGCAGTGATTTGACTAGTGCTTTTTTTGAAAATATTGGTTGTGCAGATTCGACGATGATCGCCATCAGTCTCTTGAAATTTGATTAGAAAAATGTTCCCAAATACGTCTCTGTGTTCCAAGGGCCACACACACAAATCTAAACACAAGTGTTCCATACTATACAGCATCTCTCATCTGCTGGCATTAATTTCGTACCACCACACTTTCGGTTTTAGTTAGTATGCTCAGTAGTTCCCGTCCGGTAGTCTGAAACTTGAAAATTGGAACAGCGAAATCCGATAACTTCAACGGAAATATAAAGTGTGTTACTTGAAAATGCCGCGATAAGCGATTTAGTAATAGTTCACCGAACGCATAGTCGGAGGCCGGTTTTCCAATTTTTTTCAATATAAAGATACATTAACCGGAATGTGAAATAATTCTAAAAAGTAGTGAGAGAATTGAGAATGTGGTGTGGGATTGAAAGGAGTGTGTGAATCCGTTCAAGATCGAGGAGATAATTGTGGATTTTGTCATTTAATTAAGGATATAAGTGTAAGTAATCTCGAATTAAGGGTCCTCTGTTTTCTTCAATTTGGCGAATTGAGAAATTAAAATTGCACGTTCCGACATGCAAAGCATCAATTGGCTTTCTCGCGTATTATCCGTTTCTCGTATCGTAATGTTTCCTCAAAATCTCATTGCTCCTGGTAACAAATTTCCCAGTGATATTTTTTTTCCAGCCCGGCAACTAGGATCAGCCGCAATGCAGCATTACGATTTAAAGAAAATTCTCACCATCCTCTTGTTTGTGCAATTCGAGAAATGTCGGGGCCAACTAGTCCAAGGAGTTGACCATACCCCTGTAATTGGACGTCAAGGGGCTCCTTGTTACGATTCATTCAATAGGCCTCAGGTAGGTAAATTACTGGGGAGAATTTAAGGTCCGTAACAGATTTTTTGTGAAGAAGAGACCTTCAGCAAAAGCTTCTCTATCAAACGCGCCATAACTGTTCTGTAAACATCTGTATCATTATTATCAATTTTGTCTCATTGAAACGGAAGAAATCCCAAGTCGGTAATTCCATCGCATTCTTAAATTAGATTTTCCCCCAATGTAATGTAAATACAGATGTTTTATTATTGTTTAAAGCCAATAAAACCAACAAAACTCCAGCCGTCCTGGAATTAAAGCTTTAGTTAAGTCAATGAAATCATAAACCAGAGGCGGACTTGATGGTTAAAAACGCTAAATTATATTGCAACACTCCTGGTAGGTCAGTAATTTTATACCTTTTTACATTGTTTCAAAGATTCTTGTCTTTACTGCTGCTCTTAGTCAAAACTAAGAATAAAATGCACCGTGCTCCGGGAAGTAACAGTTTCGTATACAGGTCAAAAACCTTGCACGTGCACTCTGAGCTAAATATTGCTCAATTGCAAAGTAGTACCAGCCATCAGCTGTTCGAACGCATTCATGGGCTCTGCCCACCTATGGGTTCACTGTAATGATCCAAGAAAAACGACACGCTAATAATAAAGAATTTGATTTTTGCAGAGATGCATCCCTGAATTTGAAAATGCCGCCTTCGCAATGGATATAGACGCTACCAACACTTGTGGCGAAGAAGGGGAGCAGGAATATTGCGTCCAGACTGGAATCACTGGCATTCGCAAATCTTGCGCTATTTGCTATCCCGGTCAACATCATGCCAGGTACATGGCCGATCTGCACAATGTGGACAATCCCACTTGGTGGCAGTCTCAGACCATGTTGGAAGGCATTCAGTGGCCCAGTCAAGTGAACTTGACTATAAGATTTGGTGAGTAGTGGCAGGAAAGGCAGAGATAGTTTTATGGAAATTTTGTTATTTAAGGCAAGACTTTTGATATTACCTATATTCGCCTTTGGTTCATGTCCCCAAGACCGGAGAGCTTTTACATATTGAAAAAAACCACTCCAGATGATCCATGGACCCCGTATCAGTATTATAGGTAATTTAATGATTTTTCGCCAGAAACGTATCGAGATCGCAACGATCATTTTGCTTTATCCGAATAACGAAAGTAACGCATTTAAAAAGAAATTTAAGCCTGGACTTCCAGTTTTTCACAAAATTAAAGGCATCTTCCATTCATAATTTTTAGTGCTACATGTCGAGACACCTATGGTCTGCCCGATCAGACACACACAACGAAAGGGGATGAAACTAGAGCTTTGTGTACTTCAGAGTACTCAGATATATCTCCATTACGTGGCGGCAATGTGGCCTTTGGTACTCTAGAAGGAAGACCTTCTGCCTATACATTCGATGCCAGCCCTGAGTTACAAGTAAGTAAATTGTTCCTTTCATGGGTCAAGGTTATTTCCAAAAAGCAATTCGATCGTCAAAAGCAACAATCCATGTGTATAAAGCATAGCTTGCAAGGCTAGGCCACAATAGGCTTTACCCTGAACGTTAGTAAAAGTAATATTGAGGGAAATATTACCTATACTACACACTTGGTTGTGATTTATGCATTCGGCCCTCAACTATCGGATAAGGAACTAAAATTTGAGTCACGGTATACAACTCCTTTCGTGCGCTCGTGTATAAGAACTAACGAGCGTTTTATGAAATAGATTATGACACCAATCGCATGCCGAATCAGTCACTATTTTTCATTCCCTTTCGAGCTTCCTACAATAACAGACGCGATTCCGGCTAATTCGGTATATTCCAGTTATTAATCCAAAGTTCCAATATACCTGTTGCAAGGTAAACCCACCATCATGCAACGAAGTCGCCGACTTGTACCATCCAAGTCATCAATTAAGCTCAATCCAAACCAAATCCAATACCAAAATCGAATTAAAGCTGCTCCTCCTCCACCACCCCTTGCACCCATCACGGATGTCGAAGAAAACCAGTTTGTAGTCGATGAGGTGATCAAAATAGTCAAGGATACCGTTGAAGGATTGCTCACTGGCCACGTCTACCAGAAGGAAAAAGTGAACCATATGGGCGCCTCAGTTTCTGAGCAATGTCTGAGCGCGCTCAGCAAGTTGAAGAAAAACTTTAAGTACGTAATTACATGCTGTATTATGCAGAAGACTGGGGCAGGGCTCCACACTGCCAGTTCCTGCTATTGGGACAGTGCCACTGATGGTACGTGTACAGTGCGATGGGAAAACAAGACCATGCATTGCGTAGTTACGATATTTGGACTGGCCATTTAGAATTTTAGACTCTTTATGATGAGAATGTGTTTTACTGGTGTTTTTGGACCGGTTTGGGTCAGATGAATAAATTGCAATAAACTATATTCTTACACTAATTACTATTATTAATAATCCCTGATATAAAACTAGTCGCTCAGCGCAGCACACAGTAAAGCCTCTTTTGCACAAGCTTGTGGGGAAATTTTAAATATATTTTGCAAACTAATGCTAGCACAAGGGCGTGCCAACAGTAGTGCAGCAGAAAAGGATGAGAAAAGTACATTATATCATATACTAGTGCTAAATTTAAAACCTTTGAAACGCACTATCATGTTAACCAGCAGGAGTGTCTAGCTCTCCTGTGGGCACCAAACAAATACCGGTATTACCTAAATTGTACGATTTTTACTGCTAGGACTGAAGGGTAACGCTTTGATTTAGCTTGGGAAATTTAAAGAACCAAATTGTCTCTTTAGGAAAATAGCAAATTTTTACGTGTCTCAATGAATATTCTCGTGTGTCTAGGAATGGGTAACCGCTACGGAACTCCGGATAACTCTGGACCGCATCAACACCTTCGGAGACGAAGTCTTCGGCGATCAACAAGTACTCAAATCCTACTTTTATGCCATTGCGGATGTGGCAATAGGTGCTCGTTGCAAGTGCAATGGACATGCTTCAGAATGTGTGTCCAGTACTGGTGATGGGGGGATTCGGACGAGAGTGTGCAGGTGCGAGCACAACACCGCTGGCCCGGACTGTGGGGAATGTTTGCCTTTTTTCAACGACGCACCATGGGCTAGGGCTACTGCCCTTAGTGCTAACGAATGCAAACGTAAGTTTTCCATTTTCGCACACAGGTTCGTATTATTATAGAGGCCCCACTTAAGAGCGCAATGACTGCGGTGTAACCAAAAGACTTTTTTTTATATTGGTCCGGTTTTAAATAAGACACCCTGTATATATGGGTGATGTCAACGCTCGCGTGTAAAAAAGGCTAATTTGGTGTTTACGTAGAGCTTTTTCTGCGTTTCGGTCTCTGTTTGATCAATATCTGTAGGTGATGAATTTATTTGGATTCGCCGACTTGTTTACTTCCAAAAAGTAGAGTGCATCGCCTGATTGGCTTGGAAAGCGGTTTTTCACTGAAAACCTCTATCGCGTTTGATGGGAGTCATTAAGTAGGTATTGACGCACTTTGAAGATCTATTAAAGTACTTGTTCAAATATATTTATATGAAGATAATTTTCTCTTGCGGACACACCATTGGACCGTTCATTGCTGGACTCTCTGCCGACTTATCTCTAAATCCGCTTTTCTGTGTGTCTCAGCAACTGCAAAACCAGGGCCGTACCGATAGGACAAAGTTAGAACATGAAAGAAAAAGTTCCCACTTTAAATTGATTCACATAGGTGGTACAATTTCAAGTTTTAGTAAAAAAATCAGCATCGTATCAAAAAAAAACTAATTCAAAAGGAAAATTCCAAACGTAACGAGATACACTTAATTCATAGAAAAGGTATGCTGGCTGAAATATACACCTGACAGAGCCCATTTTCTACAGCTCCTCTTAAAAAGCTCCCATATTTCACCTATATCATGGGTTCCGCGGTTGACATGTTAATAAGGAACCAGTTGTATCTTTGAGCGTTGGCGTACTACGAAGAAGTACCTTGCCGGGCCTTAGCATAAACATACGGTTTTAGTGCATTTTGAGTCGGTGTCGCGGGATTTGGTACCATCAGGGTTTCAATTCGCGCAAAACTGCAGAAGTAGGAAGTTGAGAAGTGTACCATTGACAATGAGTTTATCGTGAATTTTCATCAATTTCCATTAAAAATTATGCCCTGAAAATAGAAAGCATGGAAATGTTGCTGACGGTTTTGAAAATAATTCTCCTATTGGACAAATCCATCATCCATCCAGTTATGGGCCTGTCATGGGACGGTCTAACTCCATGGTTTTCTGGAAGTCGTAAGTCTGATTATTTCTAAACTATTATTTTCTTTGCAAACTTGCTTCTTTGATCAGATAAACATTAAACAATGCTTGAATGATAGTCCTGACCTTAAACAATAATGGTTAACCATTTGATGTTGCCATCAACATAATGTGAAAGGATAAAGTTTCTTTACATGCAAAAATTGTTATGGAACTTTGTTGCAGACGAAGTAGGGCGATTTCTAGTCAACCTGATTTCTCTTTGATTTGAACACAAAAAGGTCTTTATGCATTGTAAATTCAGCGCCAGGCCCATCATTACGTACCATTCTCCCATCACCTCCTACACGTCTTGTATTTTAAGCGCAGCCCTTGACGTCCCACGCAACCATTAAATGCAGTTTAAACGCTGATTACCTGCTATTGGGTTTCATTATGATTTATATTGCGGGGTTGTCGATACAGATATCGGCCCTTAAGGGAGTAACCGCAGCGATCCGCAATCTATCTGAAGAGGGAATAAAATCAGAAATGCATTGCGTAAATGCAGCATATAGAGATGGGATGTCTGAAATTGCGATTGCGAAACTTCAATTATTGATCTGATCCATCGAAAAATATGATCTTTTGGGCGATATACCTATTTTCACCATTTTGAAAGCAATAGAGGTTGCTGAAAATGCATTTCAAGCTCTCAAGGACTGGCAG
This sequence comes from Euwallacea similis, assembly GCF_039881205.1. Classification (NCBI taxonomy): domain Eukaryota; kingdom Metazoa; phylum Arthropoda; class Insecta; order Coleoptera; family Curculionidae; genus Euwallacea; species Euwallacea similis. Next base: position 121,528 of record NC_089641.1, on the reverse strand, counting down.
TTGGCAGGACCGGCCTCAGCAAGTCTGACGCCCTCGGCGAAATTTTTAATCACTTCCCTACCCCCAAGAAAAACCGCCGACCAACAAAGTCCGCCACCCTTCCTGGTATGCAAGACCTGGGTCGTCGCCCAACCTCCTCCCCCATAAGACCGTTACTGGCAGATGATGCAGAATCGATCAGAAGTGGATTTGATAGAAAATTCGAAAATTGAAATTTTCCTGGAAACTTACAAAGCTGAAGGAATTTACATATGTTACATCGAAAAAATACATAAATGTAAGCCAGGTTGGTTCCTATAGTCGATGCATTTCTATACTGTTTTTTAGAGCGTGAGTTTTCCCCCATTGTGCAACTATATGTATCTATCTTTGATGAAGCCTTGTTGTTCTTTGTTAATTATTCTTGTATCAATGATTTTCAAAGATGTTTTGCTCAACTTTTATAAAAAGCATTATAATAACGAATATTTTCAATAATCAGCAATTTGTTTCCCTTCTGAATGCAGTCATCCCTGAACGTACCTGCTAACGATCATAGAGTCAAGTTTGCTCCATGCAAAACATCTTTTCTGGCAGTTTGCGACTACTAGTACCTATTCTTACCAATTTTTACGTTTTGATCGTCGAAATCATTAACATTTTTGGACAAACAATCGTCATAAGAGCTTCAAATAAATCATCTATGCAAGTGGGCCTGTAATATCTCTCTTATTTTCCAAGGTACTGGGTCACCTTGGGAAGTTTGAACGAAGGTCCCCGATACCACATTTCCGAGACTCGCAATACAGAATTAAAGAAGCCGCGATGTGTCTATAATCGAAATCAGCAGTTCTTTTAAAAGAGAACTTAAAGAACTGAAAATCAGGGGGGGGGGGTGTAGATACTCATGAATTTTAATATTTCGATTTTTGATAGTCGGTATCTTGACAATTTGGTGAGAAACTTTTGAAATACTGGGTCGCGATTTTGAAAATGCCTTAGAATAACGATCGCTGAAATTGTATTTTCAGCACGTTCTCTAGCCAGGATCAATATATGAATAATGATAAATTAATCAATTTGAGGGGCAAACGAAATTAGGTGATCAGTGTATACTTGTGGCAGTGTATTTGTAGGAAAAAATGAATAAATGCGTTTTATCCGGATTTAGGAACCCCAAAAATCCTGGCTAAGAGTCAATTTCAATTACAGAATGCAACTGTAACAGGTACTCTAACAGATGCGTCTTCGACTCCAAACTGTACGAGCAATCAGGCCATGGAGGTTACTGCCTGGATTGCTCGGCTAACAGGGATGGACCCAATTGTGAACGATGTAGGCCCAACTATTACATGAGGGATGATGGTTATTGCATCCCCTGCCAATGCGACGAAATTGGATCTTTGTTTCAACAGTGCAATTCTGAAGGAAAATGCCAGTGCAAAGCTGGAGTAACTGGGAATAAATGCGATACGTATGCATACACTAATAAAGCTAATAATAATAATAATAATAAAAACAATTTTTCAAAACACAAACACACGATCTTCAAAAAGAATTTCAGTATTATTCACATGCAGTATTCCATATCATATTCTCGATTTTCAGATGCGCAGAAAATCATTATGAATTCTCAAAATCTGGCTGCAAAAGTTGTGAATGTGCAGAAGAGGGTTCTGAGTTCAATATGCCTCATTGTAATCCTATTAATGGAGAATGCGTTTGCAAGGAAAACGTAGAAGGGAAACAATGCCGGGAATGCAAGCCCAGCTTCTTCAACTTAGACTTGGAGAACGAATTTGGGTGCACTCCTTGTTTCTGCTACGGCCATTCTTCTCAGTGTCGATCAGCCCAAGGTAAATTAAATATTTGAGCCATGACTAGTAACGAATCTCCATTTTAGGTTATTCAAAATACGCCTATGAATCGAGCTTCGCAAAAGGAAGCGAAAAGTGGAGGGCAGAGGATCAGTACGCCAGGAATGTGCCCATTAAATACGAAACCATCAGCCAAAGTACTATTTACACTTAATTTGGGAATATTAAATAGAATTTGTCTCTTAATAAAGGCATTGGTGTTAAGTCTCAAAACGAAGAAGTAGTCTACTTCCTGGCTCCAGACAGATTCCTAGGAGATCAAAGAGGCTCTTACAACCAACTCTTGGAGTTTTCCTTCAGAATCGGAGACAATAGGCTATTCCAAACCGCAGCTGACATTATAATCGAGGGTAATGGAAATCGTATCACCAACACCATTTTTGGCCAAAGCAACCTCAACCCTACCATAGAAGTATATCTTGCCCTTACTTGTCTAATCAACCAAACCGTACTTAACTCTGTATTCCAGTCCCAGCCTTACAAGTTCAGACTTCATGAACATCCGGACTTCCAGTGGCAACCAAGATTGAACTCTAGAGAATTTATTTCCATCCTGACCAACTTGACTGCTATTAAAATCAGGGGCACATATTCCACCAAAGGTGTGGGGTTTTTGGACGACGTAAAACTGCAAACTGCCTCTTCGGGGGCTGCTGGAACCTCGGCTCTATGGATGGAATTTTGCGAATGTCCTCAAGGATATATCGGGCAATTTTGCGAATCTTGTGCAGCAGGATACCGCCATTCTCCTGCCCACGGAGGGCCTTTTACCAATTGCATTCCATGTGATTGCAACAAACATGCGAATATTTGCGATTCTGAGACTGGAAGATGCATTTGTCAGCATAATACTGCAGGGGAAAATTGTGAACTTTGTGCTAGGGGGTATTATGGAAATGCCTTGGCAGGTACTGTTTTACACCCTCAACAAATTAGTTCAACATTCTTATTCCTAAAAATAAAGGGACATCTGAGGATTGTCTACCGTGCAACTGTCCCAATGGAGGAGCATGCATTCAACTCCAAGACGACCTAGTTATGTGCACCGAATGCCCAATTGGGTATTCTGGGTTCAGATGCGACGTCTGCTCTGATGGCTATTATGGAGACCCCAATGGGTTCTTCGGTCTGAAGTCACCTTGCCAAGTATGTGAATGCAACCAAAACATCGACACCAATGGCATTGGCAATTGCAACACCACCACTGGGGAGTGCCTCAGGTGTATTCACAATACTGGAGGACCTACGTGCGAAGTTTGCCTGCCAGGTTTATCTAACTTGCATGTAAATTTTGACCAGCAAAAAGAAGAATTTGGTCTTTCAGGCTATTATGGTAACGCCCTAGTTTTGCCCAAGGGCGACTGCAAGCGCTGCGAATGCAACCCTATTGGTACTATCTCCGACTCCAATGGAGAACCCGTATGTGACTCCAGTTCCGGGGCATGTGTCTGCAAACCGAATGTGAGAGGCAGGAACTGTGACCAATGTGAAGAAGGCTACTACAACCTGCAAGGTGGAGATGGATGTCAGAGTTGCAACTGCGATACCATTGGGTCTTTCAATCACACTTGTGATCTTTACAACGGACAGTGTTTTTGTAGATTTGGAGTTACCGGGTAAATATAGATGGTCCTTCAAAGGATCGTTTTATAACTGACCTTGGTCTTAGCTTACGTTGCGACCATTGCGAAGCAAGAAAATACGGGTTCTCACTAGACGGCTGTAAAGATTGTGATTGCGATGGAGTGGGTTCCAGAGACTTGCAATGTGACTCGTCTGGACAGTGCCCTTGCTTGGACAACGTGGAAGGGCGCAGATGTGATAGATGCAAGGAAAACAAGTACGATAGGCATCGAGGATGCGTCGGTATATGCTTTTCGGCTATTCTATTAACCGAATTCTCTATAATCAAACCACATTTTAGACTGTCCCGAGTGCTACAATTTAGTACAAAACGCCTATAGGGCGCACTCAAACAAGCTGGGAAGGCTGAACGAAATTATCAATGAAATAGAGCGAAGGCCTACCGTTATCACTGACTCAGATTTCCGCACTGAGTTGGAGAAGTTAGATGATGATATAGATGATCTTTACGATAAAGTTAAAACTGCGACTGGGGAGGAGAGTATTATTCACCAGGTGCAGGACATAAAGAAGCGAGAAGAAGATGTTGCCAGGACTTTGGAGAGCGTCAACGAGAACGTCGATGGCATTAGAGCGAAAACTGACGAAGCTGAGACGATTAATAACAATACTGATATGGTTTTGGAACAGGTAGGTCGGAGAGTTTAAAAAGGCCTTATTATTATATAGGACTAAACATTACGTTTCAGCTCGACCAAAGTTTAGAAGAAATTCGCTCCCAGTTTGAATCAGACGCCAGAAAAGCCTTAGTAGATGCATGGGAGAGAAGCAAGCAAGTGGGTCAACAATCCGAGACTATGACCAAAATCGCCAAAGAGGCACGAGAATTCGCTGATGCTCTAGACAAGCAAGCTGATAAATTGGTATCCAACGCCAAAGAAGCTAAAAATAAATCCAGCGAAGTTTATAAGTTGGCCAACAAAACCAACTCCGATCAGGTACTTGTAAGTTTCGCATGAGTGAATAAAAAGTTAACGTTATATTCATAGAGCTTAGTAAAAGAGAAGATAGGGAAGCTGAAAACCGATCTGGATAGAGCTGAGGACAAATTAAATAAAACTACACAATTCACCAACGATGTCAATGCCAAGGCTAACCAAGTCAAGAGTGAGGCTTTGGATCTTTTGAACGAAGTCATGAACTTGAATGTGCCTAGCCTGGATGTTCCAGATCTCACCAGGAAGTCGCAGAGTTTGAAGGATGAAGCCAGACGTTTGGGGGATAAGGCTGAGAATTTGTTGAGTCAAAGGTATATTAAAATGTAGGTTATTTCAAAATGGTTAAAAAACAGCGATTGTAATTTCCATGCAGTAAAGAATTGAAAAATATGGTAGACAAGAGATATGAAGAAGGAAAGCAGCTGGTGGAAAAAGCGTCAGACCAACAGACAGCCTTGGCAGAATTAGTAGATGAAATTCACGAAGCAAACGAAACTGTGAGCAAAACTATTGAAGAGTGGACGAACAAACTGAACGAGGCAGAACGCATCTATAAGGACCTTCTAAGTGAGATATTCAAAATATTTACGTAAATATAGTTGAAAAGTCCTTTTCAGGCTCTGATTCCGACACTCAGAAATCTCGCCAAGAGGCCGAGGATGCCTTAAAGACTATACCAGATATTGAAGCCATTATAAGCGATACCTTGAATAAAGCCAATCAGGCGCGAATGCAGCTGCAAGAAGTCGGCAGGATTGCAAATGAATCGCTCAGTTCTACCCTCAGTGCCAAGAGTCGAGGAGAAAGGGCATCGAAAGACGTAGTTATAGTGATAATAATGAAATTCAATTCCCTTAATTTGTGTGTTTTAGCTGGAGGGATTCCTAGGCCAAGCCAGTAAGCTCAACGAAGACACTGATGATTTCCTCATTTCCGAAGCAGACATTGGCAGAAGAATTGAAGCATCGGAGGACAAATTAGACACTCTACTTAAGCACCCTTTATGCAACACCTCCCTAGTGGATCAGGCTAAGGATAACGTGAGCAATTTTTGAGTAATATTTTCGTAAATTTGTATTCTTGGTATTAACATTTAGGTGGGCAAAGCGGTTCAAGAAACCGATAAAGTCTCCGATCAAGTTGCCAAGCTACTGGATGATGTCCAGGAAATAATCTCCGAGCTGGACAACACTCCCAATATGGACGAAGAGATTCTAGATCGTCTTGACCGGGACATTATCGAAATTGAAAGAAAGATCAATAGCAGCAAACTGGAGGAGCGTTTGGAGAAGCTGCAGAATCAGCACAAAGTGCAGAACGGGCTGATTGAGGACTACAAAATCAAAATTGACGAAATGCAGCGGGATGTTGAAAATATTAAGAATATAGTAGACGCGTTGCCTACAGATTGTTTCAAGAGGGTTGAGTTGGAGCCTTAAGTAGGTATTTCACTCAATATATTAAATGTCCAGCAGTATAGGTACTTATTACGTATTTCTTTCTTGGAAGTTTCATTGCCTTCAAAGCATTTATTCTAATATTCGATGATAATACCAAAGACTAATATATCAGATATATTTGTAAATAGAACCGTTAGATTTAAGCTTATTAATAATTATTATTGTGTAAAAGAACATTTTTCTGAAGCTATTCGGGTTAGCCATAGCGTTAAGCGTGGTTTGTTCTAAGAGCCTAATACATTAAGTCATACTGCCATATTATTAAGTAAAGGGAAAGCATTTTAGTGACAATAAATAAATAATAAATCAAAATCATTCTCTCTCTTAATCTCTCTGGAAGGAAATCATTCTCTGGTTGCTTTATCATCGGATTAATTGCGATATAGTTCCTGCATATGAGCCATGCTGCACAAAAATATTAATGTCGTTTACCTGACTTTCCAATTCAAGCAATCGTGGATGCATTAAGATTTAACTATACAGGACGTCCGGAAATAACGTCGAAATATTTAGGAAGGTGATTCTAGAGATTAAAATAATAAAAAACCTTAGAAACATATCCCAAAAAATGCTTCTTAGAGAGATTAAAGTTCCTTAACGGGGGAACTTTAAGCACGTTTTTTTCGCAATATTTTCGAAAGAATTCGAAGATGCATTGGAATAAACATGAAGGCCATTTTCAATATTTGTTATAAATAAGTGATAACTCCTTAATTGCGATTTCTGGCTAATAAAAAAATATTTCTATATAATTTTTAAAGGATACCTACTCTATTTAATAAGATCCATTTCGATGTCCATGTAATCGTGGGTTGGATTGTAAAAACTCATTTTTTTGTAAAACGATCTATACTAACGAGATGAAATGAGAGGACCTTTCTTATTTAAAAATATTTGCGATTCAGTAATTTGATTTCAAAACTTAAGAAATATCACAAAAAAGTTGGGGCAACATTTACGTAGGAGACCTGTATGTGACGCCTCTGACTAAAATCTATAATTATTAACAAAAGAAAATTCCCCCATTCTAACTTATTAAAAGCAAATCATCTCGAAAATATTGCAAAAAAACAATCTTCAAAGTTCTTCCTTTAAGGAGTTCTAGCCCCATCAAGAAGCAATTTTTGGGATACGTTTATAAGAACTTTTTTATTATTTTATTCAGTTTTATTCATTGCACACCACAGATATTGGAATAATTAAAGACATAATTACTAAACCAGTTTGAAGATAAAAATCAAAAACCTCTCTAGAAAATTACTGCAAAACAAAGACGTTGGCATAAACAACACACAAAGGATGTATCAAGTGGTTTCTAGAAGTTTCCATTAGCTCGAAATTTTGCACACGGCTGATTCGAGAGGGCCGTGGAAATTACGATGGTACCGGGTGCAATTGCAGGCGCTACTTTTGCACTCGACACCACTACGGTACTAACTGCCTATTTAACTTTGATTTGGCGGAGCCGTGGCAAAGTTACTCGTCCTAAGCTGACTAAACCCGAAGTGATCCGAGTGTCTAATTTTGAAACGATACACCGACCAAACTGATAAACGATGGAGAGTGGTGAGTAAATAATTTTGTTCGTTTTGTTGGTTGCCTAATGTTGCAAATTTATTCAAGAATTAAATAAATTTTTCCGTCATTTATGCATTGATATAATTCAGTAGAGGTTTTTTTGAACTTTGGTTCTCCAGTTCCCTTAAGCGTAAATAGCTTGTTAATTTGGAGAATACATCTGCGATTTTTAACTTTGTTCAAGTCCGACTTATGTATTTCTTACCTCAGAACAACCACTCATGAGAGATTCAAAATTACCATAGCTCAGTATTCGCTATCTTTTACTAATGATGTAAGTATCATTCGCCATATTAGCAAGAAAGTTTTAGCATTCAATTAGGGCTTCTTGAGGCTTTTCGCTTCTGAAATTTTTAATAATTTCATATTTGCGACATTGATTTTGAGTTTTCATGTACAATTCGATAATGTCTAATTTGCCCATGAAACTGAAGCAGTTTCCGAATGGTTAATTTTATCAATATGGTCTTATTTGACACGAAACTTACTATTCCTTCAGAAAGAAGGACTTTCGTATCGGAATTTTCGAAAAGTGGATGTGAAAAATGCAAAAATATCTGAAAATTAAATTAATAGAAATTTGCTGCTAAGTCAAATTAAACAAAAATAAACCACAGTTTGAGACCATTTCCATGCGCTTATAGGTTGATTCCAGATGATAAATTAATTGCAAAAATTAATTACTTTAAATCGAGAAAGTGAAGTTGATTATCATCGGTAACTTGAACTAATTTACTTACACGTTTCTGGCTAGATTTTGTTAACTAAAATCTCAAATATGTTTGCTTCCAGATAAAGAAACCCCGCAACAATGCTGCTTCAAACCTGAAAAGCAGTGCTCCTGTGAGGACTGCAAATGTGGAGATTGCTGCAAAGAGAAAGAATGCTGCGCCAAAGCGGATTGTTGCTCCAAACCAGGAGAGTGTAAATGCAATAAATGCAAATGCACTCAATGCAAGTCCAGTTGTTGCAAAGACAAGGAATGCTGCTCCTCTGGAAAATGCTGTTCCAAACCTGGAGAGGAATGCTCCTGTGAGGACTGCAAATGTGGAGATTGCTGCAAAGACAAGGAATGCTGCGCCAATGCTGATTGTTGCTCCAAACCAGGAGAGTGTAAATGCAATAAATGCAAATGCACTCAATGCAAGTCCAGTTGCTGCAAAGACAAGGAATGCTGCACTTCTGGAAAATGCTGTTCCAAACCTGGAGAGGAATGCTCCTGTGAGGACTGCAAATGTGGAGATTGCTGCAAAGACAAGGAATGCTGCGCCAAAGCGGATTGTTGCTCCAAACCTGGAGAGTGTAAATGCAATAAATGCAAATGCACTCAATGCAAGTCCAGTTGCTGCAAAGACAAGGAATGCTGCACTTCTGGAAAATGCTGTTCCAAACCTGGAGAGGAATGCTCCTGTGAGGACTGCAAATGTGGAGATTGCTGCAAAGACAAGGAATGCTGCGCCAATGCTGATTGTTGCTCCAAACCAGGAGAGTGTAAATGCAATAAATGCAAATGCACTCAATGCAAGTCCAGTTGTTGCAAAGACAAGGAATGCTGCTCCTCTGGAAAATGCTGTTCCAAACCTGGAGAGGAATGCTCCTGTGAGGACTGCAAATGTGGAGATTGCTGCAAAGACAAGGAATGCTGCGCCAATGCTGATTGTTGCTCCAAACCAGGAGAGTGTAAATGCAATAAATGCAAATGCACTCAATGCAAGTCCAGTTACTGCAAAGACAAGGCATGTTGCTCCTCTGGAAAATGCTGTTCGAAACCTGGAGAAGAATGCTCCTGCACATGTGGTAACTTGAGATGTGGCTAATGTGATTCTAGCGATTGCCAGGGTGGAAAGTGCAATTTTAGTGGAGACTTCAAAATAATGGAGAATTAACAGATTTCCTAACGTGCCTAGCAATAGCGTTGCATCAGTTTAATTCATTTTATTGCTTTAATCAATTTAATATTCTGTTGTTATCCCCAATAAAAACTTAATGTTAAATTAAATATTCGGTGAAGGTGTATTATCTACTTATTGTAAGGAAATAACATTTATTATGCATTATTATTTGTGAATTTATTTCCCTCGTCATTCGATATTTCTATTCAATTCCAATAGAGATTTATAGTGGCAAAGTGAAGAAACTTCTTTTTTATCTTTTTTTGACCATGAATTCGGTCGAAAGTCTCTATGAAGTTTAAATTGTTACATACAACTCCTTTCGTGCGCTCGTCTATAAAATCCAGAAGTTGCATGAAATAAATTATGACATCAATCGCATGTTAAATTAGTGACTATTTTCCATTCCTTTTAAAACTTATGGAATAACGGACGTGGTCCTGCTTAATTCGGTATATTTTCTGTTGTTACCCCAAAACTTCCAATATAGTTAGTGTGAGGTAAACACACCGCCATCAGTGACTCATACAATCCAAACCATCAATCAAACTCTATCCAAAACTCGTCAGATAGCGCCAATCAAATCCGAAGTCAAAATCGAAATGAAGCTGCTCCTCCTCCATTACCTCCTGCACCCATCATGGACGTCAAAGAAGACCAGTTTGTAGTCGATGAGATGATTAAAATAGTCAAAAATACCATTGAAGGATTGTTTACCTTTCACGTCTCCCAGCAGGATGAAGTGAACCATTTGAGTGCCTCAATTTCTGAGCAATGTCTGAGCGCGCTCAGCAAGTTGAAGAAAAACTTTAAGTACGTAATTACATGCTCTATTATGCAAAAGACTGGGGCAGGGCTACACACTGCCAGTTCCTGCTATTGGGACAGTGCCACTGATGGTACGTGTACAGTGCGATGGGAGAACAAGACCATGCATTGCGTAGTCATGGTATTTGAACTGGCCATTTAGAATTTAGACTCTCCTTGCGTGATGACAATGTTGTTAATTTTTTTCTATTTCGAAATTAAATTAATTTTTCTGACGTTATCGAGATTTGGTGCAGGTTCCTCATCGAAAAAGTGAAAATGCAATTTATTTTCTTCCAATTTGATTGAGGTCATTCAAAATTGTCTATGGCCATATTCATTTTCATACTAATGGAACGCACAGAGGTGAACCTAATAATCAATAATAATAAGAAGAAGAAAAGGAAAAAAAAGAAAAAGAAACGATAAATTTCAAAGTATTGCACATTTGTTTATTATACAAAAATACATACAAACCCGAAAAATTACAAAAAATCTATAATTTCTACAATTATTACGTATGGCAAGATCATAAATTACTTATATGCAGGTTTTTGATTTAAAAATTCTGCACTTAGAAAAATCTAGAATCAAAGTCCTTATTCGTCATTTTTTAATCGTCATCAGGTAGATGTGTCCTTAAATAATCATTAAAACTCTAATATTTACATTATATAGCCTCTCAGTTGTACAAATTACTTACTAGAAAAATAATATACAACTTTAAATACAAATCTTAATTACCTAAACACAGTCGAAAGCCTAAAGAGACTTTGCAAGAACTTAGATAACTATCTATGATATAGATATTCTATTTTCTGTATTGGTAACCTCCATTGTTGGACGGGTACCCTCCGTTGTTGGCTGGGTACCCACCCCCTACTTGCTGGTAGGTAATTTTTGATTTGTAGCCATCGGCATCAGCGGTGTACTCCACAGTTTGCAAACGGCCATCAGGGAGCAAAACAAAGTACCTGCCTTGAGCAACATCTCCTTGACGTTGCTCTTTATGCCCAAAATCGTTTCCTGAGGGGGGGTCTTGCACGTGGTACTCGAATTCGTAGTTAGCAGGTTCCTGTGACTAAAGAACTTTAAGGTTTGACCATTAAAAGTGCAAAGGTACTTACAGATTCATCATCATACCCTTCCCTAGCTGGGTAAGGGGCTCCATAGGTAGGGATAGGGGTTCCGTAGCTGGTAGTGGGGGGACGATAGACTGGGGGAGAAGGACTGGGAGTGCCGTAGAGTGTAGTAGGAGGAAGGTACTTTGGGCTACTTGTGGTAACGGGGGGGAGATAGTTATTATTAGGGGGTAGATATTGGTTTGGAGGAGGGATATACTGGTTGGGAGGCAGGTATTGGGAGGGTGGCTCGGCTAGGGCCAGGGCGAGGGTTGAGAGGATGAATAGCGAGACCTAGACAAAAGCAAAATGATTAATGCAAGAATTAGGAGCGGCAGTTACATGCGTTGGAATCAGAACATGTAATTATCCATAAATCTAATGCATTAAATATTAGATGCAAATGCGTTGGTGCTCTTTCAATTCTATCTAATAATAAGGTGCATTATCTATTTTGGGTTGTATGAGATGGGTGTACGGCTGGAGTCTCCATGAATGTCTTATGCAACGATTTATGGCTTTACGGTACTAATTCCACTCGACTTGTATGGGATAAATTTGTCAAGAAATTCTTTAATTTCATAGAAAAAACTCATAGAAAATCAAGTATTGAGTGCCAGTGGTTAATCTTCAAGAAAAAATGCGTCCACCTTGAAGAAGCATAAACGCTCTTCTTATTATGTATTTCGACATTGAGGAGTAGATAATAATAATGACCTAATTAAACTTATCGCTGTATTTAGACAAACTTATCCATACACGGTGATCTTAGAAACTTGATTTTAATGATTTTTTAGTAACGAAATCTTAAAGAGATTCAAGGGTAATGACTATGTATTTTACTGACTTAAAAGGAGGTTTCGATATTCTTACAAAAGAAGTAGAGAACAGAAGAGAGGTATTAGATGATGGTGCGTAGAGTGTACGGTTTATTTGCTATAAGGAGATTATTTTATTTTTTAACGAAAGAAAAAAAGAAACGAGCGACAAGATGATGATAATAAGACGATAGATATTTAAAGCTGATTTAGCCAAAAAACGAATTTTTCAAAAGGAAATTAAATTTACGGAAACTTTGTGTGAAGATTTGAGAATATGAAATTTTGATTTTATTCGCTTCGAATGTGAGAGTTCTTAATGAGGTTGAGTTAAGCATAAATTGAATATTCCGCGAAAAAAAATTACTGGGTCAAAACAACATCGTAATGGCTGTGATAATACGATTGAATCTTAGGCGTAAATTCCTCAATAGCAGCATTAACTGATTTAACATTTGATGTCGCATTGTAATGAAGACCGAACAAATCAATAACTCTAATGTTTCTGATATGTCACAAAACAGGGGAATTTATTAATAAAGAAAAAATTAACCCCTGGCAATTTTTTCAAGGAAATAATTTTCATAGAAATGATAAATTCACAGTAGAGCATTGATCAATGTATCCATTTCCTTGGAAAATACCTGTTTAGTAAACTTACCAGGATTTATTAACTTACGTACAGAAATAATTATGAATTATCATCAAAACAATATAACTCTCATAAAAACCAATGGAGATTACATCCCTGATAAATTTATCTGGATAGTGATAATTTGGCCTTTAAACAACCCTGCATCGCAGGTCACCTATTTTACCACCCTTCAACGTTACTCCACCAAATCGCACAAACACTCACACGAAAAACCACCACAAAAACCCTCCCTACCTTCATTTCGTAATACTACTTGAAGAAGAAACTCTGCAGGAAGCTGCGATGATCTGATTACTGAAATTGTCTACAGGAGCTTATATACTGAAAAGATCTGAAATAGTGGGTGGCCAGATCATCGAATTGAAACACTTTCGTCCCAAAACCTTGTGTCGAGCCTCCGAGATTCCCAGAGATGAACCCTACTCATCACCACTTGTCTACCACCACTTTTTCTCTTCGTTTAAGTCGTTGGCAAATCTGAAGAATGGCACGCGTTATTTTACCGAGAGTAGATGATCTAGTTTGAAGAAAATTGCGTTGAGCAATTATTTTTTCTGCAAGGTTTTGTCTCTTGATTCAGTCATGATGACGCTTTTTTCTTGGGCGGATTTGAAGATATTGCGAGAGGTGTTTGTTAATCGCCTGAGTTTAATCTGATTTAGAAGCGTTATGAAAGAAGAGAGTAAGTATTTTTGAATGAAAAAGAAACAATCAGCATTTAATATTGGAAATGTTTGTTGGCTGTTTATTTCGTTGATTTCATCCAAGGATTCATGGGGCTTGACCCAAATATGAAAATTTTAGCTGATGGAGTGTGACATTCGTTTTTATGGGAAAATTGGGCGGGACAATTTAAAACCTACCTATTTTTGGACAAAGCAAGGGGCAAAGAGACGTAACTGGAGGGTCTAAGCAAAATTCGAACGAAGGATGATAGCTGTTCTTACAGAAATTGTAAAGAATAAAATATCACGTGAAAACGTAAAGAGAGTAGGTAAGGGAGTAGAAGACTTAAATCATGTTAAAGACCACAATTCAATGAAAATGTAAAGAAAAAAATGATAAATATTCAATTATTTTTTTTATGTTAAGATGGACCACAGGAGGGAAGAGAAATTTTGCAGAATAGGAAAAATTGCGACTGGAAAGTGGAAAAATTGAAAAAGGGAAGGAGGTAATAAATAAAACAAAATTAAAGGCAAAAAGAAATGATGGGTTTGAAAAGAATTTATTCAAAAGTTAAGAAAAACTCGTATATTTCCTTTACATTAAAGAGAAATACAGAAGAGAACAATAATTCTCACAGAAAGAAAATGGAGGAAAAAATAGAAAACGTGTGGTAAACAAAACAGGAAGAAACAAAAAAGTTTGCGTGATATTAGAGCGATGATTAAAAATCTGGTGTGCGGGATGAGGCGAATAAAGAAAAAATAATATAGAAATTTAAAAAAATCAGGACAAATAAAAAATTAGTTAAATCCAACATGATACAAGAAAATTTTAAGAAAATAATAAATAAGAATATAAAAATCATATCTTTAAACCCAAAGAGACTATCACATAGAAATAATGAAAATAAGCAACGGAAAATATTTTCTCATGTATTTTTCTTTTTCTTTATTTTTTTTCTTTCCGCGCTTTATCTTTAGAATTTAATTTTTCCTTTCTTTCACCAAACTTAGGTAAGCCCAAAAATGCTCTTAATAACAAAGTATCCATTATTACTTCGATAGACTAAAAACTCTTAACATTCGAAATGTGTAAACCGAAGTTGAAACAGAAATAGGTGCAATGCATCAATTGCACACTATACCTAGTTCCACATAATTGTTAAAAATTGTCACTGTGTTGGCAGGATTTTCTCGTGGGTAACTAAGAAGATATTTCAAAATATCGTTTACTTTCCCTTTTATCAATTTTCAAGGTTCAGCCTCGAATCCTACACTCTTCACCGCTATGAGCGAGGCTCCCTTATACATACATTCATATACCAAATCGAGATTAAAATAAGCCTATATATCATTTTAACCATTTTATGACAGCTTTATTTGTCTAATTAAGCAGGATTGCACGAAGTTAACAAAGCCATAGAAAACCCCTTTACGGTCGACAAGAAAAGCTGCCAGAATGTCGAAATGAAATTATACCAGCTTCCGAAATTTGCTTATCTTTATTGCCCATTGTTTGAACACGAAAATAAATTCGCTCCTCCGGTTTGCCAAAACGTACGAGGATCCATTAAGAAATTGTAAATTTAGAAGAATTACCATCGATGTTGGTTTTACCATTTTTACCAGCAGCCAGACCTTATATGAGAACCCATTCACGTTGCTTCGTCAACAAAGCACTTCCACAATAATAATAACGATCTTGTCCCACACTCGGCTTTATTTATGGATAATCGTGTAATTTTTGTCTCGGCCTCTTGTTGTGTCATAGACTAAATAGTTATTATTTAACGACAATTCGCTTGATGAGAAAAAAATCGAACGTACCCTCGTATACGAAATAACATAAATAACACTGAAGAGTAAGAGATATTGCCGGAAACCATTGGGTACCTATTGTCTACTTATCGACGCACCATGGACTAATTTATATCCAACCTCCTCGTCCCAAAGAAATGGCGACAAGAGCACCTATCCATACTCCTCGTATGCAAATAGCTATATTTTCAGGAAATATGGTTCATAAACTGAAGGATAAATCGTATGGTAATTTCAAAGGGCAGTCGAGATCCCAATGGCGATAAAGAAAATTGTCTACACTTGGGGCTATTAAATGAGATGTTAAGCACGAAATGGAGATCTTGAGTGGTGATATCTGTCCGGTGGAATATTAAGATGGAAGATGAGTGCAATAAGCTGCACATGTATGAAGTAGTAATGGTCTAATAAATGGGCCATGAGCGCACTGATGACTTGAAAATTTCTGTTAATAGTGGTTCATTTTGAGTGATTAGGTTTACCTTGAAAAACTTGAGGAAGATGAAGGGCTGTTTATTTAAGAGAGACGCATTTCGGTTCCGACAAAGGATAAGGTTAAAATAGCATGCTGAAGACGATCGCAGTGTCTTGAATACAAGGTGGAACATATAATCGTGGAGGTATTTCAGGGGGCGATAGCACTCCGTAAAATAATAAAAAAATGTTAATGGGTGCCTAG
Source organism: Euwallacea similis (assembly GCF_039881205.1). Taxonomy (NCBI): domain Eukaryota; kingdom Metazoa; phylum Arthropoda; class Insecta; order Coleoptera; family Curculionidae; genus Euwallacea; species Euwallacea similis. The sequence continues at coordinate 105,594 of NC_089641.1, read as the reverse complement.
TCAAAAACGCACCATTTTTGATATACAGGGTGGCAAAGTTTCACATTTTTTCTCATATTTTGCGTTTCTCACGTATGCTTTCGATTAAAATTTTGAAATTTCGTCTACCTATTTTCTTTAAGACCCTCTATAACAAAATGTCAAAATCTTCGGTAACCATATACAGGGTGCTAGGTTTTTTGCGTCATGTATCATTTTATGCTTTTTATCTTTTTTTAGAACATCCAGTGTGACTTCTGATACCAAATTTAAGTTCCTTCTTCAATTCTTTGGTTTTCTGGTCTGTTGCACTATTTTCACGCCCTTCACCGTTTTTGTAGAATTTACAAAAATATTTACGGATGCAAATTAAAACTAATAGGAAATAAGGAAAAAATAATAATCCGGCTTAGTTATCAACTACCTGAAGTAATTGGTGACGTTTAATCAAATTTCTTAATACAAAAATAAATCTAAACGAAAATAAAACTTTAAGAACTGTTGAAAATGTCCTTTAAGAAATATGAAACTTTCCCATCCTGTATATCGAAAATGGTGCGTTTTTGACCATGGGGCTATTAGCATTTCTTTATTATTTTGCACAGCCCTATCGCTTCCTGAAATTCCTCCATGATGATGAGTTACACCCTGTATATCCTTAATAAAGTGTTTACCTAGTAGTTGCAAATCATATTACGTAACTGCGAAAGCAATTTTGAATAATTATGAATCTTGAAAACATTTCTGTAAAATTATAGTTGTGTTGCCGATAATATGCAAAATTTGAAGCAGAATATTTTTAAAAGCATCAATAGTGTCAAAGCAATGAAGCACACGTTCTATCGTACCTTGATTAAGCACATTCCTTAGTTAAACGAGTTTGAGAAATTTATCAGTTCTAAAATATTCAAATAATTCACATTCAAAATCACCGTTTCTGGTCACATTGTACCTATCAGTACTGGTAATAACCCACAAAATTGCCAGCGGAATTATTTAATGAACAATGGTGTAGCAATGCTCCATTTTGAATAATTCCGTCCTAAAATAATTAAAATTTTTCTGCGATTAGTTGTAAAATTGCAAGCAATTTTAAGTTTTGAAAATTACTATTATTTTTCAAAAGAAATTGCAACACATTTTCGGACATTTTACGAAGATCTGCAAATTTTTTTTTTAACCCTCAAGAGATATCTATCGATTTTAACGAGATTTTCCCTGACTTTTTACAACTTCCGGAGATTTCTGATTACGTCTTAATTAATAAGTTTTCGGAATAAGACTTTTTTGAGAAATGTTAGCATCTCATTTTTGATTGAATTTTCAGGGGCCTACAACCAATTACAGGTTTTTTGTCATTTTCGAAATTTTTCACAAAAACACAAATTCGAAAATTTAAAACTGTGATTTTAAATAGAACATGAAATATTCAGGCACATCACTCAAGATACATTCGGCGATTTCAAGGGTCATCAAAGGCCATGTTGAAGATTGCTTTTGATCTTTTATAGAAATTTCTGTACATCTTCCAATATTTGTTTGAGATTCATGAAGATTCTTTTGGTGCATTCAGTGCATTTTCGAAGATTTTTGTCAACTTTGAGTTGGTTTCTTTCGACGTCTTATTTTTCCCTGAAACTCTGGTTTTGACTTCATCAAGAAACCTTCTTGGAAATAGCAAAGACTGGTTTGGGACCTTTTGGTACCTCTAATGACTTTTCAGGGGTTCCGGGGAATTCGAGATTTTTGCAACTTAAAAGGAATTTTTAGGGTTTTCTTGTTTTAGAGATTTGTAATAATTTCCAAAATTTCGGAGCGCTTTTTGGAAAAACGATAGGTCTCAGTATTGGCAACAGCCTACAAGTTTTTTCTGCCGATTCAACCGATTTCTGATGAAATTACAATTCGGGACATAATCAAAAGCCTGTGAAATTAAGGCTTTTAGTTTTCTGAATTACATGGAAAATTTGGTCTCATTTTTACATAAGAACATCTGCTGCTCTCGTGACTTAAATTTAATCATAGTTTTAGGACAAAATTTGACTTTAAAAGGGGATAAAATATACATTATTCTCCATGTGAATATTTCCTAGACTACATTATTGCACTTCTCCTGATTGCTCATTGTGCATTTCCTGCCGCTCTTTCTAAATCGTAGTTTGAAATTTGATGACCAATTTCCCAGATTCCACCATACATTGGCGTGTTGCAGTCAGAGCCCATTGTGTCCAAACTAACCAAGTAAACAATCCATTAAAGTGTTAAGAAACTTTATGAAATTAACAGTGTATTGAATCTAAAAATCTGAAGAATTATTCGGCGTTAAATGAACTTAACAATGGCTAGGAAGTGCGTTCTAAATTTTCAAGAATTATTTCTGAAAGTCTATTAAGACAAGATTTTGGTCTACTAAAGGACCTCATAATGAGGCCGATTTATATGTATATTTGCCCATTGTTGGATATTTGGCAATCAAGTGTGAGCTTAAAACGGGCTGAGGATCTTCCAAGTGTGTTGTTTCGCCGAAGACATAAATTAGCGAGATTAACCTTTAATAAAAGTCAACCAGAAACAAATCATCCGGCAATTTTTTACATTTTCAAGGCTGAAACAAAGCAATTAGTCGAGATGTTTAATCGGATTTCATGGAGTGAACTAACAGCCATACGAAAAGGAATTCAGATTGACGCAATACGAAGAGATGCTCTAAATGTTGACACACACACAAATCCGCTATTTGAAAGGAGACACAACATTGCAGACGTACAGTTTTGCCATGTCGTATTGTCTTCTTGAAGTTATTAACTGATTTGCATCAGGATTTGTGTAACGGTAATTTCGGTGTTACGGATTTTCCTGTTATTGAAGTTTTTTTAGCTTGAAAAAATTATGCAAGTCCGACTCAAGTGACCAAAAAATGGTGTTTCGATGATGCTACTGACATTCGGGCCCTTTAATAAGGGCCCGTCGGACTAACTCTGGACTGGACATTCACGGTCAGACCACCCTAAGTTCGCAGTCTCACAGGCACATTTTCGTGCAAAAAATAACCAACAATCTTTCTAACTACAGCTGATGCTTTTTAGCATCGAACGATAATATACAGGGCGTTTCAGAACTATGGGATGAAACTTTTAGGGATTATCCAGCGTGGCAACGAAAGACATCTGAACATAAGAACCCGTGTCCGCAAATGTCTCCCTAAGGCGCTACGGTCTTATGATGCTTTAAGACAGTTATGTGCAAAAATGTTTTTATCGAGTTTTAGTGCGTTTTATTTTAGTTTGTTTGTATAAAGTAATACTACAGTAATTGTTCAAAATGTCGTCCTTGAACTTTGTCAGTTCGGATACAATTGGATTGGCAAAGGTGGTCTAGTTTCGTGGCCTCCTAGATCATCCGATCTAACACCTTTAGATTTTTTTCTGTGGGGACATGCAAAGTCTCTGATTTATGAAACGCCAGTAGAAACAGAGCAAAACCTGATTGCACGAATCACTGCAGCTTTTGAAGTCGGTCTAAACAAATGTCAAATTTTTAGCCAAGTCCGCAGAAACCATGTACGACGTTTACATTGGTGCAATGAAGATCAAGGACGACATTTTGAACAATAATTACTGCGGTGTTATTTTGTACAAATAAATTAAAATGAAACATGCTAAAACTTGATAAAAACACATAACTGCCTTAAAGCATCATAGAGCCGTAGCACTTTAGCGAGGTAATTGCGAATACAGGTTCTGATACTCAAATGTCTTCTATTGTCGCACTGAACAATCCCTAGACGTTTGATTCTATAGTTCTGAAACACCCTGTAGATGTTAAAACAACTTTGAGGGAAGCGAGTGGTTTACATGAATAATTAAGAGACCAACGAGCCATTTTCAAGACGAGTGGTGTTAGTTAAGTGCCCCCGAAGCTAGCTAAGCTATACGTGAACTGACATAAACCGTGAAATAATAATAAAAAGACGCTCTACGATGTATGGTGATGCTGTCACGTCGACTTGGAGCTCATATGCCCATCTACTCAGGTACTAAAAAAAATATCGAGAAGTCGAGGAGATCCCAAGAAATAAAAAAGACTAGCTAGGGAAGTGATTTTATTGTTATGAATAAAATTACAAATGAAGGATATTAACGCAGAAATTTGTAACTGATAAATAAAGCAAATTATCTCAACTCCCAATCCTGCAGACCAGCACATATACCAACTCATTAATATTACCGTTGAGGTTTTGTTATTCAAATTAACCTTAAAACACATATTCAAAGATGCAAAACCAAATTTCGCAATGGTGTACGAGCAACGAGCTATTAATTAGTCCTTATTTAAACTTAATTAATCTTTCATACATCATATAATTAAGGCAGATCTAGATTTTACTCCTGTGCATAAAAACTGGCTGTTTAGCCAAGAATTGCGTCGACGAAGTGCTGTCAGCGTTATTCTACGTGATACATGAAGATGGATTCGATACCGGGAAAAACGTGTATTTGGGGCAAAGTATTAGATGGGATTGGACAAAGATGGGAGAAACGGAGACAGGTGGGCCTGACAGAGAGATAAGACCGCGGGAGACGCCCACATGAAGAAATATAGGATGGTGAGAGGATCGAGGAGGGCTTTCAAGGGTCTCTAGTGCAGGAAATAGGAGCGACTATGTGGATAAAGTACGTGGATAAAGAGTTTTGGCGCAAAGTTCAAAGGGCTTTAAATACAAGAAAATGCCAAAATATTAAGAAGGCCTTGGAAACAAAATACTATTGTTTCTTTAAGCTTTAATTTGACCCATTTATCTTGTGACCACTATTAAAATGTCTTATAAATTGGGTTAAAAAAAGTATTGATAAGTTAGTTGGACGTTTACCTAAAACTGAAATGTGAAAATTTTTGAAACCTAAAATATCTCCCCCTAAAAGCATTTATCATACAATTGCTGAGTGCGAAGAAGGGATGCCTTACCAAAATGTTCCAAAGAGTGGGAGACCAAAGATTATTTTTAACCAAGGAAGAGCAGAAAGATTAGAAAACAGAGGAAAAAAAATAGAATTGGGATGGACGTGGGAAAACTAGCACTTGAATGTCATGCTTCAAAGGATACGATGTCTCGGGAATTAGCAAACCAACCTAAAACACTGAAAAAGACAAAAATGCCCTAAATATTATACACATATACCCCAAACCAGTTAGCACGGTTATTGCGATGTCGTCAACTGAGGCGGATAGATTTTTGCTGACGAGAGACTCATCATCCTGGACGAAGAGAAGTATTTCACCCTTTCCAATTCGGAAATAAAGGGAAACAATGGTTTTTATACAGACGATTTATTGTCCTGATAGCGTAAAATACAAAAAAAGCAAAATTCACCGATAATGATTTTTGCTTTGGTGCGCGATTTCCTCTAGAGGCATATCCTGGACCTTATGTGGGACGTGTTAGGGGCGTAACTCTTGACGGTAACAGATGCCTCATCAAATTGGTTGATTTTTTCCATCAACATCCCGATGGAGTTGACATGTTTTGGCCTGACTTGGCGTTCTGCTATTATGCGAGGGAGATGCAAAACTGGCTTCGGGAAAACAGCATTCCTTTTGCGGCAAAAAACGACAATTTTCCTAATCTGCCTCAAGCCCGTGCAATTGAAGATTTTTGAACACTTTTATCTCACAAAGTGCACGATGGAGGGTGAAAAGAAAACAAATTAGTAATCCTCAGAAAGTTACGTGAAATTGATGTTGAAGTTGTCCAAAACTTAATATTAGATGTTCGCAAGAAGCTGCACCTCGTGGAGGAGCATGGATCTCTTTATTTAATTTAAAATAATAAGGGTGTTTCGAATTAAATTCTTAATCAAACCATATAACAGCTTGTCCAAATACTTTTGTTTATCACAAAAAGTTACTGCCTATTATCTTGGGTCAGACCTTTTGGGACATACGTTAGGTGAACAATTATAGCCTTACTGGGGGCGAGGTTTGGTATCGACTCAGGGCGGCAGACCGGGAAGGACGGCCTGGTGTGGGGTTTTTCTTGGAGAAAGGGGTGATTAAAAGTTTCGCCCATGGCGCCAGACTGGCTAAGGCCGGCCCTGTCTGCCGGGTAGTGTAGGATTCGTCGAGGCGCCTGCCCATTAAAAACTTCGAAAATGGAAGTACTCTTGTTCGACCCGGAACTGTCCCTGAGGGATATATGTATAATCAGTGTCAAAAAAAAATTTTTTTTGCTGGTCTTCTGCTGGTTTGTCTTGACCTTTCATGGCCTCTGACGTGTATTTTTGTCCAAGGGCCGATTCTTTTCTTTGGCGATACAAAAGGTCGCGTCCTTTATCTGCGGTCACTCCACCTGCTAACCATGCTCCACATCGCTCGAGTTAAGACCGGCCCTGATCATAGCTGAAATTCCCAACTGAAAAAATGTGGAATTTTTAACAAGTTTCAGTTGAATTCTTAAACGACTCTCAGCTCAAATCAAACAAATATTCGTCCTATTTAGATCTTCACGAACGCGATCAGGTCATCGTCCAGAGTGTTTTGGAGCATACATCAAGCTAAAGCATCACGCCCATATCCACTTCTTTTTTTTCCATCGGCATTGATATTGAACGTGAAATTCCAAAACATACGATTTCACGCATCATTTCGTGGCTCTTCCTCGCCCATCAGTGTCTCATTACAACAAAGCCAAGTGAATCATAAAAATGTCCCATCGATGGTTACGTAACCAGATCTACGAGTAATTTATTGAAGGACCATTCATCCAAACGACTGTATAATTAACTATAAACGTGCTTGAAGCGGAGAAATAAAAAGGTGACAATATTGGGTTAGGTAAGTAGGCAAATCGACTATAAGAATTCGAATAAAATTTTTATTTGCCTTTTGAAAAGGTAAGTGATATGCTCGAGCACGAGTGCGTTGCTCTCAAGAAGCTCCGGTAATTGGCTAAAAATGGGAGCAAACCGTGAACGTATGAGAAGATTCCTTGGAGTATGATCCCAGTTGAGCGGCAAGGCCGAAGCTCTCGTCTGAAATCAAATAATTGGTTATAAGGTGCTAAACCTAACATTTGCAATCGATAATATCCCATTATTACACCTTATTGATTCTCTCGATGGAGACTCATCTGCAAGTTAAATTCCAGCTTGCTCAGGTGCACTTGATCTCATTCTTCTTGCTCAATCCAGCATTTTACAGTGTCGCAGATTCTGAGATATTAATCATGGCAAACAATAATTTTTTATTTCCTTATTGTAAGCTCAAGGTTTGCGTCTCAATATCCCACAGTCCAAGACGAAATCGCTGTCATAGGTCTGCCTACCCACAAAGGATAATTAATGCACAATAAAAAAGATAGCTCATAGATTTTTCCTCTATGAGCACACCTTTGGCTGAGTCCGATTTTGGTCACAAGGCCGATGGACATTACATTTTCTTTATATTATAAATATAAATGCGATTATCTCGATGTCTAGGTCTGCTCCACTTGAAATTGATCAAAGCTTCTTTTGATTTCAATGGGAAGACACACCTTACCAAACCAAATCGGAATGATTCCATCTTAAGTGAATGTGAGTATTGCACGCTTAATTTTATGAAAACATTTCGGTCGCTTTTAGATCTTATAAGTATTGCGAAGTGTTGATGGTACCAGATTTAGATGGAGGTAATATTTACGTAGGATACTCATTACATGTTCTTCTCCGCTTGAGTATTGAAGTTTATGAAATTGGTTGCGTAATGAAATTTTTCAAGTTTTAGGTTCGTTTACGCTTTGCCTTCTCATGGCTCATTGTTGTTTATCTGTCGGGCTGTTCTTTGAAATATCAATCACTCATTACTTTTGAATAGCTAAAGTTAACCAAATTTGCCAAAGAACCTCCATTCCTTCTTGATGTCGCGATTTCGTTGCTACTAAGAATATTTGTAGACGAAGTAGATAGGCGGGCAGCACGGCGAACGACCGTCCAGAAGTGGTAAATCCGATGGACATGACTAGCGGACCAGGAGCAATAGACCAAACGATTGACCTCTAATCTAGACCTATGGACGTTGTGCAAATATAGGCGCTTGAACTTCTAATTTGGGCACTCAGGGGCCATCGTAGCTTTAAGGGGTCGCACAATAGGGAAAACGGTCCTGGATTGCGGAAACTGTGGAGTCGTCAATACTGCAGAACACTCCATTATTCAATACCCATTATTTGAAAAGTAGCTAAAAGAATGTGTGGACAACCTAACTCCAACATCCCTCATCGAGATTGGAAGGTAAAACAAAGTGGGGTAGCAGTATCATTTCTGCGATGGTTCAGGAAAAGGAGCGCATGGAGCGTGCCACTCAAGAGGAACAATTGTCTGAGGCTTAGAAGCAACTGACGCCCGAATCTTCAAGCCTCTCGACACTTACGATTTATCCTCCAGGGACTGTTTCGGGTAATTGCCAGTTGCAAGATAAGAAAACCTGAGGTTTTTAGTGTGGCGGCGAATCCCACACTGTTCAGTCACCAGAATACCAGACCGAATAGCGGTCTGGTATTCTGAGTATTTTAATTAATTAAGTTGTTAAAGTTAATTAAGATTTAAATTTCCCTCGAGATAAAAGGTACCCTTTATGGGACTCTTCAAGCATTTCTTCTCAGAAATTTCTGCAATACTCTTAAAAGGATTTCTATTTCTGATGATCAGCTGGCAATTTCAATATTTTTGTGATGAGCAAACTACTTTCGACAGTTCTGGGAATTTTTGGCATAATCTCGTTTTTCTTTTCAGAAAATTTATAGCTCGAAAGAAATACTGCAGAGTCAAGAAAAATTTGTGGTACTGTTCAGCATAGGTATTATACTTTTTGGGGAATTTCTAGAGGATCGTGCAGAAATTTTACATTTCTGATTATTTTCTTAAAGCATTTTTGAGTTGTAAAAAATGTCTTTTCTAAAATTCTCTTTGTATCTCTAATAAAATCTATTATAAAATTCCTGCCAAGAGCAGAGAGATTTTTGTAATGTTCAAGGGAGGTTTTCTGCTCTTTATTTCGCGTCCGCGTCACTTTTAGGATTCCTAACAATTTCCGAAATCTAAATTTCTAGTGTTTTTCCTAGAAATTCCAGAAATTTTCCTGTAAAGCTCCTGCGAATTGTTATAATTGCTACACGATAATTGAGGGAGGGCTCCATCCTGCCAGTCATCACTCTGTGTGTGTACATTAACTGTTCTGTATCTTCTGGTTTTGCAGTTGCTGCGCAATTTCTCCTCATCCCAAAAAAGTGTCTTCTTTATAGCAGAATGAAATATTCGCTGTTTTTTTGGGTCGTGCGGCATTGATATCACGTTTCTGTAAAACTGAACTAACACTAATTTTCCCTGTATGCCTTGCGAAATCGTTCAAAAGCATATGTTTCTCCATATCGATAAAGTTTAAGGATAGTTTTAACTTGGAAAAAAATATTTAACCACCAATTATGACAAAACTAATACTCTTCTACACGCATTAAGTGCGTGAGAAGTTCTACATCGGCATTGGCGTTCCCATATCGAGACTAAATGTCAGTAATTAAAGTCATTGGTTAATGGATTATTGAAGCTCTTAAGACACGTGCCGGATCGGCAATTAATATTAATTGCTTTCGAGTTTAATTATAGCAAATATTGATCAATAACGCCCGCTTTTATGGGGAGATAATTAAGCGCCCCAACTCGGTACCATCATAACGTTTCTATGGTTAAAACTATTATATTTTGCCATATCAATCAGCAGCATCACCGGGCGATAATCTTCTGAGGAGAACTGGTGAATCTTCAAGACAGCAGTTACTCAATGATTCGAAAGGATGCTCGTTCATTTAAATAAAAGCATTTTTTTTATCCGCAAAAAGTGTTTAAACTGTAGTAATTCGTGACTTGGAGTTGCATCAATGCGTTGGTTTTTATTTAGTTGTCGGTAAGATACCTACCACCATTATATAAACCGATTAACTTTTTCCCAGAGTTTTGCTCCCATTCTTTCGGTATTTTACGATTTAATTTACATTAATGGAGAGTATTATGGTCGAAGGTGAAAACGCATCAGTTCCCCTTGCATATGCACATAAATTTGAAAAATAAGGCGAAGAAGAAACTTTACCGATCTCAAAAATGGCTTTTAGACACATCGAAATAGAAAAAAATCGCTTTCAAGTAAGAATACTTGAATGCGAGTCGGTATACGAGAATGCGCGTTGGTGAAATCAGAAGATTTCACCAGCTTGACGTTTTCGAAGGTGTTTAGCGTCCCCAACGCCTGATGAAGCCAATAAGTCGAAACGTTGCCGGATTGGCGAGCCTCTTCCCATTTCTACTTCGCTGCTCGATACTTTTGCGGCCTTGTCACTAATTTCTTTCAGATTTGAATTTATTTTATTGATACGACATGGTTGGTGCCCATGCCATAGTTTGTATTCTGGGAAATAACATTGGGTTTAAACTCGGTTTGCTTCGAATAAAATTCGTATTGTTCTATAAACTGTTTTCCCATGTGTGTGACTATTCGGCCCAAAAAGCACATTTTACATGCTCTTGCGTGGTATGTAACGTATTCTAAACAAATTACAAAACAAAACTCAAGAAGAAGCCATTTTTGGCAAAGTACCATTAATCTTAAGCCGAAATTTGCATGTTAACAAGGCGGATAACAAATATCTTTTAATATTCAGTTCAACAATGGTACGTTAATATGAGATTTTACACACGAGTTGAATTTTTCACACCAATTTTTCTTATAAAACTACAGTACTGTGACTAGAAGTCGTACCTGACTTTTCAGCGCTTTCAGGTTTTTGAGGTATTTAAAAAATTACATAGTTCAATTTTTTCTCACTTCTACAATATTTATTTACAGTTTTTCCGTACCAGTCGCAAAGTCCAAATTTGGTTAACTGCGGAATTTTAATATAAATATTAAAAATAAGTCAATAACTTAATTTTCGCTTGAAGTGAATAACTCTTTTTATTTATTTTTTTCATTAATTTTTTTTAAATTTTAATTTGCTTTTTTTAAATAAAATTTTAAATAAACTTAATTCTTCTTCGCAGTTACATTTTGTTTATATCGTGCAATAAGACCCTTATAGGTATAAATGGGGTTCAAAGTGGCCTTATTGGCAAGACTATAGACCCTTTTATGAGTGTTTTTGGTAGGTGTGCCGATTTCCTATTTACAATAATTATTCAATCGCAGTAACAAAAACTTCTGCCTACATTCTTCACGCAGCAGGAATGAGTCATGATGGATTTTTATTATTAATGATTTAACAGAAAACCGTACTCTATCGAATTAAAGCTGATTGACATTTCTCAATAGCATTTACGAATCTACTATGAAATTGCTAAATATTATTGTAGTTTCTAAGTAATTATTAATTAAATATCGCACTCTTGCGCTTCTAATACACACGTAAATATTCATTAATTACTTGCATCATATATTAATTGAAATCTTTGATGGTTAATACCTTCTGTATTATGCATTGCCCAACATCTGTTGCAATAGTTTTTAAAACCAAATTATTGTCGTTTCAAGTTTATATTTTCAATTATTGGATCATCTGCAATATTCTCTGAACATAAAAGGAGATCCGTTGCACTTTGTAGGTCACTCACGTAAATACGCTGACCTCTTCTCTCGGATACACTTTTCTTGACGGCAGCAGTGACCCTAACATCACAATAATAAGCCCAATAATGAATGTTTCTTATTTCATCGATAACCAGCTTACGCAAAGGTCTTTACGGCCTTGCAACAAAAGAATATATTATACTACTTACTATTAGGTACCTACTTATTGAAACACTTTATGAGGCATCTTCCCACTGAAATGATAATTAGCATCTCCGAAAATGTTGGTAAAACAACATTTTAAAGTGAAGATTTATGTAAATTGCGCCTTTTTTCTCTTGAATCTTCTCAGTGCGGAAATTTACGAAAAATAAACGAAAAAAAAGCAGCACTTGTTTAGGAGGTGAAGCAACTTTGTGCATCGTTAAGGTGCACTGCCTACACAGGGAATTACTCAATTTTAAACGAATTCTAATACAAATATAAATATTTAAATTGTTTTGCTCGAATATCCGTTTGCTCATGAATTAATGAACTGAAACTTGCAATGATTCCCATATACTTTTCGCACGTCAATTAAACACGCAACGGGCCTTCGATTGCAAGGGGACCTCTGAATTATTTTAAAAGTCTGCAAAAATCTACTTTGAAAATGAGCAATTTTTAAATAATTTCGAAAATCAGCATTTTCCAAATGCTAAAATATTCATTTCCCAAAGTTTACTGTACCAAGGTGCCGGATATTACTCTCGTATTAAATTTGTAATTAATTCGTCACATTCGGTTTAATATGCAGATTTTCCACATCTGCAATATTTTTAAATAAATAAATTATCCCATAGAAAAATAAAAGCTGAAGTGGTCACAGATAGAGATCTGCTCCATATTCACGAAGGTGGAACAATAACGGCCCAATCTTCACACGAGTTGGGAGCTTCTTGAAATCTATTAATATTGTAATCAGCTTGTAAATTAATATGAAACAATGTCATTATAATTTATTGCTTATGCTATAAATGTTAAATTGGCTTGCCCAACAGCATATAAGATATTAAGACATTACTGTAAAGAAGATACTGGACAGGAGTATGTAACTTCTTTTTATGCGACGATCTTATGGTTCGTGAGCAAAATCATTGTTTACCACACTACCAGATCATTTAAATACAATTTTCTGGCAAATTTTCAACATCTGAAGATTTTGAAGACGTAATTTTCGCTGTTTATTTCGCGCCGATATTTCGGGAACACGTGGAGCAATAGCGTTAAAATACAGTTCGAGTTAATCACTATATGAGCTGCACGCTGCATGCAACTTTAAGTGAAGTTTCGTTCAATTTTCAATTGATTGAGGTTCATAGACTCGAGAGACAAAATACAAAAAATCAAACCCATTTCATCCGTTTACAAAAAATTTTTATTATTAATTTGTAAAAAATAAGACAATAAAAAGAATTAATAATTTAGTCGATTAGGAAGAAAAATCTTTCAACAATTACACTAAAACAAACACTATTGCCTAAGAAAACCTCTGGCGAAATACTTGAAATAATATTTGAATAAAATCGGCTCCAACAACAATAAATATAAATAAAATTTAAATAATAATAAACAGTGGACGAAATAATTTCACGTAAGATTACTAGAACCACACCAATGTTTTACATTTAGAGTGCAGCGTTATTATTCATATAATGCATCTCTGTCTTGAGTATTATCAAATTTATTACTTCAGAACTAAAATAAATCTGAAACCTGGAAATGAACCATATAATACGATGATATTTTATTATTAGGAATGTTTTTGGATATGAATTTTGCAAACACACTTCAGGTCTGAAGGTACTTGAATCTGAAGATTGTTGGTATTTTGGGACGTTTGTGCTATACGTGGTGATATTTTGTAATAAAAAAACTGGCATATTACTACGGAAAACCTACATGAATTCTATTGTATTATTACGAGTGCCTAAAACGTCGCTTTTTGCCTAAATATGTCCGCATGATACTCAATCACCTCTAATGATACAGCCAAACATTAATACTACTATTAGTTAACATTAGGTAATAATAAAAAATCTATTTTCCTAACACGAATATATAAAGTATATCACTAGAATATTTTGTCATATTCGCCTGTTTTTCGAATTTGCATGTGAATATAAAACATTAAAGAAAATAAAAAATACTGGGAATAAATGACAAATGACGAAAATAATACCGAATCATTAAGTACAATAAAAGCGTTTATAGGGAAACCTATAAGCCACTTCTAAAGGGTGTTTGTCACCCGCTAATATTAAATAGTTTCATTGTCTATTAAATGCCATTAAACAGCCAGCGCTTTATGTGGTTTAGTCTAACATTAACGCACCCTGCATAATCTTCAAATAATGGGCACTAAAGTGTGCCCTATTAGTTCATATTTACAATTCCAAAACGATTCTTGTTAAAAATCAAATCTCAAAAAATGTTATTTGGCCACTGTTAAAAAATTGCACCACGCTTCCTGGAAAGTTTAATCTCTTGAATAAAGCTTGTAAAATTTGAATTCAAAGCACCCGAAATTGGGACACAACCCAATACAAGAAATTGTCACTTTTAAATATTGCAACTTATTCTCCACCTTACATAAACTAAGGCTGAGGTCATACACTAATTTTATTGTTCATGTTCGCGTCCTTGGAGACATCTTTCGCCGCTAATTCGGCGAAAGAGGTTTTGGGGGACTCCATAGGGGAGACTGGGGCTATGTTTAAACGAAGAGAAGGGTCGTCGAATTTGCTGTCTTCGTCTGTGCTGTCGATCGAGGAGGATCGTTCTGATTGGAGACGGATACCGGTACTTGGGCCGTTGGGAATGGAACGACGTTCTAGTCTAATTACCTGAATATAGAACAAAATGTGAATTTATGTTGAAGATGCCGCAAACAATGGAGACACCTAATTCGAACTATGTATGTGCAGTCAAAAAGACTTCAAAGTAAATTACATAAAAAAAAATTCATAGGAGTTTTTATAAAACCATGCATCACAGGGCATCTCGTCCATATCCTGTGTATGGCTAATAAATACGATCTAAACATGCTTTTCCTCAGAGCTGTCGATCATTGAGTTAAACTTAAATTGAAAAATATAATTCTGCTTCTGCCAACGCATTTTTCAAGATCTAACCGACAACAGGTATGAATAGTCATTAGTTTTAATATCTATTGAGTAATTTAATTATACAGTGCGTGTCTAAAGCCCCCTTCTCCCTTTCTAAATTAAAAACCGATGGCAGATACTGCTTCTTGATAAAAAGGTCGCAGCTGTAAGTTTCAAATTTGTTTAATTTGCCATCACGGATTTTCTTAAATCTTTCGGGAATTCTGATCTTCGTTTCAAACCTCCTTCGTTACGAGCTTGAGTCTTGTTGAAGCAGTGACGTATATCTTGATTTGCATTAGATTGAAGGCAGTAACGTGTTCCTATATCTTTTATTTAATCGTATAAGATACTAAGTAATTGATTGAACTAGCTGGGAATAGTTCGATTACTCCGTAACATTAATTCAATTCATGCAGGTCTTCATAGTACTGTAATTAATTATTAAATTTAACTACTTTACTTAAATAATCATCATAGATTACAGATTAATTGTCAACCGTGAGTATGTTACTATTTTTGACAAATTGCGACAGCTCTGCTCTTACCTAGGCATAATCACAACACCCTTTACAACGTTACGAAACACCTCAAACTTCTGAAACAACATCATTACTGCAAAAAGCACACATATGAAGTATTATAATAACTCCAAAGTTATGTACTGACCTACCCGAGCCATTTCCAAGGCTCAATTTCCGGACTGGTGATTGGCGTTGGAAACTAAATAAATGCCATGTTAAATACCGTTAGTGCACGCCAACGAGTTTAATTTGAATCGAGTGTCCTTTTTCTGTTCTGTGTATTAGAGGCAACGATAGTTTCCATTGACAACCACGAACAAACAAATCTATAATAGCAAACTAAAGAGACACTCATATCAAATAAATTCAAAGGCTTGTGTAGCAAATGAAATATTTACAGAAATTTACAGGTTAGTAGTTTGTATTGATCAGCATTGAAGCATGGTGCTTATTAATTCGGTAGTCTAATCGTTAAGAGCTCTCACCTCTGCCTGCAGATCTGCAACTTTGTCTTGAAGGTCTCTGACTCGATCACTGTCATCTACTGAATGGATTCTGAGCTCTCCTTCTGTAGCTATTTCTTGACTCTGTCCGAAAAAGTAATAAACATCCAAAATCAAATTCATACAAAATGACAAATTTACTCAATATACCTTTAATTCAAGTTGACTAATTTTCTGAGTGAGCTCAGCTACCGCTTGCGTCTTCTCAGCATCGCTAATTCGAGCCTTCATTAGCTCGTCCTGCATTTTGCTTTCAAGATCGGAGTATCTCCTTTGCTCCTCCAGGAGACGAGAAGCCGCTTCGCGGTCACGCAGTTCTGCTGCTTCCAAGGCTTCGCGTTGCTTCTTGATTTCTTCATCTTGACGGCGAAGTTGATTCGTGCCTACTTGGACTTGGGTTTCTAATTCCATGACCTAAACATAGACGAAATTGTTACATTACTTTGTTTCAGTTGAATTTTAATTGGAAGAAACATATAATCAATTAGGCATGAAATAATAGTATGCTAGTTTTCTTTCTTTTAAGGGCTAATTTTATTTGTTCGGCTCATGCAAACATTAGAATTCTGCTTAGAAATCTTTAAATGAGAACTGAGATTTCCCGATATCAACAGGAAATCAAATATCTTCTGTGAGTTTCTGTCGTATCTAATAGTTTCTACACCTTCGCCATTGTGTCAAAAATTTAGAAAATGACTTAATACCTTTAAACGTAATTCTTTAACCTCCGTCAGCGTCTCCATCTCTCTTATCCTAGTGGTCATAAGCTCCTCCTCTAGTTTTTGCACTTCGTTGTTTCTATTGCCGAACAATAACTTTTTCGGCGTACTAAGAGGGTCATTCGAAGTCGTTGGATCAGGTTTGTTTTTGTGATCCTATTGCAAATAAAAAAAAAACATCATACAGTTGGCTAAAATTTAATTCAATTTTGTAACATACCTGCAAATGCCTCTGCCACTGATTACTCAACTCGGACACCCTCTGCCTCAGATCTTTCAAAGATAAGTTAGCCTCAGCCTCCCTCAATTTCACAGCTATTAATTCCTCTTGAAGATGGGCCACGCTGTTATCAGGAGTAGTCTCTCTTAAAGTCTTTTTATCTTCTTCCAACTCATGAATTCTCGACCGTAAATCACGAATTAGTGCGTCATTCTCAGCCTCCCTTAATCTCACTTTAACCAACTCCTCCTGCAAGCATTCGATCATTTCTTCCCTCTGCTGCAGTTGCTCCTGCTTCAAGGTGATTTCTTCGATGGAGGATTGTCGAGAGGAATGCTGAAATATGTCTTGTTGTTTACAGAAAGTTTTCTAAAGTAAAATAACTTACCGTTTCCTCCATCATGAGTGACAAAGAGCGGATTTTCTCGTTTGCCAATGCTAGTTGATGCGTTGTATCCAGATGGGTATACCTCAGAGCTTCCAATTCTCGCTGGACCACGAAAGTGGTTTCTTCCTCCTCTGCTCTACTGACCTGCCCTCGTACTAGTCGATCAGCTAAAGCCTTGCTCTCTTCCTCCAACATTTCGCATCTATGGCGCAACTGTTTGTTTTCGGTTCGCAAACGCTGAAAATTTCGCGTTAAAATTTGCAAAGCAACACTTAATAAAGCCACCTTAAGTTCAGTCATCTCTTCTTGCTCCTTGCTCTTGATAACGTGATATTCCTTTTCGAGTTTCTTCATTTTTTTCGCATTATATTTCATATTATAGGCCATCTGCAGCAAACCCTCAGGATCAGCTTCAGCTTTGGCAGGTAGTTCTTTTTGAAAATACTGTAAAAATATTGTTCACGTCACCAGAAATTTCACTCAAATGAACAATAACCTTCAGCATCCCTTCCATATCCAGAGACATTAAGTCGTCTTTGCCCAAAATGAGCATTGACAAGGCGACTTTAAATATTATTTCCATTCCTTCGGAGAGAAATACATCCATGATCCTGCAGGCTAAAGGCAGGCTTAAGGCGGTGGTGAAAAGCGTCAAAAACCAACTGGAGGCGTACATTGAGGTGTGGAAATTCTGCGACTGAAAGTGCTGATTCAAGTCAGATAAAAGTTCGGCAACCAAGTTTTCAAGTTGGAACATGCACACTCCCAGTTCGGCCATGCTTGGTTTAAACATGTCGCGCATTCGATAGTCCTGCATGATTTTTACCAGTACTGCGAAGGCTTCTTCTTCGGGCATCTAAAAGATGGTTTAAAGAGGAGCTCATCAGAAACAACGGTGTTTTAATGTAAAGATAAACGAAATAACATCTTTTAGGTACGAATAAATAACGAACACAACTACACGTTGTACTCACCGTCAAACCTTCTTTGGAATTTGGTAGCGGCTAGGAAAAATTTTGAAAAATAAATTTTGAGATTCTCAATTGATAATATGTAAATCTATACCTATGCCGAATCTATTAAATGTGATGAGAGAAGAAATTGAGGACCGATTCAGATATTTTAATCCATAATATTAGATGATACAAGGAATAGGGTACAACTGATAAATTGTTTCGTTAAACATTATCATTAGGGAGTTTCGATGATAAGTGAGTGCTTTTATCCTTTAGCAACCCTGAATTTTTGCGTGACTCTTACCTGCATTAGGAGCAGTCCCACAATAAACCCAGACCCCTGGCAATATCCAACTTCGCGGTCATGCAATGAGTATGCTTTGATCACGTTAAATAGAGATTCTTGTCCTAGCCCATCTTTCTCTTTGAAGAAATCGTGCTCCGGGTAGGTGCGGGCTATATCCCGGCGAATGACTTTTTCACAAGGAGACTTTGTCTATAAATTCAAAAGACTAAAATCTGAGAGTACAGACATTTGAACGATTTTACCTTAATATATTCAGCATACAATTTTTTCTCGGGGGCATCCGCGGCCGAGCACAAGAGCTGCCACACTATCGCCCTGAAGTGTAGAGGAATTCCACGTCGGACTAGTTCCCGAATTTGGGAATTTTGCTTTTTCCACTGGTCTTCCCAGTTGTTGACGATATGACTCCATCTCGCCCACAGTTCTTCACCTTCTTCAGCACGATCTGTTGTGGAACTAGTTCCTGTAAATTAGAAAACAATGTCAGGTTTCGATAAAAAGAAATGCAAGTACTTTGTGGATTCAGTTTCTTCCTTCGAATTTTCATGATTGCTAGTCAAAAGTGTATTAACGACTAACACAAAGTGTTTGTTGTTGCCTGGCGCAATAAAACCCTAAAGGTTCTGCAGGTAGGTACTAATTTGACACGAAAGCGACTCACCCAGTCTCACGAAAAACACAGAATTAGCAATAATCCGTTCACAAACAGTATCCTCCATTAGATTCAAATTAAGCCGAACTTTAAATTGTCGTTTGAACTAACTATACCTGTCGAGGCATACAACATTTACTATACTTAAATGACTCAATTATTACTCCTAACAAACTGAATATATTGACTTGATGAGAGCCAGGATAGCATTTGCCAATTACTGTTATGAGACTACAATGCCGGTAATGGATTGTATTATCGAGTGAAAAATGACAACTGGTGCAGGCTGGCTTTGATAATTTTTTTTTTTATGACAAACGTCTTATCTATGTGGTGCCAAACGTGTTTCGTGTAGCACCGTTTGTGTATTAATTGGCGATTGTTGTTGCATAGGGGTCATCGCTGAGGAAAATTATTATTACACGACACAAAAATAGATTGCCAAACAGGCCTAAAGAAATGAATCATTTTGAGATTAAAGCCGACAAAAGTCATTGTTAATATGTAAGGAACTCTATGAGACTAATCCATTTAAATAAATATATATGTACAAGCGCTAATGTGTAGATAAATAAAAATACATCTTGCATAGATAACGCTAACGAGTATTCCCAATTGTTAGCGACTACCCAGTTCCCCTTCTTGATAAAGCAAACTTACCTAAATCGACAGTCATCATGCTATACAAGGCGAACATGAACAGAGCGCCCTTTTCCGAATTTGATGCTCAGAATTAGACGCTCACTAATAAGTTTAGTGATTTTAGTCGGTGATAAAACGCGTGATATTCGCACTACCGAACTTAATAATAATGGGAATTAAGACTTATCATCAAAAGTGTATCAAACAGATCGTGATATCTCTTATCACCTAAAACAGGTAAGAATAGATTAAGCTGCAAATATTTGCTTTGAGCAGCGGCATGAATATGGTTCGTCACTCGGTTATTGCCTATCGGAACTGTAATAAAAATCAAAACAATCCTAATTACCTTGCGAAATGTGTGACTTTTATTCAATGGTTGGTTCAACTTCAAAATAGAGAGCTTCGGACGTGCTTCGATTGCATTTTCAATTATTCCTGGCTGTTACTTTCTACCCAATTATTATTGTCGATAATGGAAACTAAAGAAATATTGATAGTGCTAGAACATTCACATATTAACGCGTTTACAAAGGGTGAATAAAATATCAACTAAAATATTGATATCTGATACTGTAAATCTTGTTGACTATTTGGCCAATGCGGTTTTTTCTACTTTGCACTTCTTACTTTTTAAATTCTATTTTAATAGATCCAGCTCTAAGCTCTGAATCATAGATCACTTTTTAGTTCCCAGTAATTGAGAATTCTCAATTCAAAGATTACTTATTCCTTCATAAAAGGGAAAAATTGACTACATTTCAGACTGTTCTGGACAGAATGGTGAACATAACTGATCAGAACGGAATTTGCTTTACAACTCTCTGTAGCGTCATCTAATTATAGGGTGACTAAACCATTGCTATTATAGGAAGTTTTTTGCCACATATGTATGATAATATGTTTGGGTACATATTTAGTTTATCCCTGAAATCCCAAATTTTGAGAATTGGAATTAGAGTTCGTTAAAGTATTACCTTATTAGAAACCAGAATCTTAGATTTTTAAAGAGATATTTAGTGATCCACAACCATAATTTCACGAAAAACGTATTTCTTCACTTATCAATTCGGTTTTTTCGACTTGGCGACGTTTTTCCACTTTTCACAATTACTTAATTTTTGTTTTTCTCGACTAGGCCCAATTTTTATTACCGACAATAGACAATTCGTTGAAAAAGCAAAAAGGGTAAAACCAATAATAACAGAATATGCGAATTGCAAGACGGAAAAAGATGGAAATGATAAAATTTATTGCAGGAATCGAAATAAAAGATGAAAATCAAAAGTAAGCAAAAAAGCTGAGTTTTTAATAGAATCATCAGCTTATTTTCTGCATTCTTGGATACCTCTTGAATTTCTGAGATCTGTTATAAATCAAAATAAATAAGTTTAAAATATCGGATCTGCATATTTGTGGCAATGCAAAAATGTTAAAAAAATTGGCAGCATATTTGTCTTACGGCCCCTAGATCCTCATCAATAAAAGACGAAAATAAGGTCGTTAACGCAGCAGAGGAATTTGGGTAATTCATCTTGTATAAAATATCCTACCTGACGTCAACGACACCTGACTAGTGTCGGAGCCCTTCCTGGAATGTCCGGAAGCGCCGCTTAAGGAACCGAGCGACTTAGCGTCGGCTTCAATAAGGCGATTAGCCGCCTCCAGCTTGGCTAGTAGCTCCAATTCGTGGGCAGGTACCGGTACTTGGGCGGTCTGTTGTTGGGGCGGAGGGCTTTCGCTTTCGGGTCTCATGGCTTCGGGCGGCATGGCCGCGAATGGGCGGCCATCGAGCGACTCAGCGGCCGAGAGACAGCTCAAAGAGTAGTTGACAGTCTCTGGCAGTGGGGCGCTGAAAGAGAAGAGTTATGAAAACTAAAGAAGTGTAATAGAGACTTACTTTAGATCTTCAAGGGCGGTTGACAGTACATCGTAGGGTTCCAACATGTTTAAACTAAAGGGTAGTCATTTGTAAACGTTTGTTTAGCAGAGATTCATATTAACCTTGGCAAAAACCATAACAATACTGAAAGGTATTTGCAGGCTAAATAAACTTGTACCAGCATAGTTCAGTTATCAATATCGGCTTAATTATTCCAGCAATTTATTAGCGACCGCATGTAAATTGATTGATAATAGTTTTTAGGAGATCTGGTACAAAAGCTAATGATTGGAAAAGTAGACAGGCATTATGAAGCAAAAATAACAGAAATCTTCTGAGCTGCAATGGACCTAGGCCAAAATTGGGTTTTCACGTAACATGGAAATTAAATTAATATAAATAATGCTAGAAGAATATTCGTATCTTAATGTGTGTTTACGCAGGATGAATAATACAATTAAAATAAATAGTAATTAATATAATTCTTGGCCGTTTGGTGAATGCGCTTTGCCATACTTAGCATAGTACTTTTTTCCGTTTTGGTGGTGAAGGGCATTAACAGCAGTTATTATAAAGAAGATTTTTCGACTACGGATATAGATATATTTTATTTATTATATTATTTTATATATATATATATAATTGTGATTAAAATAACAGATAGCAAAGGAACCAGAACGGCCACAACCATGGCTTTGACGCGGTTTGATTTCATGGCTAGCCAATAGTTACTGAAACAACGAGTTATTGAGTTCCTGTTTTAAGTCAATAAACGAGGCCATAAAACTATTCGGAGTACTCGTTTATCATTGCTTGATGGCGATTGTATATCTATACTTTTATGAGTTGCAGCTTTATGGAGAAACTGGTGCCAAACTACTTCCCTCGCATCGATGACCTGATGTAATAAATTTCAGCGCAAGTGATTTGTACAGCTCGATTACTTTGATTATATCATATAAAGAATAAAGTAGTTCCAACAGGGAAGGTTAAAAACACCACCTTCCGTTTCCCCAAAGGGAGCCATTAAAAATTCCGTTTTCGCGAAGAACAATTTTCGGGACGTAAAGCTCAAGTGGATGACATCGTTATATCACACCGTCTTCCTCTTGATTTCTCTTTTCCTTCGTTATGTGTGTTGACGTAATAAAATGTAACATTACGTCCTGGATTAAGGGGAATAAAACACTTTTTTCTTATCCTCGAAAGGCGTAACTAATCCCATTCACCCATCAGGAGTGCACGCACAAAAATAACCGTTAAAGGAACCATCAATCACGATAAATGACGTTTCATATTTTCATATTATGTTTGATGCATCGTCTGAATATTGAATTATGTTCGACACGTTCTGCATATAAACAAAATCGAGCGATTCCAAGCTGGAATACATTAGCTCGGCGTCGGGAGCTTTAATAGTCCTGAAATGGAATTTTATGCTATCGTTGTGTAACAGGAATGAATAGTCTTACTGTGGTCTTACGTGCTAAGCATTATAAGCAGATGCAGACTTTTACATCAAAGAAAGTCTTAATAATTATTTTACTCACTGAGAGTATTAACGAGAGATGTCTTTTTGAAGACGTCAACTTCGGGATTGTAATAAGTCACTTTCACAACTCTGAATATTACATCGCTTTCCACTTTACCTCATAGAAAATCCATTGTCAGTTAAATAATCAATTTCTCCACAAAAGAGCGAACGTTGATAAATTGATGCAATGTACACGCCCCGAAAAAATTTCTGACCCGGTCAATTTTTATTTAAATTTATTACAACACCCTGCATGTCATTCGGTGGTTTTTTGAATCGACCCCTCACCAGCTCCTCTAATACACTTTCTTGCAGCTACCTTTATCTGTTTTCAATTAATCTGGGATATTTTGAGACCATGATTTGAAAATTTCGGAAAACTTGCTATTTTTGATTGCTTCCATTGACTGCTCTGTGTATTGTTGATTGTTAAAAATCTACCAATTACAAGAAACAATTCCTAAAAGGTTTGATCCATCTATCTTTATCCGTGTGCCAGCACTTAAGCCTTCATGAGACAACGTTTTCAAAAAATAGTTTCGCTCGGTTTGGAGCCGTAAAACTCTACTTTTCCATATAGAACACCCTGTACATTATACGATTTTTAAAATTTTTACTCATTACTGCTGATCTGCCTAGAGAAATTCTTATTGCGGTTACATCGATCCCTTTCAATTTTTGAGTAATAAGGGGCTTAATAAGGACAGGTTTGGGATGTTTTTAGGACCAAACCGTTTATAAAAAAACGATGACATAGAGCCTGGATAGTGGTCACATTTTTGGTTTCTATGGAAATTAGCTGCATGTTAGTGCTAACAGCGGAATGATAATTTTATCCTTATAGGGAGGTTTACGCGCGATTCTCTTTAGAACCGATTGTTTAATGTCCAGTTACAGAGTGGCAACTGCCAGCGAACAACTAACTGGCAGATAAAGCATTTTTCAATCTAAAGTTAAAGCTTAAGCAATAGTTGAAGAAGGAACAGCTAGGTGATAGTTCTCATTTCATTAAAAAAATACTGCCACACTTTTTCAAAAAAATAAATCTTTTAAACCACCATCAATCACATTTCTGTATCAAATGCTGCTCTTTCAACTCGGCGACGTTTTCCCACTTTTCACGTTTACTTTATTTTTGTCTCCCTGGGATGAGTCCTTTATTTCGTTTTAGAGCAGCGAGGCGAACAGATCAAGTTTCGAGGGTATTGATTTATTGTGGCTAATCTGAGACAGAGATAAATTACTTCTAGGACTGGTATCATACAGCTTCCTCAATATCAAATCTTGATTATTTTAAGTGCGAGATTACACGGTTGGAGGGTGAAACTGAATTTTGATGCCGAGCACGAAGGAGCTTTAGATAGTGAGGGCATCTTGGGAAATAGTTCTCATGTTCAGTTTAGTATTTTTACAATATTTATCTTCAATTTTGTTTCCTAGTAAAGCAGTAAAATCCGCAATTTTCAGAGCAGATTGAAACATTCCTTTCCCAATTTTCCTACATACAAAACCGCCCAAGACATCGCGACATTTCCCAGAGTTAGGCCAGACTCCTTGTGATACATTTTATTTACGATTTCATTTCGGCCCCGCTCCGGGTTCCCCAAAAATTAAATAAAATGGCGAAACGCGACACTGTCGACATCTTGGCCTGTTTTATTGATGCCCTCAAGTCGTAACTTATTTACTATCGAATTTACGGACTCTACTAAAAATATATGACTGCTTCTTAAAGCCAAAAAACTGTAGCCTGTGACTGGAATTTAGAACGTGTCATTTAGCGATCTAAAAAGCAAAATTAATGCCCCCCAAAACTAAGCTTATTTGGGAGTTTACCCAACATGTCTGATCCATATGTTACGTTACGTCGTTCAAACCCGGACAGTACGAGTGGCTATTTGATTAGCAGTTATTAATCAAGGGGTAAACGTAACCGAGAACGTAAGGATGTTGGATTAGCTACGCTGATGAAAAAAAGCTTGTTTTATGTTTTTTATCGTTGATGTTTGCGACACGTTTTCCTAATTAAATCACCTGTTGTATACCTAATCAAGATTTAACAAAACATTCCCATACTTGCGAATTCTGTTAATGTATTGCGAAGTAATACATTGACAGAATTCTATAGGACTCATACATCATCCCCCATAAGCGAATTGCATTGCGTTTTTATCGTCGGTTGCCCGTCCCCCATTTTTATTAAAATCTATGATATTGAGGTTCTTAGGGATACATGAAGATAAATGTAGTTTAGCTGCAATACGCGTTTTCAATTATGCTGCCTCTTTCATCCCCATTTTCCATTTTCTGGTTTCTTGTTCAATCTTTTGATGCAGCTGCAGACAATTCTAGAATTAGGTGTATCCTAGGAAATTCTGTTTCCGCAGTTTTTCTTATGGAGCTCCTCTTTTATCAAAGGGCTGAAAAAATTTGTTTTCTGAATGCCCTGTTTCAGTTTACTAAATTTTCCATCCTCCCTAATGATTACAAAAATCAAAAAGTTACTTTAACTGCTAGACTACCTGAATGGAATTCCGAACAAAAGAGATAACCCGATTTTCACGGCTTAAGCCTGCGGGAATCGAGAGTTTGCAGACCGGAAACTCAATACCTTAAAAGGGGAACAATCAGGACCGCAAGCGGAGATTTGAATTTTTCAATTCTCGTATTTCATCGTAGTCTTTTAAGGCTTCAACTCCAACGTTTTCGGTGTTCTTCATAGTGATTTATGACAGATCAGCCCTTGAAGTATCTTAAAACTTCATAACTCCCAACAAAATTACTTCATATTTGTTTTCTTTGTTCATTTGGACCAACTTTCTTCATTAAGCTGCAAGCTAAGGTAAGTTAATGTTTACTTGAAAAGTTTTACATCGCCGTTCTTAATACGGCTATGTAAGATAGTTGAAATGAAATAAAATTTAATTATGTCCATGGATGCTGTTGTCCCTTTGTAATCGTTTAAGTGATGCTCAAATATTCATTATCACACAAAAAAACGGGGCTGAAAAGATCAAATCCGCTTTACCTTGAAGGAGTTCTTTGTATTAAAGATCCCACAGTTCCTTGGCAGTTCGATTAAAAAGGACCAAATATCGCTTGAATTAGTCTAATATCCAGAGCTTTATAGAATTCATTTTATTATAATTTCAATTTACGTTTGTTATTAAGCAACAAATAATAATTGAACGTGTAAAGTGATAAATGACAAATATTCTTGACGAGATGGCGAATATTCATCTCCTAAAACAAAAGTAAAATAAATACTAATAATTTCGAAAGTGCAGTGGCGATCTTTATGAAATTACAGATGGATGTATAATGACGATTTTTAAGATCAGAGGAATTTTTAAAAAAAATGAAAAATTGGCCTTAAAACTAGTGACGGAAATTGAGGGAAATCCCGCTAATAACAAGTCAATAGGTCTTGAACGTCTTTTACGATTAGGGTCTCAGTTTTTCACCCTGAAAGGGATTTAAACGGCGTGTGTGTTCCTTTTCCAAACGGTTTTTCTAGTTTATGGGCCCTTCCTGAAAGATTTTTCAGCTCTGAACGACTGAAACTGATGTAGGACTTACATAAAAATCTTCTTTAAGTAATCATGACATCTGTTTGTGAAATAAATTGCTTTATCACTGTCCCTTTACTTTTTCTTTCCTTATGTAGATGTAAGTAATTTAAGTCACAAAAGCATTCTTAATTACTATCAACAGGGTATGTAACAATAACACACAATTCCAGCATATTACAGTTAAATTTGCTGGATGTACTCAATTTATACGAAAACAATACTTTGCTGATTAAGCCCGGGGAATCATACACACTAGGCGACCCCATTTTACTGTAATTTCTGCATTTTGATAAATGTATTCCCTAAGCTAAAAGGCTTTGTTTAGAGTTATTTTGCCCGTTAGGGATACTGTGGACCGTTGTTGGGGCTTTGCATGAATTTATGCTTCAACTAAGTTTTAATAAAAGTTCGGTTAAAACCATAAAATCGAGATCAATTTTTTTCCGGTTTCGAGGTTCTCGCAAAACTGTGAGCGAAAATTGGGAATTTGAGTACATAGTGATAAATACTCATCCTACAAATATACAAAATTTTAAATTATATCTTCTATAATCAACAAGTCACGACTTCCTTACTAAAGTTAGTAGTTTACAACGTTTCGTCATTTTATATCATTTTTGGCAAACTGCACTGAGATCTAGATGGATCATATATAAAATATACCCAGCTATAGAGGGGAATTGACCTAGTTTTACGGGAATGTTACGATTTTATACCAGTTATGTGCGGCGAAATTGGGTAATAGAAGTTAATGAAGTAGAGGTCCCATTGAAGCTTCGACAAAGCGAAGCTCTGTTACATGCCTCTTGGATAAAGAAATATAGATTGCCGAATAAGGGGGGAAGAAAACCTCTAAAACTATCTATTAACATTCAAGCGTGTTGAGCTTCTGAGAAACATAAATCCAACTTCAGGAATATCTTCATTACAGCTTTTCATCTCTAACCTAGAATGCATGAAAAAAATATGAAGTCTGGCATGCAGCGATAAGCCAAAAATCAACTAGCAAATAAAAAAATCGCTTTTATATACCAACAGAAATTTTACAAAAACCTAGGAAGATGATAACAAAACTATGAAAACCATAAAGTCATCATTTTTTCCCTTTTTTTAACCCATTATATCTATTATGATACAATGCTTGCTTTGGCATGGCATGTTCCATATACCACTCTCGTCATGCAATTTTATTTTAAAAAATGAGACCCCGCCTTGTAATACGAAGCCTATAGTTAAAAATCCACACCTAAAGAGGTAGGGATAGGGGCAGTAGGAAGAAATGCAAAAAACCGTAAATGGTGCGAACATGTGAGTTTAATTGTCACGGGTCTTCAGGCACAGAGAAGAAAGAATCTAACAACTGACCATTAAAAAACTTTTCAAAGAAAATATTTGTAATATCTTGTTTTACTAGATTAGTAAAATAATGGAAACCCTTTGTAAAGACAAATTTATAGACACAAATCCGAAAAGCTTCAAAATTCTAGGTACTCTTTGAATCGTTAATTTAAATCATTTACATTCACTAAGAATTTAAAGGATAAAAGGCAATTCAGCAAGGACACTTACCGTTTTCTGCTTCTTCTCGAATACCAATATCTAGTAGGTACGAGTTTTTGCAGGACCATGCTGCGGTGTCGCTTTCGATTACATTTTCACTGCGTTTTTGGCGTTTTACTGAAGCCTCTAACGAGCCACTTTGGAACGGAAAATTCAATTTTGAAATAAAGCCTCAAATTTTAGTCCATTTGGAGGTCATTAGCGCCTCATTTCAAGTCAATTCGTGATTTTTTTGGGAGCGTATAGCATTATTTGATATCTTATAATTTTAAATTTCTTGACGAAATGGTCAAAGAGATTTTATACTAGCAGCGAGAATATTTCCTACGTCAGCGCTATTTATCAATCACCTTTGCACGATATGGATAATTTAGGTAGTTCTGACTTCTGATCCTAATAAAGATCTAATGTTAAAGACCCCTGACTTGTTATTTAAAGGAATCTCCACTCTGATGCACATTTTCACCAACCAACACCCTTTCCGACAAAAAATGGCAATTTAGGTGAAAAATTGCAGCCGAGCAAATAACTTTTTTCCGGTGTTCGTGCAGCGCTTTTCCTTAAGGATTTTCGTACTTTTCAGTCGTACAAAAGCCCCGGATTTGTATGCTGGAAAACGTAATTTTCTCCAGATCCACTTAAATTGTGTTTTGCGTTGTGTAGTGTGTGCCTAAAACTTTTAAGCTGCAGTCTCCAGGGAGTGGGCAGCAAGAAAGCTTCGTAGTTTTGGGCATGCAGTGAAAATTGCTTAAAAATAAGCTTTTAAAATCACATAATAGTGAAATAAAATCCAGAAAATGTATTTTAGATTATGAGTGACACAAAGCACATGCCTGCGAGTGATAGCAGGAGGCAAAACTGCCAATAAATGGGAACATTCAGCTGATAAACTGATATGTTGTCAGTAATGGGACGTAAAACAGTAATGCATTTATCGTTTGTAGTCACTTTATGGTTACATCTGGCAACGGAAATTTAAAACATATGTAAACACTTACTAAATTAAAAAAACTTAAACAAAAAGTGCAACAAACAACGAATGCTTAGTTCAATAAAATATCATTACTTTTTTAAGCTCAAGATGGTTCTCACACGATAAACTAATTGATGCCACGATTCAGTGTAAAAACGCTTTAGACTACTCAAAGCTTTGATTTATTGGCCGAAAAATAAAAATAATTAAATCTTTAAGTCTCCTTTGGTATGGAATGAATAAAACATTAATAATTAGTGGCACTGCTGCCACATTCCAAGAATGTGGGTCGATAGTAATTTACCTAAGCAACAGCTTGACGGATTTATAGGGCAAAAGTGGAGTTACTTTGTACCTTTGAAATGTATTGATCACACGACAAAAAATATATAGACTCTTGTAATGGAACCCTTATCCATCCAGTTCAACACACATTTGAGCGACCGAAAACCTACCAGGGCGGAGCAAAAAATAAAATCATATTTTGCAACTCAAATAAACATGATTTGGATATATTAAATCTGAACTGTATACGTCTTTATTTGTACTGTATTCCTTCTTATGAGTTCTGATTCAAATGTGTACTTGCCAAACGTGCCAGGAAAACAGTGTACTTCAACATCCGAAGGGATATTAACTCTCAAAGTAGTTGTTTCTGTTTGCTTCCTTCTCAAATCCTTTTCTAGTCTATATTTTACTACAACCAATGGAAAAACAACTATCGACAAAAAAACTACAAAAATTTCCAGCTTTTTCACATGTAAGGGAAACTTAAATCTCTACTCTACAACTGTCACAAACAATAATAATCATATCGACAATGAGACAATTATCTTGGTTCGATGACCACGCGATTCGTCCCGTTACTACTACCATAATAATCAAAGGCGAATTGACTCATGCTACTAACCGGGTATGTAAAAAGAAACCAAAAGTACAAGGTACCACCTGTCAATAACGGTTCAGACAAATGAAACGTTGAAAGTTGAATATCTCGAAAATGGTAGCATGCCCATTACAAAGAGGAGAAAGCTAATAAAAACTCAGAATATGGACCACGACTGCAGCCTCAGGAGTGAACATTGTAGAGCATTGAAAATTGAAGAGTAATACCAAAACTGATATTACTTTTCATTTCTAGAGGCAAATATCTAGGGCTTCATTTGCCTATGCAAACAGCCCTATTTTGCAACAGGAGGCGTGCATATTAAACGAATTCTTTAACCTGGGGACGTGCTCATAAATAAAACAAACTACAACTGGAATTACTCGGCTTAAGAGGCTTAAGCCCAACAAACAATGCCCGGCCTCGCGGGCTTGAATATGATGTTCTCTTTTTGCTAAAAAGGAAACTGTTGGCGTTTGCACGTGTGCAGCTAGTTTAATTTCATTGCAAGATGTAGGCAACATTAATTTGTGAATACGAGATCAACTTCCTCTTATTATTACAACCTGTACATGTGAGATTACCAGGCAAGATAATACTAATTATGCATGTTGAACCTCAATAATTTACATTTCTGTCACTACTGTCATGGCTTTCATGACCCTTTGCAAAACATTACTCCCAAAAGTCTTTAATCGTAACGTTAAAATCTTCCTTTTTCAGGCTAAAAGATCCTGCTCATGTGATCGCAAAAACTCTGAGGACGCCGAAGAAAGTAATAGTGATAACAAATTTCCAGAGCCGCTACTGGTTACTCTGGAGACTCCTGAAGATATTAAGAAGAAGGTACTGGAGAGATGTACGATTACTATTCAGGGGCATGAAACCTACGAGTTGATTAATGGAAGGCCTTTGGAGTTTATCAAGATGAGGAGGGCTAGAATCCATCAACCCACTAAAAATGTTCAGCAACAAGGTATACACGTGGGGAAAATTCGTCGGAAAATGTCTTCATTACGCATTAAGTTATCTGTGAATTTAATCCAATTGAAATGCTTTATTTATGTATCAATTTTGTATCCACTCACATAATATGTAAATAGAATTCTTTCCCACGAGGCCTTTTAGGAAAATGAAAGATAAACGTGCGTGTGGGAACGAAAACGTAGCGAACTTGGCATTAGTGGGATGTTTTATACACACTGTTAACTTCTTTTACTATATTAAGCCCATCGGGATTTTTCTTCGATTTGTTTTTAGGGACCAGTAATTTGGGCCATTGGGTAATCGATTTCAATACCGAAAAGCGCTGGGAAAACCCCTTGATGGGGTGGTGCTCTTCCGGGGACCCACTATCGAATCTCGAAATCCAGTTTTCCACTAAAGACGAAGCCATAACATTCTGCCAGATGAACAAATTACCATATTGGATCCAAGAGAGCAAGACTCATAAGAAGCTCAGGGTCAAAAGCTATGCCCTTAATTTCCATCACAATCGTCGAACGAGAGTCTCCACAAAATAACCTTTTAACTTCTTTTTGTGCAAGGTCGCTGATAAGCCTGAAAACAGTCGATTATAGGGGAAAATATACAAGGTATCGAAAAAAGTTGTGTACAAAAGTTTTAGAGTTCTTCAATGTCTACTAAGAGGTAATAATTTTAATTATACTGGGTTGGTTGTAAAGGCGTGGCACACCAAAATTGCATTTTTTAAATGAAACACCCCGTATATTATTAGATATTTCAATTCTTCTCTGAATTTTAAGCAAGATTTGTAAGAAGCATAATGTACCTAAATTCAATCGTTTCCGGGTTATCGAGTTTTGAAAATAAACAATATTGTTTTAAAATCTATTGAATGAAGAAGTTGGAAAAAATGTTTGTTATGATTGTTTGGAATCATATTTTATAAGATGCTCAAAGTGTTCATCATTGACATCCTGACAATAATGAATTCGCTGAACAAAATTTTGCACTGCATTTAGAAGAGGGTTTTGAGGAAAATTATTAATTTCATGCACTATCCTTGCTTGCAACTCTTCGAGATTTTATGATCTGTGATGCAATTCATTGAACATAATCACCACTTGAGCAAAACTTCGTGTTCTATCACCATACACTATCATCATTATATTTTCGATACGTTCGGTTTCTCACTCAAACTTGCCATTTTGCACAAAAACTGTTGACACTAAATGAATGTTTAACATTCGTTGGCATGGTAACATTTTAAAATAAAAGAACAATGCTGCGTTTCTAAGGTACCTTGATGAAGTACCTATAGAATTTCGTTTTGAGCGTCTTATAAAATATGATTCCAAATAATCATTTTTTCCAACTTCTTCATTCAATAGATTTTAAAACAATATTGTTTATTTTCAAAACTCGATAACCCGGAAACGATTGAATTTAAGAACGTTATGCTTCTTACAAATTTTGCTTAAAATTGAAAGAATTGAAATTTTGATTAATATACAGGGTGTTCCTTTTTAAAAAATGCAATTTTGGTGTATCACGCCTTTACAACCAACCCAGTATAATTAAAATTATTACTGCCTAGTAGACATTGAGGAACCCTAAAACTTTTGTATGAAACTTTTTTCGATACCTTGTATATTTTCCCCGATAATCGACCTTTTCCAGATTTATCAGCGACCTTGTATATTAAATTATTACCACAATTATACAACTCTATCTTTATGAAGTAATCCAAATTTATTTCAAAGGCATAATGATTAAGACGTTCATTTCCAGGCTTAGAATAGTTATTGATAGCCGACTTAAAGGTAAAATATATTTAATCCAATGGAGTAGGTTTGCCAATTGGAATGGAGAAATGGGTCACCGGGGTTATAGAGTGTTCAATTAAGCTAATTAATACCGAATTATTCGGAGCACGGTGAATGTTAGGAGGGTCTTATGGCGCCATTGTTTAAATGATTTATTTGGACAAGTTTATCTATTTAATGGTTTAATTGGCGTTGGGAAACCGTTTCAGGTTTCAGTTCAGAAGTATCATATTTTTAGAGAAGTTTTGAATTATTTCAAAATCTCAGTCAAACTCAAAACGGACTAGCTATAAAATGAAAAAAAAACATTAAGAAAAAGGTGGTTTAATAAAACCAGACTTACGGGCTGAAGTTACTTAATTAAAAGTTTAATAGAAAATTAGAAACATGTGAGTTATATGCATACAGCCTCGCAGATAACTCCAAAAGAAGAATTCTCAATTTTCAAGATTTTTTGGAATAACTTGGTTTTGGTTTATGAAACTATTTATTTCGTTATTGGCAATTCGGCCCAGATTTCTCTACGTTATCTTTTGGACTGTGTTAACTTGTAAAACGAAATGTGTACCGAAAACGCAAGAAATGTACCAAAAATAAAGAACAGATTTAAGTACCATTTTGAAGAAAAATGTTGCAACAACAAACAAAGATAACATAATCCTATTGGTACCCACGCACCGAAGCTCAACACCCAACAAGAACGACCTTGATTCATTCGCGTTGCTTAACGTTGGTACCGCTATATTTGGCAACTCGAATGAGTTTAGATAAAGAATGTTCAATGTCCCAGCTTCCTTGAAGTTAAAATATGCATTGTTTGGTCTCCAAGTGCAATATTTGCGTAGTGTTGTTAAGCTAATAATTAGGGATAAGAAATGATGAAATATGTAAGGTGGTACGGAGGGGCAAACCAATAGTGGAAATGTGAGGCACACCTTAAGATTTCTTGAAAATATATAAAAATGTGAAAAAAGTATAAAAAGGCAAGAAAATATAGTAAATGTACAAAAATGTGGTAAACTTGAAAATGCAGTTTAATGTAAAACTACAGAAGGCGGGAGAGAATACTAGAAAATGTCAGAAACTACTAGAACAAATCTTAAGAAATGTGTTTGTTACAATCTTACAATTTTTGCATTCTAATTATTCAGTGAACAAATTTGTCATCTTTGTGAATGTAATCGAATAATGTAGGCAAAAGGGGAGTGGCTGGAGCAAGCAATCCTGAGAGCACTCTAGAAACCTTTTTAGCATCCTCAATACTATAAATAAATGTTATGTTTCCAACGTTATACTTGCACCCTATTTAACCTAAATTTATACCTTAACAGCATTCGAATCTTCCACACGAAAAAACTCTTTTTGCGCGAAAGTTTTTTCCAGTAATTAGGGGTTCTTTGTCACGGTTTTGAAGCAATTGCCTTTGCTCTTAAGTAATTCGACCATTATCAACTTTTGGTCATACGCAAATTCGGTAACACTTTAATATTTACATTTTTTAATTTTAACATGAGGTATCTGTCGTACAGCTGTGTGCCTTTAATTATACAACACCCTGTCTAACAAAAATAATAAAGTTGGTACAATGGTAAAGGAAATTAAGGAAGGAAATTATGAATGTAACGCTTTAGAAAAACCTAAAAAGGAAACATAAATTTCCAGGCCCGAATACCAACGCTCCCAAATCCAGAGATATCATTCGACATAAATCATGTAAAAGTAACGTTACCAGGGCCACAAATCAAGCTGTCATCCAAAACACCCCCGCAAGACGAATTGAATTTTCCGATCCGGTGCACCAGGTCGGCTAGTTGTCGCGAAGACGCCCGTCGCGACGCCCGGTGCCAGAAACTGGATCCCCGGATCCGCTCTGCGAACGACGACGACTCGTCGAGGTTGGAACAAAAACCCTCGCATCCAGAGGAGATCGTGAGGGATCGGCGGCCCGCGGGTCAGCCTCCGAGCGGAGCCGATCGATAGGGGGTGATGGTTAGGGAAGGGGGTAATTATCACACCACGCATCAAAAATGTCACAGGAGAGTGTCGTTTGGCCTCGTTGACAGGAGGGTATTAATTGCCCAGCTTTTATGGGATATCGATCCTGGTTTCAATTCTCTACGTGTTTTATTTGTGTATTTTCTAATTTCCCAAATTAATGTGCGGTTTCAATCGAAAGTATCTTTTTCCCTTCAAACCAGGATGGCGCTATCATACCGCCATCTCGCGATTCCTCCCAGGCTTGCCTGAAGTATGGCATGAAGTATGACAAACTTTGGCGTCAAAAACGACTTTGAGTTATCTTTGACGGCAGAAAGAAAGTCAAAACCAACTCTTTAATGACACTTTATTTTGTGAAACTTTTTCGCATGTCTTTAAAAACAAATGATAATCGCGACGTTGCCGTTTCCTGGGATGATTCTAATTGGCGCAGGCAGGTACCCTAATTATCGCTTAAATTTACCCTCGGTAAGACACGAAACAAAGTTATCCAATTTACATTTACTTCAATTTCAATTTGCCAAATCGCCCCACATGACACGGAAGATCCTAAAGAATGGTCCCTTAAAGTAAGTTCGTGCATTTTAATAATGCATGAAGTTAGTTCCACTATTATAGATCGAAAGGCGACTGTTTATCCAATAACTTCCTGTAAATGTTTCGAGTTCATCCCTTCGGACGTTTATATAGAGGAAATATAACCTACAAGGTTAGGGTTATATAGGATATCTTTTAAGGGACATATTTCGTAACACGAACACAAAGGGCGGTAAGTTTGGAGTTTTACAAGTAATTATTACTTACCTTAATTGCCGATAAACTAGGGGCGGAAAGCTAGATTCAGATTATTAGGGTGGGCGTCATGACGATCCTTGGGAGGGACCTGAAATAACAGTTATTTACGTGTAGAGAGTAGAAAGAAGAAGATTGAGCCCGCAGCCGAAATTTAAGGCCACATGAGAGCCTTTTTTCGGCCAGAGCTTAATCCTTCATTACGCCCGTCATATGTATAACGTTTTACGAACAAATGATATTTTTTCAATTTTCGACGCGCAAGAAGAATAACATTACATGTAGTTAATTCATTAAAGGCGATTAAAAATTTAATAGTTATTTTTTTACTTTACGGCTCGGTGCCACGAGCGACTGGCTTTTTTGTAACTTACGGCCCGTTGCCATGAGCGACGGGCTGTAAAACTATAACGTCCGCTGGTCGCTATCTCATTGTTTCGGCCATGGAAACTAAGATGTAAACAAACATTTTCAATCCATTTGCGCGTGAAAAAAATTAACCGTAGGTTCAGGTTTGTGTTCGTGTAACCAAAGAAAGGAGATGTGTTAAGGCAAAGAAGGAAAACAAACACCTTTGAAATCTGCAGCAATAAGATGGGAGACTTAAATCGACAATCTCTGCGTATTAGCAACTGCCTATTTCCAAAATCGTCAAGTATTATGTTGTCGAAAGCAAGATCCTCCAACGCTGAACCTCTACCTTGATTGATGTTATTTGAGTGCATCAGCCTCTAGAATCGCAATTTATGTACCTCGAGAGTAAAACAAATAAAGGAAAACTATCGAAAGGGAAACCCGATAAAATAATTGATGGCATACGAAGGACGCAAATGAGTTATTGACAAACATCCCCGGAACGAGAGAAAAGTGAATCTCTTTTTCGGGGCAAGGTCCTTGAATAATGTTTATCGAAACACATTTTTAGTTTGTTTATATAAAGGATAAAATATCTGGAAAATCTTTCAGTTGCTCAATTGTACGATAGAGACAGTTTCCAACTGACTGGAATCTTTATCTCTTTTTGAGGGGCGACAGAAGTAGTTTTCTTGTCTTTAGAGCTTGTCTTAATAAATTAAGGCAGCGTTAAATCTTTCCGCGTTTATCAGGAAGGAAAGGCGCTTAGGATCAGTTTATCTGTTCGTTAGGGGCTAATTTTAGTCGCCGGCTAAATGCTATTAGAGTCGCGGTTAAAGTAAATATAGAGCCTATAAGTAAACGGAAAAATAATTGGATATGTACCTTACCGCAGGGAATTGAAGGAATTCTGTTAATAGGTAAAGAGATAAGTGACTTTCACAGCCACATGTATGATGGTAAACCTGTACCTAAAATTCTTTATACCACACTGTAATTTTGCTAAATATCACTAAAATATTTCTCATTTTCTTCATATGCACGACACTACGGCTTACAAAACCTCTGCTAAAAATGGCAAATTTGTATCTATTTAACCGGTTTCGGAGATCGCAACAGTGGTTACATCTTGGCATGAAGATGATACATTCTGTATAAGGTACAATGAATAAATCTCCCCTCTGAATACATAAAAATGTAGCTTCATGAAACTGAAATCAGAAACGTGCTGGAAGCGAAAACGCCGAAAACTCATGGTGATATGACGATGCGAAAAAAGTACCTTTCCAAGGCTCCACGACCATAACTGAAGTATCTACGGTCAACATATGACTCCATTGGACCGATAAACAGCACATTGAAAATTTCGATTTTTTTTTCGAAAAATGTCAAAGGGGGAGACGTCCATTTTTTGCCATTTTTAAAATTTTTGAACCACGATAACTCGACCAGACGTGGGGTAATGGCTTTAAAAACCAGCTCAAATTAATCGTCTTAACTAGCTCCATAAGATGCCACAAACTGTTTATCGATGTTTATCAGATTGTGAAAATTTTACCCCTTTAATTGAAAAAACTTTAGACAATCGAAATCAGAGAAGTAAAAAAAGAGAATTTTCTTAATTTGTAGCTACATTACGATTCTTTTTACCTTCACCCCTCGCATACAAACATCTTTTTTAAATTTATGTTTTAGGACAAAATCTAAAAATACATAAACAGAATGCGGAAACTCCCTCACCCCAACCAACAATCGTTCAACTAAAACAACACTCACTCAAACACTCATTTGTTTAATTTTACATACGACAACATTATCACAGGACGAACCTGGCAGGCTTAGGATTTACCATCTCTCTTCAATTAACAGGAGAATATAATTTTTTGTCTTTATTTAATCCCACGTAATAAACAATGACAGTATTGTCGAGGAACAGTTGGCGTTGCACATAGCTTTAAATAATCACAGAGGCGACACAGTGGTAGTAATTACAAACAGTGAATAACAAAAGAACTAGTTAATCCTTAGTCGATTTAGGAGAGTTGAGACGGATGTGATTATTATGTTTAGGCACCATCAAAAAAATTACATGCTTTGGTATCTTGAGAATATGGAGATTAGAAATTTGCACCACAACCGGCTTCTTCCAGTAAATAATTTTGCAAAAAGTCGAAGACTTAATAATAGATTTTTCTCCAAACAAGCATTTTTTTCATGTTTCGAAACCTTGTGGAAACTGTGGTGCAAATCTGAATGCATTTCCCATTGTTCCTCTCCATTTTACATGAAAAATCGCACCGATAAAGCGAAGCGAGCTTTTTCTAGGGTGATTCTCTGGGCAATTTCGTACAAACAATGCCCTCACGTTGACTCCAGTTAGACGATTTCTTTCAAGTACCACCCACTATCATAAAAAATCATGATCAGGATATATAATCCAAGAAAACGAGCCTCATGCAGCCTTTTGCTTAACACAGTTTCATCCAATTTTCTTCGTACTCTCCGCTTATGACAATATTCAATTAGTTAAAATTTGCAACTCATGTCTAGCAAATGAATTAATGGACTAATTTTACGGCAAAACGATCTAGGAATTTTAATTTTTCAACTTTTACAGACTTATCAGTTGGGGAGGAACTTTTCCACCTCTTGAGTACAGATTAGATGTTTCAGATTCGGTAATCGTCTCGAAGCTTAAAACTTTCTAAATCTATTTGTCAAATTTCACTTACAAATTGATATAGTAACCCCACAGAAGTATACATAATTAGACGTACTAATATATAGAAATGTAAAAGATAATTAAGCTCGACAGCAGATGCATGCTCTTGAAATAATTAACTTGGAAAAAGCACGGTCTGAATGCGCAAGGGAAGTTTAGATTTTAGATAAAACTTCCACAATACTCACCGTACTTCATCTGGCTTATTTCGAAATCTGCATTGCAAATTCGTAACTATTACACCATGCATAACGTTACATGTTTATCGAACAACCAAATTCGACTCCCACTGTCTCATTTCCATTTTAGCACCAGTTCTGTTCCATTAGCAAATATTCAATTGGGGAGCCATTGAATATCAATGCACTTGACTTTTGTGGGATTTTGAAGAACATTCGAATGGACTTCAATTTCATTTAAACAACAGAACATTTAGTGATAGTGGAAAAAATGTTAGGCCAGTATTAATGTGATATTCCGCAAAGCTTAAAATTGCATGTCAATCTTCTTGACAATATGGCGAATGCGCTTGTCCTCAATTGTCATTATTGTCAACTCGTTTTTAAATTTCACTATTCATTTTTGCTTCCAAAAAAATCATAAACATTCCCAAATTACAATCGTTGGTATCTCGAAAATTCAGGTAGTAATGAGCCCGAAATAATCTGTCAAATGCAGTATCTCGACGACTTTTACAAGTCTTCAAGTTTCAGAGATTTCACTTATGTATGTAATTAGTTAATTTTGCGAATTTGAAAGCGGCTTTGTGTGTGAGAACTGTAAATTGCATTCAGTGCAATCAAATGCATTGATTTCTAGAATCAGGTCCAATGTTCTGTGATGTTACACATTCGAAGTTGAAATTTTTCATTAATCTAAATTAAACATAAAGTATAATTTCAGTAGACAACATGGATTTTTTGTGATAGTTCAAAAATGAAAATATTTGTAGTTCTAATAAAAAGGAGGAATTTTAATTCCTTCCCAGGTGTTCTGTGGTACAATGGGATTCTAGAGTACAAATTTTCCAAGTCTAATACTACGCTGATGGCTTTGGTCGTCCAAACGGGACCGAAACGATCCGAAAAAAGAGCAAACAAGCCATAAACATGAGAATTAAAGAAATCTAGGCTATGGCTGTTAAAGACTACTAAGAGTCCAGTCAAGAGTTAGTAGTTTACTCAATATCAGAAGATACATCTAAATGCGCTAAACTTTCGGATAAAGTCTATTTATGGGGCGTTTATTGTTTTCATCCCCTGCTAAATTAGTTCCAGTTCAGAGATTTAAATGCCAGCACCATCTTAGGATGTTTGTTTTGAAATATGTTTATGGAGTGCAAAAAGAAACAAGGGCATTAGTACACGAACACTACATATATCTCTATTAAATATAAATTCTTATAGCGCAAAAGGTCAGCCCCTGTGTGGTATTTGGAAGAGTCCTAAATTTCCCTTAACGTGGAACACGCAGTGTTTCCAAATTTATTTATTGTTACTTCAAATGCTATACCGCTAAGTGGTTGTATCGCATTGCGAAAAACATCCAGGAAAATTCCCCTTCAAATCTATGTGTTTACTTCGTAATAGAGGAGGGAAAGGTCTTTAAGGATCTATATGTGCTTTTTAAGAAATGTTTGCACCCCAAGCAACGCTCTTAACCCTTTCACAAAAGCAGGAACAGTCATGTTTACCGCTGGATCTCGTAAGATGCTGATATGACATAGACTTAGTGCATACTGAAATGAAAACGAGCTAAACTGAAAGAAAATGCTGTCGAAATTCTCTATAATTCGGAAAAATGTCCTAAAGATATAGTAAAAGCAGAAGTATACTGGATGCAATTTTGAATCGAGCAACATGGCGAGAAAACCCCACTTACCCCTGGATCCGGCACTGCACAAAAGACAAAATGTATGCGTTTTTTAATTTAAAAATCTAAAGTAATATTCATTTATGCAAAAGAGTTCATTCTTCTTTTAATTCGAAGCTTAATCATCAGTATTTTTGTTGGCATTTGCTGTGTTCTTTCCGGCAAAATTTGCGCAGCTTATACATAATACATCTTACTCATACTGTTGTACCGTTGATTTAAATTATTCAATGACTCAATGTCGTTTGCAAGGACGTGTCTCATTCACAATTTAAAACCAAACGAGTTATAATACAGGAAGATCTTCCATTTGGCTTCTCAACTCCATCTGCAAATTGTCTGCAGCAAATAATGTCTTGATTAATCTCTGTTATGCGTGTTCCTGCATAATTTGTGGATTCTCGGTAGGAAGACAGTCATTCCAAGCCAATCCCTTATGGAACATTCTAGTTGATTATTACAGAGCTGCGCTAGTTTAATGGCGATACAAAGTTTTTGTCATCAGTCACTTCCATTTTCAGGCTCTCGATCCTTCAAAGTTGTACCAAAATTCCATAAGGATTCTGGAAAAACTCTTAAAAGCAATTTAGTCGTTGATTGCTTTGCTAACCCTAAGCAGAAGTAAAATCCTTTTCATACATCCTCGGATTTTCCTTCTTCCAAGCCATTCGAAGTAGCAAATTGCGGGCTTAAGTTATTACACTAAATTAACTCTAAACTGCAGACTTCGGCTATTTTTACCGCTGAATTTGCTCCTTTTCAGCGCCGATCGAGAAATTTCTTCACCCTGCTTGCGGCTTTTAAGCCATGAAATAATTTTTGATACAGGTTCATCATCGTCAAGTTTAATAAACCTTTCCATTAATCTGCGGTAGATCAAATTAGGAAGTTTGCTGAATCTTGAATCAACCGGAAAATGGAAAACCGGGAACTCATCAGGAATGCCAAATTACTAACCGCATACCATCCAGCTTGCTTAGTTGCTCTCGTTACGACAGCTAATTTACCACTGTAATTTAGTTGGTAATTCGACCTGAAACTGACGTCCAAAAGGTTAAATTTGTCCTTAATCGGATTTGAGAATGTTAAGGCAATGGCGAATTGTTTTTTGATTTAATTTCATTAAGACAGTTAGCTTGGAATATAAAGAGAGATAAGAAATCTCTCAGACGATAGGGGCTTATACGATGATAGGGACGCAAGTTTCACAAAAAATGTTAAAGATACGCCTATTTTTCATTTTGATGGAATTTCTATTTATTACCAAATCTTCCGAGAATAATCTACATAAACCTACACAGGGTGTTATTTAAGTAGGTGGCCAAAGGAATTGGAGGGATTCAAGGAATGATTCTTTGAATGATCCTAAGACGAATATATAATAAAGGTTTACATAAACATAGGTCGGGCAATGCTTTGTTTTCAAGATACAGGGTGTCGAACTTTTTTTTTTAAATCGTTTTTTCATAAAAATTTTAATAAACATTTCCAACAACTATTGTAAGTTTCGCGTTAATTTTTGTGAAACGTTTTTATACTAAGAAAAATCGCGTAACATTTATTTAAGTGTAGTTTACATAAAGCGTTTTTCTTGTTTGGCTTTTCTTAAATTTCCGGCGTTATCTCTGTGTACGCCTCTAGCAAAAGGAGACAACCAATTTCTAGTTCGGAAGATCCCTTTGTACTACATTAAAAACTGTCACCGAAGTTTTAACGTTATATTAGTTTACGACTTCCTGTTATTTAGGAATTTTTATGTGAAGATTTTTAAAAAAGTTCGACACGCTGTACATTAAAAACGAAGATTACTGAATTTATGTTTATATAAACTTTTCGTCTTAGAATCACTCAAAGAATCACCTCTTGAAGTTTGGCCATGTACTTAAATAACACACTATACAATACCAAAATTACTATTGCCCAGACAATTCTATAATTACCATAAAATACCTACTGCGTGACAGAGAAAACAGAACACCCAGTAATAATGGTCTCATTTAAATAATTTATAGGAAAATATAAGCACGTTTCTTATGGATTTTTCAGCCCAGGAGTCTCTCATTCCTGAACACGTCTAGGTTTCGACCTAATAAGATGATCTTTGTCTTCCTGGGGAACTTTATTACAGGCTATTTGTTCAGCATTACAAAGGGCCACGGATCTTTCTGGGAAATGGATTAAATTTTGCAGTCGTCTACTTAAAAATATCCCTGACGTGTTCGATGGACAAAAAATCTGGGTGGCAAAGGTAACGAATGGATCTCATTTTGTTGAAAATAGTCCAACGTAACTTTGGCCACAAATGTCATGAATTGTTTTATTGAAAAGCTGTATTAGGGACCGTCCTTAGCGAGGACAGAAGATGTTCTCTAATGAAGATCGCACATGACCGGCTACCCTCCCCTTAGGACCCACCGTTGAGGAAGAATATAAAACCGCCCTTAAGGAGTGAATTATATGTATAATTCTTCTTTTTTGTTTGTGTGCTAGTTCTTAGGTGAAATAAAGTAGTTTTTCTTAAACGAATTGTGCAAACAGAGAAACCTAATTCATGTTTCGATTACGCAAGGGGTTATATGAAATGTTTCCTGGCTCGACATAAGAGAATGTCTTATTTTTATAATATCTGAATTTCATCTTTCTCCGATGAGCAGTTTTTCAATGTACTAAAAACGAAAATTGAAATTCTCGGATTTTTTGTTTTTTTTTTAATCAACAAAACGGCGTAATTTTTTTCTAATTTGATCAACTCCGCATCCCTTCCGTTTATAAAAACCCACTGCTAGAACACTATTTTGGTCACACTGTATAATAATGGCTTTTCGCATCTACAAGTAATATTTGCCACCATTGTGCTTCTTTAGTCATCAGAATCAAAATCCGACTCATCCCATATCAATAATTCTCGCTTAAGCAATGGACCATTTATTTGCCATTCCGGACTTCTCTTTCAACGATTAAATATTAAAGTACTTTCACACGGACTTAAAGCATCTTCACATCATTACATCTTTTCCGAGGTATGTATAGCTTATTAACACACCTCCAATTTTTTAAAACTAAACGTGCCTACTTCTATGACAATTATGCTGAGCTAAATATA
The DNA here is from genome assembly GCF_039881205.1 of Euwallacea similis. Taxonomy (NCBI): domain Eukaryota; kingdom Metazoa; phylum Arthropoda; class Insecta; order Coleoptera; family Curculionidae; genus Euwallacea; species Euwallacea similis. The sequence continues at coordinate 61,932 of NC_089641.1, read as the reverse complement.
GCTGCGTTAATCTTCTGCACTGAATGAGGTCCAAGATGAGTTCAATGAACCAAATTTCGAATGTGGAATTACAAGGAAAGATCTAAAGTGCTAAAACACACAAAACTTTCACGTGAATTCTCCATATCAACTATGGTTTAATTATTTAAGGTAATCAATATCAATTTAAACTTATTCCTGCTGCCTCTGAAAAAGCTAAAAATTTGCTTTATGTAATTGCCGGGGTAATTTCGTAATAATGCCAATTGTGTAACATCTGTTCTCATCTATACAAACCAAGTTCTTTTGACGAAAGCTGATGTGAAAAACTCATTCGGAATATGCGCTTTTCCCGGAAGTTTCAACAAAGGATTTCCCTGCAAAGTTTCCAACCATTTTCCTTTTGAAAAGTCTAGAAACTCAATTTTCTTTTAAACTACTATTGGAATACTGAATAGTTTCGGAAATTATACGTGAAATTAGCAAAAATTCAATTAACTGCTGAAAATTTATTCGTAAATTTGCGGAGGTTGTTGTTTGAATCAAAGTCACGCCTGAGCAATCAGAAATAATTTTCATAGACCAGACGCAAATAATACAAAATTTTGTAGGTTCGTCAACCTCATCAATTGTTGTTAAAATCATAAATAACAATTATGCTATGTAGGCCACATAATGGAATAGCGTAATATCAAATCCATACGTATGTGGGAGCATACCGTTAAAATCTGACATAAGACACTTGGACGTCTTGACAATGAATATCTCTAGATAATCCTTATGATACTAAGTCGGTGCATAATAATTAAGATTTTGTCCTGCGGGATAGAAATGTCCTCCCACTGTATCTTGTTGGTTATCTAGACATTACGAGGGAAGTGTTATAGATATTTGAAGCACTTTTGAAAGGTCGATTTACGCAAACTCGTTTGGAGGATTAATGGGAAACTACAAGAATTTACACACAGATTCAGCGTATTTGGACAGCTTTTGCATTTTCTAACGAAGATGGACAGATGGTTAAACTCTAGAATGTGTCCCAGTATATTCTAACATATGCGCTCCTTTACCTTGACATAGGCAACCATACCTACGCAAAAGTGAGTTTAATTTAAATTTTGCGGTTATTTAGGATGCAAAGGAGGGGTGAAACTGGACTATTCTTTTATCGTGGAAATTGGTGTAAATGCAGAAAAAGAACGAATGTTATTAATTTGCGTTTCTTATCTGCTACAACAATCAACAGACAAAAAAATTGTATCTACGTATCATGCTAGAACGATCTTGGAGGGACGTAGCGACCGCAGCTGGTTTATCTGTCGCTCGTTTTCCTCTGAACGAGACGATTTGGCCCCCATTAAACAAAATTCTGGCGACGCCCATGATTGTGCACCAAAGTCAAATGTCCTGGAGTCAATTAGGGAAAATTGTCCGATGCACGTAATGATAGAACTGCAGAAACAAACCCGGCAACTTGCGTCCTACTGTAAAATTCATGGAATGGTAACAGGATTTTAAATCACATTGGGGAATAGATGCGTTACAATCCGTTATTTCCCAGTTAAATTGAACATAAAATTAAATTTCAGTTCGTTTTAATTGCATATAGCAAATACACCCGAACATAGTATTAAATAATCCAAACAAAACCGATGAATTACAGTTATGCATGATAGCGAAAATTGAAATTTATGCCCATATTGCAACCTTTCCAATAGAATAATAGAGTATTCAAATTTATTACTTTTCTATACACCTCCGCTAAATGAATTGAACCAATTTTTCAATTCCCGCAACTCCAGCTTTGGACGTTTTAATTTATATGCATCTTCTATGCTACACTTTCTGTGTTCTTTACTGCATCAGTTTAACTACCGAACAATTTCTGTTGCACTTGCCCATCCCTTTCCTTTTACCCCAATTTATCCCATGTTTATTTATGAAGACGTGGGGTCCTTCATCTTCCACTCGAGCCCAAATGCATCTAACCATAGCAGTAGAAGGAAGGAAGGCATATTTTCAAATCAAATCAGAAACCCATAAAAGAACCTTCCAAGAGCTGAAACCTCAGTTAATTTTCATAAGATTCGAAGAAGCAAACCTCAGGCATTTGTATAATATAATGCTATTTGAAACTATTAATTTCACTATGGAAATACTCGAGAAGCTTCCGAACAAAATCTAAATCTACGCCTCTGCACGAAGCTGCATCTCCCTCTATAGGGCCTCCCCGTGCCCTGGAAAGTGCAACATATCTCTTTTCTATCCGTATTTTTATTTCACTTTCCTCCCGTGTTTCCTATTTTATTAATCTTTCTCGAATTCTCGAGATGATATTACTTGAACTTTGCCTGAACGCAAGGCAGAAATGCTTTTACCTCCCTAAGGGCGAATTAATTTTTAACTTTCTCAAACTCAAAACCGAAATTTAATCAAAGCAACAGTCCATTGTTCTCCAATTTCAAGTCCAATTCAGCGACGATAACGAGACAGTTGGGCAGAGCTAAATCGAGTTATAATTCGACATGAAATGAAAGAAGAAAAGAGGGACAAAGAAAAAAATGCCTCACCCCTATGATGGTCACGTGTCCTGTCCTTTGGGGGTGCCAGTTATCTGTAATCCCAGTAATAATGCTGAGTCTAACAGACCCTTCTCAGTTTTGTTGAGTGCTGAATGATTACAAAGAAAAGAGGGATCTTGGGTCCATGGAGGATTTACGAATATTCCTGCGAAGGGTGATTAATGGCTTTGCATTCGGTTGCACCGAGCAATTAAAAAAGTGCGATTTGTCAGTTCTGCTAAAATGATGAGTGACCCTGAAAGCTAAAAAACTTGGTTAGTACCACCCGAGGTACCACCTTTACTGTATTATAACACCTATCTGAAATAGACCACAAACAATAATCTGTATGTTGATGAAATTAATAATTATTATTCAATTAAAATTATGTATCTACCCACAACGGCGTTATGGATACTGAACATGAAAGGCAGTAGCAGCAGCGGCAGTTATTTTAATGAAAACTTTTGTTAGCACGAGATAAAAACTTCTAATAAAAAATGATAAAACATGGGACTTTATTCGGTAGGGCTACATTCTCCACTGAATTTTGTATGAACAAAAAAATCCAAACGAAAAGGCATTTTCTTCGCATTATCCCACAAAAAGTGGCTCTGTAAAGCTTGCTTGTGAGTGAGTGCGTAATGAGCTCGGGTGTGAAACCCTCTTTGCCGCCCTTTTGGCCATACTTTCACCCTCATTTTCAGGCGAAATGTATTCGTTTAATGGACTAAGCATAAACAGCTTATTAATAATCATGTTGAGGTTAACCCTAAAGGTCACTTCACTTTAAACTGTAAGGCTAAATATTTACATTTTTTGCCGATAGGAAATGCGTAAACAGCAGAAAATGGTATATTATACCCCAAGGTCGTGAAGTGCCTCATTATGGTCCCAACTTTAAGTTTAAATTAGAAGGCACCTAGCGCCGAGATATTTAAACAAATATTTAAATCGTGACGATGGTGATAATATGGAAAATGTTTTTTTAGTAAGATATTTGACTAACTCGGAAAAATACTATAAGACACAAATTTTACTTTTTATAAGAATCCCATCATAGAACAGAAAAGCCCGGTGGCCCCTCTAAATGGAACACCCTCTACATAATATGAGTAATAATGTACATCGTGATGAACACTGAACTGGACATGAAATTTATCCGATATAAATAATCGTTTCACGTAACGCCTGCGGCACCTACAAATTTAATGCATAAAACGAGCATTGAAATTTCTGGTTGAAATGATTAATGTTTTTAATGGCAATAGGAGAATGTTCAGGAGGTTCACGGCTAGGTTTGACTTTCGCCATAACTGGTGACTCACTTTATTTATTACAGACCAGAAGCCTTTGAAATTCTTTTGCTTTTGGTCCAAAGGCTTTAAGAACCTCACAACCCAGAAGGTGTTTTTTTTGGCTCTTTGGGATCGCCAATATGGGCTCCGATTCTAGCCTGAAAAATAGTGTCCTCATGACTCACATACTGAGCAAGTATCTCTCTAAGAGATCCTGGTTAAATATGATTCAAATAATTTCAAGTGCCTCTCTGCCATTTTCTCTACACCCAAAGATTTGAATTCTTCTACAGACTGAGAATGTCCTCACTTCAAATGTATTAAAGCAAGTAAGACAAGTACTCATGGGAGTGGAAAATGAAGACATATGACCCTGAGTATGACAGGTGAGAACCTGGAGGACAGCATTTGGAAAACATCATCTGAGGCACTGTCAGACAAGCGACACATGACAAAATAAATACCTTCCCCCAAACAGATCGATATTTCTGTAAATACCAGTAAAACTCAGTAAAACCCCTCCAACAGAGCTAATGACCTGTAGTAACAGTGATCATTCCTGATAATCATAAAATCTATTGTAGGTATTTTTCAGAAAGATTTTTTACTTTTAAAAATGAAGATAAAAGAGATTAAGAATCAAAAATTTAGAAGATAAATTGTTGTTAAAAAAAATTGCTTAATTTCTTGGCTTCCCCCAATACAAACTATGAATCTAACCAATACCTAAGCTCTATTTCAACTTCCAATGTTTCTATGGAAATTATCCTGCTCTTAACAGTTAACAGCACATTAGTAATTTGTCCTTTAGTATAGGAACATTCAATGGGCATGGTTCTGATATCCTAAATGCTTCGTAGTTGCTGCCAGTATAAGTGAGAGTAAGATAATTACTGGCAAATTTCTAACCCAATTTATAAGGGAATTTTGATTGAATTTGAGTAAGACACAATGACCTACTTTCAAGTCTCGCATATTATTACGTATCAAAACCCCTCAAGGCAAACATTGAAAATTCGGCTGATACAAATGATGGTTAATAAACTAATCTTACCTGTAGATGAGCTACCGCTTTCCTGAGTGCCTTTTTGGCACAGGGGATAAAAAGCACTTACCGCACGTTAAACCAACTCCGCGAAATCAATAAACACAGTTGTTCTAAAAATACATTAATATTCACTCCTTTTTAAGCATTATTTCCGGCGTAAGGACGAAACACGGCAGGAAACATCGGAAATGATTGTGTTTACGTATACAAGGACTACGTCCTGCATCCATCTAATCTAAGTATGAACTGAACTGTCACTGTCAGCGCTGTCACCGCTCAGCTGATTAAACCCCACTCACCGCCTCGACTGTCAAAACTCCACGTGGAATGTCAAAAATATTGCTGCTTCATTGGTCAATTTGAAATTCTCTTCTTAAGTGTGTCAGCGAGTCGCCAATGAAAATTTACTAACTACGAATAGTTCCGAGGAGTATTGATTATTACGATTTTACCCGATTAGTAAAACGAAAATAGTAGTAAGGAGTTAAATCGATAATTAGTACAAATAATTCGATTTGATTTTCTAGTTCTCTGTTGCAAGACCTTTTTGTCGCTTTTATCAACAAAAATGCTATTGGAATGAGTATGATATTATATTTTCGAATTGTACTAATTAGCAAAATCAAATTTAATTGGGTTTGTTAAACAAAAGTGGTCGGCGCTAAGCCGATACTCCAATCGACCTCAGCTCTAGCTTAGTTGAAGTTGCCTGGGGTGTTGTGTTTTTGTTGTCAATACAAAATGGCGGACGAACCTTTGCCTGCCGGATGGGAAAAGCGTTTGAGCCGTTCTACCGGTAAGTATTTCACAAATTATTCATATATTTGTCTCAGTAATGCCCATTGTTCAATACCCTATACATAGACCTTTGTAAAACCTATAACTGCTTGGAAAGTCAATGCTTTACTACCGCAAAAATTGTCCTGTTTACACTATAAATTTTCAAAATGAAATTGGGCGGTATGCGGCATCTTTGCATTTACAGGGCAAATTTAAGACGAAGACATAAAACTAGATTTTAATACTACTCAATAATGTTACAGTAGAAACGTGATTGCTTCAAAAACATAAAACATTACTTCAAATTTATATTTCTCCTTAAATGAAAATAACCTCATTCAGGACAACCACATTCTTGTGTTACAGGCCAACATTACTACTTAAACATCTACACAAAAGAGTCCCAATGGGACGCCCCAGACAAACCCGCCGAGCCCGTCCAGTCTTCAGGTCCTGATCAAGTTCAATGCTCACATTTATTGGTTAAGCATAAAGATTCGAGACGTCCCTCATCATGGAGGGAACAAAATATCACTCGTACAAAGGAAGAGGCCTTGGACCTTGTAAAATGTAAGTGTTTTTCGTGCAATAGAGTTGGTTTAAATTTAAAATGATTTCAGCATATCGTGAACAAATTGCACAAGGTAGAGCCTCCTTTGCTGAATTAGCCTCAAAATATTCTGATTGCTCTTCGGCTAAAAGAGGAGGAGACTTGGGGCCATTTGGAAAAGGAGCTATGCAGAAACCCTTTGAAGAAGCAGCTTTCAGTCTGAAAGTTGGAGAATTATCTGACCCAGTTTTCACAGATTCAGGAGTGCATATTATTTTGCGTACTGTTTAAGTTCCAGTCATCATCATTGTTATTTGAGGTTTCCATCTTTAGGAAACATATTTTCATTAATGATTGGTTCAAACTGATTTCTTCTTTCAAGTTCATTTCAGTGGTTAATGAACAGTAATATGAACAATTTAAATTTGTAGCATTTTATACATATACCAACAGTTAATTTACATGTTTCTTAGCTCGATAAGTTCATACTAAATGTCCTTTTCTGGTTTGTAATAGGTCAGATAATTTTATTTTTTGTAAGGAATTTCTATATAGTTCAAAGTATTTCCATCTTGGAAAAGCTATATAATTATTACCAATTTCTGCCGAGAAAATTGTACATTGTGTAGGGATAATTTCTGGCATTTTTTCATAAGAAGTCCTTATAGTGTACTGAATTGTTTTATTTAGTTTGAATGAAGTTTGCTTAAAATATGTGCAACAGTTAGTTAACTGATCCCATTCCTGGGCTCCTACTTCATAATTTTTAGCAGCATTTACATAAATTGAAAAACAAAATCTTCCTTTAATATTTGTCTACATTGTTTATTTGGAACGCTATGGATATTCTGTAAAATTTGAAAGATTATATCATTTTGACGTTCCCATGTGACAGAACAGCATAACAGTTTTTTCCTCGATCAAACTGGTCGTACCAGGTTAACACGACGAATTTTCTTGGTCGATGGTCTAAATCATAACATCATACTCGAAACGACAAACTAACCTGTTTTTGGTAACAATTTGACGATGTAGTTTGTTCGTACCAGAAATTTCAAATAAAATTCGCTATTTTACCTGATTTTTGTAAAACATTAAATAGTTATATTTTTGTTTTACCCCAACCTTCAAGTAAATAAAACTGCTCAGGAGCGACTGTCGCCTTTTTTTCAGAAGTTCTTTAGGCAGCAGTCTATTTTTTGTTTTCATGTATCCGCATTTGGTCTAAATTATAAATTTCGTGTAAATATAATTTACCACCGTTACCAAGTTCACACTCTAAAAAGATTTCAAAAATACAAGAGAGTAAATGGAACACCACCGGGGTGAGGTTTTGACAATGACTCCGATAACAGTTAAAAGATAACCGTGACGTGACTAGTTAACTGTTATTAGCGTGACGTCACGACCCTAATTTACCCGCTCCAGTAGTTTAATTGGACCTACGAGGTTTCTTTATTGACAGTAACGGCTCGGCATGACATTTTGAAAAAGGTGATGAACGAAGTGAAACGTGAAAACTGCTGAAAACTTAACCCTGCTCAAAGTTTGTTAAAAATGTTGGTTTGTTTAAAACCCTTTGCAGTATAATGTAAATTGATCGTGTTTAACATCCAGTTCGTACTAAATTCGTGCAATGGAAATCGCAGATATGGTAAGTCTCCGAACATGTGCCTTTATTGCCCCCCTAAAACGCTTCTTTAGTGCCCATACTGTACTCAGCATTTTGTTATTTTTAGTATGTTTTACGATCTTATATAATGAATTGTTCACATTATTGTTTAGAAGCTGTAGCAATTTACTGTGATTCAATACTTAAAACCAGTTCAAACAAACCAAAAATACCATTTTAATGTTTCCCTCATGGGGACCTCTCATAGGCCTCATGGTTCCATAAAATGGCTATTCTTTATGTTTATTGTTCTTTATTGCCATCTAGAAATAAAATATGAATGGCAATAGCATTACAGCACAGACTCAGATTAACTTGAGCTAAGCACATATTTCAATTGTTCTCTTCAATAACCTTCTAAATGCAATCAAAAGCATGAAGCTGGATCCTTAAGCCCCCAGGCAAAAATAGCCTGATTGCCATGTGCTTCTCTTGTTAGGATGAAGGTCTAGAGAAGCATGTTCTGCGATAAGCTCATAGACTGAATTAAATATTGTTAATTTCCTTATTTTTTTGTGTATTTTAAATAAATTATAGGCCTCAAAATGCTTTTTAACTGTTGAGGATGTTAAAACCTTTGATGTATATTAAGCAAATCAAGATTGATTACTATTATATGGGGGTAGATGACTCACAACTGGCTATTCTACCTGAACTTCCCTTCAATAGATAAGGCAGACCTAAGCTCGTTGAAAGGCAAGGTCAGGCAATTGAAGGTTCATTTAGGCCATATTGGGTTGAACATGTTTTAAAGCTTGACATTGCTAGTGATGTCTATATCACCAATGGGTAGGTCAAAGGCCAAGTGTATCAGTAAGTCAAATACCCACGTGTACCCCATATGTCTCAGGTAACTCGGTTCTCTGGGGATGTCACCCCAAAACAGCTAGTAAAAACTTCCTTGCCATTTGCACATTTATTATTATTATTATTGTTATTTTCATTAGTAATTGGTATTACTATTTTGAAATCATTGACCTGGATATTATCTAAATTTATATAACCTCCATTTACATATGTATGTTGTGTTTAAGCTGGATTTGTAAATAGGAGTAATTCGATACTATACTTATCTAGGCAACAATTGATAATCATTTGATTCCGTTACAACAATGTTGGAATAATTAACTGCTGCATAATAATAAGTAGATCAAAATTAAGATACCTACAAGCATTTCCAATCCATTTTTCCTTACAATGTTCAATACTATACTGGTCAACATTACCTAAGGGACGTACCAAGGGTTAAGTCACTGATGAATTTATAAAGGCAGAAATACGTGAGATATCAAAATACCTCAAAACACGTGCTTTGAGAGTCCCTCAAAATTGTTGATTTCAATGGAAAATTTCGCGCGCTTTTTTCAGTCCCTTTAATATAACCTCACTTTTAATTTACATTGACTCTCTTATTCATTTTCGGATTGGTCAGGTTCAAACTACTATTTTAGCTTCTAGAAGATTCACTAATGAAAAGATAGGAATTTTGATCAGATATCGAAATTTATTAAATTTACTAAATGTCACTCTGTTAGAATAAATGGCAGGTGACTTGACCAATGTCCTGGTAAGGCTTGGTAAAGCGACTATGTGCAGTTGCCTTGAAGGCCACCCAGTCTCAACACTGTTCAAACCTTCATATTCTCTATGTGTAAGACGTGTACATTCAAGTAGGAAAATTCATACTACTTTCAACACCCTATAAATAATGTAGAACTGTCTATACAGGGTGTCCGGAAATAACGTAGAAATATTTTGGGAGGTGATTCTCTTTAAAAGGATTAAAATAATAAAAGTTCTTATAAACATATCCGAAAAATTGTTTCTTAAAGGGGCTAGAACCCCTTTAAGGGGGAACTCTCAAGATGGTTTTTTTGCAATATTTTCGAAACGGTTTCCGCTGAAATTATGAAATTCGATAAATGTTAATTATTGCAAAATACAGGCAAAGTCGTTACACAAGAGATCTCCTACGTTAATGTTGCCCTAACTTTTTTGTTTGTCACATTTCTCAATTTTTGAAATCAAATTTCCAAATTGTAAATATTTTTAAGTAAAAAAGTCTTCTTTCTCAAGTTTTTGTCCATTTTTCTTTCAGCGACAATTTTAAAGATTCTTTATTTCAAATTTTCATTTTAATTTCGGGCAGTCGAATTAGAAAAATAGAGCCAATCAATCGGGTTTTGTACTTTTTGTGAGCTACTGTATGCTCGTGTCTGCAAGATGAAAATAGATTATACAGTCGTTTTGCATAATTACCCTCAAAAACAGATTACATATCAAATATGAGTTTCATTTAGTGCAAACTATGTATTTCTTGCAACAGGAGCACCAAATCTGCCTCACCGAACTCTTTAACCCTTTCACTGCAGGAACTGAATAAATACACATGACATTTTTAGATTTTAACTGTGGTACCCTATTAAAGACGATATTTTTTTTAAGTATTCTGTGTTCTCCATGCGTGGTATTAAAGTTTATTTTGGTACTATCGGCACCAGCTGATAATTGCTGCACAGGAGACATGATTCAATGGAACACATGCCGTGGTGAAAGGGTTAAGGGCATAACATTCAAAGGAAAACTCATAGTACATTGTTGTAATGTATCAAACATCAGGCGATTATCCATATCTAATCCTAAAAATTATTTAATACTGACTGAGTGATAATTTACCAGGTTGGTTTGGAGTTCCTAGATCTTAGCGATGTAGATGAATATGAAAGAAGCAGAGTACTTACATCTTTGCAACGTCCGCAGCCCGACGTCAAATTTCCCTGGTACATTGGTGATGGGAGCACCAATAATGTCATTGAAGGTCAAGCTGAAGGTAAACTGAGTTGTTTTATATTTTCTAGGGAGTTGCAGCCATTCTTTTAATTATTTTCAGGAATCACGAAACCAATTCACCCTTCCGCTGTTGCTGCTCAAAGCTATGGTCAGAACTTTGTGATACCCCATCAGACCCCGGTTGCAATAGTAAACCCAGAAAATGGACTAACTTTGAAAGTTAAGGCAGAGCCTCACATTTCAAATAACCTTGTCTCTTCTTCTGGCAACTATAATAGCCCAGTGAATCCTCCAATAGACAACCAGTACTTTACCCCAATTCCTCAGTATTATTCCTCTCCTCCCCCTGCTGTAGTGACGATTCCCAATGTTCCAGTCCAAACGTCACCTAATTATGGGCATTTTCCCGTACAGCCAGAAATGGTTTCTACTAAATATTCCCCTGTATATCTCTCCCACTCTTATCCAGCAAAAACCTCGTATTATGGAGTCCCCCCAGCACAACCTATGTTTGTGCCTCATCCTCCTACAGTTGTTGACACTTTCTATCCAGAAAGCCCTCAAATCTATGAGGAGAATTCCGTGGTGGAGACCCAAATTGATACAGTGTCTTCGAATACACCGTCACTAGTAAGTGATGCCAATATCCCTGTAGTCAGTGCCAGTGCACACAGTCAAAATGTTCCCTCCAAAAAAGCCCCGGCATCCCCATTATCTGCAGACACTCCTGCCTTTACTCCCAAAAATCAACAACAACCTCACATTGAGCATCACAATACCACACCTTTGGTGAAACAAAGTAGTGTTGTGCCTGAGGCCCCCAAGACTGTAAGTAATACAGTTGAGAGCAATGAAGTCACCCCACCAGGTCAAGTGCCAGCTGCTGCAGAAGCTGACAAGACCCCACCGCAAGAGAATGCATGGGGAGGAAAGAAGTCTTGGGCAAGTCTGTTTGAATCGAAAGAAGGAGCTAGAAGCAGTCCCCAAGTAAATGGGGTTGCAAAGACTACTTTTAATGGGACTGTGAATAAAGGATCTGGTAGTAATGCAAATTGTCCCATTAAAAACCCCAAAAGAAGTCACTTTGTTGATCCGGATTGCTACAGAATGGGAGGTGAGTGCGTACTTATTTCATATTTTATTAAAACTTATAAATGCATAAAATCCTCAAAAAATTAGCCATCAGTATATTATAATGTTGTTGCATACAAGGGTAGTTGCAAAATGAGTGGAAATGCACATAATCGGACTCGATCTATTGACCTAAAATATTTTTAGTAATGCACAATGTTGATTCTTATACAAGATGTTTTTTTAGCTTAAGGCTTAAGACCAGAGTCATAAGGATTTTTAATGCAATTTATTTCACTGTTTTCTTTTCAAATGAGTCATAAATATTTTGATATTTATTAAACGCTGTGATATACTTGAGCCCTAGTGTGTATGTATAAATGCTTTATTATTATTATTAATAAAAAGAATGTATCAGTATTAACTGAAAAATCTTCAATGGCATATTTGATAATTTCCAGAGTTCCTTACAAATTATGCTGTGGATGGCAGAACTATAAGTGTCCAACCTAGAGGGTTGATAAATCAAAGCAACTACTGCTATATCAACTCAATCCTTCAAGCACTCATCGCTTGCCCCCCGATGTATAATTTGTTGAGCGGTTTGGCTGAAAATATAACATCAAATGCAAAGAGAAAACCTACTCCTGTTATAGATGGAATGTATGTCAAAGCACATTATTTTATATTCATTCTCTTAATATTAAATTTTGAAAAATTTAGGTGTAAATTTGTCAAAGAATACAAGCACCTGCCTGCAAATATGCGAGTTAACAATCGTAGGTCAGAGGGAGGGAAAAAGGACCAAAAGAAAGATCAAGGAGCTTTGATCAATACAGATATACCTTTTGAACCTGCGTGGATTTACAAAATCTTGCACGAGTTGCAGACTGATCTTATGGAGGGACGGCAAGAAGATGCTGAAGAATTTTTAGGATGTTTGCTGAATCATTTGAGTGATGAAATGCTAGAGGTAAGTAATATTATTTCAAGGATTTTAGTTTGGTATCAACTCGTATTTTTTTATGTTCTATACATATATTATTATTATTATTACATACATATATTATTACTATTATTTAAAAACCTACAATTAAGGTTAAACAATGTGAGACAGACATTAATAAAAATCGGTTTTATCGGCAAAAATATCCGTGAAAATTGCTGATGTTTGTCGAATGTGCTGATTTGATATCGGTTTCGATCAATCATTAATATAATTTTTATATTTTTACAGTTAAAAAAATTGGTTGAATATTCTGAGCAGGCTCCGACACAAAACTGTACAGAAGATGACGATGAATCGTGGCAGGTATTTGCTTTTATTTTCTTCAGTTATGAGTTCTAGAAATAATATATTTGGTGATTTTCCAGGTTATGGGAAACAAAAACAAAGGATCGGTGTTGAGAAAAACAGAATTTGAGCGAACGCCCATCACCGATATATTCGGTGGCTCGCTCAAATCCAGAATAAATAGGATGGGTGGCTTCATTACTGAAAACACCCAGCCTTTTCTCACATTACCTTTAAACATTGAGGTAAGTATAAAAACTCCCTATAAATATAATCTTATATTAATCTATCTCTTGCATTACAGAAAGTTAAGACTGTGCGGGAAGCGCTAGATGCGTTGACTACCAAAAATCAGCTGGAAGGACTTACTTCTTCTAAAACAAATGAGGAAGTTGAGGCCTGGCAGCAGGTTATGCTAGACGAGTTGCCGGTGGTACTGATATTGCATCTTAAGTGTTTTGATTTTAAATTGGATGGATGTACGAAGATTGTGAAAGCTCTCGAGTTTCCAATTGATTTGAAAATAGATGGGAGTAAGTTTTGAGTCTGTCTGCGTTATTGAATGTTAATAATTTTTTTTCCAGAATTGTTGTCTCTAAAAACTACCAATGCAAAGGAAAAACAATATAAGTTATTCGCGATAGTTTATCATGACGGCAAAGAAGCGTCTAAGGGGCATTATGTCACAGATGCTTTTCACGTAGGTTACAGCAGTTGGTTAAGGTATGACGATGCCTCTGTCAAGCCGGTAAGTGACACAAATTTCAAATATTTCCTTCATTTAGTGTAAAGTTTTACCTAAAACATGTTTTAAAACTATTTTATTGTTTCAGGTTCAGGAAGAACAAGTACTGAAACCTCAGGGAACGAGAGTGCCCTATCTTTTATTCTATCGCCGTTGTGATACTATTAGGAGTAGATAATTGGTTTTGCAAATTGGCCTATAGATTGTTAATTATTAAACTGCTCACAAAAATAGTCGAAACGACACATTTTTAGCCATTTTTGAGAGGTCGTATTTTGGGAACATCTCTTGGGGCCTATTTTCTCGAAAAAAAATGCTTAAAGTCAGATTCTTCTAGTCATTGATGGACACTCATCTTGAAAAAACAAATTTCCCTCAATACCATATAAGGTAAACCAAAATACCATATTGTGTACCAAAAGTGTTAATAGTCAACCCATTGTTTATTGTATATGTGTGTATATTTTATATGAAACTTTAGCAAAAGTAGACATTCAGAATCTTTTTTTGTTCATAAAAATCAGCCAAGGTGTTTCTGAAATAGGAGTTCATAAAAGTAACTGAAAACTGTGCTGTTTCAACTACTTTTGTAAGCAGTTTATTATTATATTTTATTAAATACATTTATATATAATAATTCTGTTGTTTTTAACTATATGTATGTACAGAATAATGCGCGTTAGGCCATTATTAAGTAGATAAGTGTGCACGGATATGCCCCATTGTATAAAGATATTTAGGTATGAGCAAATAATGTATTTCTAACTATGTATATAGGTTATTTTAATACAGTCCTATATTAAGAGATGAAAATCTCGTTTTTTTTTTATTCGTTATTTATGAGAAATCCACCTTGATTCTTCCAATTAAAAACAAGAGGTTAATAAGTACGCTGATTTTCTTTATTCAAACAGTGGAGAAGAGAAAGGAGGAAGATTGTTTTTAAAGCACTCTAATATTTTATATTTAAGATCACTTTTGACTTGTTTTAAAAACTATTCAATTTACAACGGGTTTATGAACTACTTTATAGTTTAGCGGTTTATTAAGGGTCCTCGTTTAATTAATGCGAAGTTTTTTCAACATAACAACAAAACTATTTACAAGAAAAATTACTTTTCACTTCTGTTATGCAATGAATTATAATCAGCTATTTTCTTCCGATTTATAAATGTCGGCATTTCGCCTTTTAAACTTTTTGACCGTCAATATATCAGTACTTTGTACTAAATTTACATTGGATTCAGAATTATTTGAATTAGAAATTTCTTCTACATGCTCTAAAGTCCTTTTAGGGGACACTACAGGAATTATTTCTGTGTGTGATTGATCCAATGACTCTTTCATTTTAGACAAGTTATCATAACAATTGGTGTCTCCTGGTTCACTTTCAATTGTCTTTGGTAATGGTAACTTCATAGGAATCACTTTCTTGACTTCAGAGTTCTCGTCCGCGTCACTTACAACATTTGACTCATCCGAATCGCAAATAAATGTTGAATTCTCATAGAAACTTTTGTCAAGGCTCATTTTTCCACCATTCATCTCTGATATTAAGCAAATCGGGTCGTCAATACCCAACAATGCACACAATTCTGTAGTTTGAGGGTTCAGCTTTGCATCTGGTTGTTTATTCTTTTTTGGAGCAACTCCAGGTTGGAAGGCTGCAGCTGTGGGTCTAAAGTTTTTCGGTATTTGCAAGTTGTTGCCCATTTTACTTGAAACAAAACTTTTCTCTTCCTCAGTAGGTGTAAAATCATATCTATCAAAATTTGAAGCTAAATAATAATTTATCATAGACAAAAATACACCACTACCTCTCATTTCCACCAAGTCCTGGCATATAAGTGTTTATATTCCTGACGCTCAATAAATGGTTAGTTAGAAACAGAATGCTCAACCACTCTAAATCATAGTGTATTTGTATTTTTTGGCTGGCATCATGGGGAACGTCAATAATCTGCAAAAACTTCCTTCTAGGCAAACATTTGTCTAATGCTAAGAATTTAGTCGTTGAACCATCTGGGTGTGGTATTAAGGCACAAAACTTGCAGTGTAAATGAGCAGAAAACCAAAATGTTGGTTTAAGCTTTGTTAAGAGTTCTCCACAAGGTTTGCTGCCTAGTTGATTTGTATCAACTTCATCTCTGAAGCAAAGAAATATATATGTACAGACAATATAAAACACAGGCAAAAATATATAAAAACAGAGATAAACACATACTTAAAATATGGCTTTCTTTTTAATAAATCCTCAACATTTCCATAATGATAAACTTCAGTGGGCCAGTCATGGGACAAAAATATGTCCAGTGGCTGTGAGACTTGCTTCAAACGAAACACTTCAAGATTTCTTATGTGATAAACACTTCTCTTAGCATTTTCATCATAAGGAGGTTTTTCAAACCTCCCTGTAAAGAAATCACGTGGTTTATATATTCCTGATATTCCACCTATTCTTAATCCTAAAATAGTTCCATAATTTAAAAACATTTACAGATAAAAACTATCTAATTTCTACCTGCAATGTTGATAATTCCAGCATAACCTAAGTAATAAATTTTCGGGGCTACCCAACCTCCATAAGGTAACTCTTGGAGGTAATTGGAAGCCTCATGGTTACCTCCAATGAAAATAGTTAAAACTGGAGCTTTTTTCTCACCACTAAAGTATCTGGAACAAGAAAGTGAAATGTTAGTTTGAGTACTTTGATCAAGGTTTTTAGAAAGAAAATCAGAATTATTAAATAAGTTATAATAAGTACTTACTTGTAAAATGAACATATATGACGATACTTGGGAGGTACAGCCATGCAAGTAAGATCCTCATTGTTTCTGGACGATTGAAAATCTCCACAGCAAATTAACAGATCAATCGTAATATTATCCCTTTCTTCCACTTCTTTAATTGTTGAGTATATTTTGTCGAGTTCCCCATGGGCACAGCCCCCTACCGCTATTTTCATAACGAGTGTATGTAATATTTAATTCAAATTCACCGGGAAGGTTTTTTGGTAATAAACACGAACACACAAAAAACGCGTTCCTTTGTTCATTACACTGTTAAGGAAACGTTTTGTTTATAGGACTTGGAATTGAGGTTATGATTGTCAAAATTTGACATATGTCACAAGTTATTTTCGCTACTGAACTGCATTAGTTCACTGCATCTATCATTGTTGATTATACAGGGTGTTAGTGAAATAACTTTCGTTGACGTCACACGGCCGAATCGGACCAGAAATTTCCGAGCGCGGAGCGTGCAAAGTTTTGATAATTACCCGGTTTATTTGACGTAGGTGTACTTCTATATCTGGAAATCATCAAAATAGTCCTTCGACTGATCCCACCGTTGGATAGAGCTTGTCTAGAAGAACATTTTGAGTGGTCACACTGCCGAATCGCACCAGAAATTTCCGAGCGGGAAGCGTGCAAACTTTTAATAATTACTCGGTATATTTGACGTATGTCTACTTCTATCTCTGGAATTCATCAAAATAGTCCCACGACTGATCCCACCGATTGATAGAGCTAGTCTAGAGGAATATTTTGAGTGGTCACTCGGCCGAATCGGACTAGAAATTTCCGAGCGCGGAGCGTGCAAACTTTTAATATTTACCCGGTTTATTTGACGTGTGTGAATTTTTTTCTCAGGAATTAATCAAAATAGTCCCACGACTGATCCCACCGTTGGATAGAGCTTATCTAGAGGAACATTTTGAGTGGTCACACGGCCGAATCGAACCATTATGATGTATTAGCATTGTGGATAATTAATCCGGTGTAAGGTACCAGAAGTGTGTGTGACCTTTCTCGTAGGGCCGAAGTGTCATAATTCCGTAAAGTGACCGTTAAGTTAGTTATGGACTAGATAATCACATTCAGACCCTCCTTGAGGTAGCAGTCTCAGAGATGCCGTTTCGCACAAAAATAACTAACAATCTTCCTAACTACAGCTAAAATTTATTGATAAAAATGAATTATTTAACAGCTAAACAAGTTGATAAAAATACCAGCAAAAATATGGTGGCAGTTAAAAAAAAGGGTATCTGACATCATACATGAATAAAAATATAATAACAATAACGTTTCACGGAAGATGGTCTAATTATTACGTCGACTTAAATCTAATGAGACACATGTCTCAACAAGCACAATGCGTTTAATTACATCATTTGTAACCTTAATTTTGAGAAATATCTATCCAGTTTATTCGGGATTTTACAACATGTTTTTATTGCAGCTAATTAAACGGTGTTGGGACCAATTAGTTGATTGGTCAAATATCATACATGTAGATAAGAATTTTACTGTTTATAAAAGATCTTACTAAGCTTTTTACTTTCATAAACATAATTTCTGTGTGTTTATTTGAAAACGTTGTAATCAGTAAAAATTATATTTTCATAAAAAAACAAATTTGTGTATTATATAATGTAATTAGGTACTTGTGTGATTTTACCTATTTTATGGGTGTTTTTCTTTAAGAATCACTGAAATTGCTGTGCATTAAAAATCCTCATGAATGATAAAAATGGCACAATGAAATTTTCCCTAAAGTATTAACAAATAATGATCTCACGAAATATACTCTTAAGTCACTAAATCATCATTAAATTATAGTTACACAAATTTGCCTTCTAATTTATTCTGAAAGGACTACTAGTTTAAAATCACCTGGGGGCCGAAGTCCAAGCTGCACCTCCTCGTGGTTGCTCCTGGATGTTCCTCGCGCTCTGGATTGGGAATTAATCCTGATCCAGAGCGCCAGGGACAACTGACGCAGAGGGCAAGAACCTGGCGGAAGGTATAAAACGCAAGTTGCAGGATGTTGAATGACAAAATATACTTACCTCAGGCGGGTACCATCGACGATGGGGAATCCCGCCCTGCTTCGGCAGGCCGCCCCGTGGATTCTGAGGGGGGCAATCACTCAACGGATCTGAAACAAAAAAAAAAAGATGAAAAGAAAGAAAGTGAAATGGAAAGAAACGAAGTGCCTGTTCTGCAAAAGGTGAGGTATTTGGATAATGTATTAATAAGGAGAAACTCAATTGGTGACCCGCAAAGCAAAAAAAGAAAGAAAATGGATACTTCAATGACAACGGAAGAAAATTAACCCTATAAGAAAATAGAAAGTAAAGATTATTTAATTTTAATGGAGGCTTTGCAGGACACCAAGAATTTAATTAAACAACTGGAGGGAAAAATTGAAAGAAACACAAGTAGGGAAATAAAGGACATTGCAATAAAAAATGAGGAAACAGGCGGGGATACTGGAAAGGGAATCAATGATGGCATGGCTGGGGAAATTTAAGTATGAACCGTTACAAAGAATGACTTTCGACCAGGATGTTCAGGTGGACATGGGAAAACAGGAAAAATGCACGGTGGATCAAGGAACACAAACGCCGGGGGATTGGACGAACAAAAAGCAGGAAACGGTAATGGATTTAGGTGTGGCATTAAACTACGAAGAGTGGGAAAAAATAGCGGATAAGGAGTGGGCGGAAAATTTATATAAAAACACGGAAATTGTTGTCGGGAATCCTCTGGGAACAAAAGATAGTACGGTGAAGGTAATTTTTACGGAAAAGGAGGACAGGGGTATGAATTATGGAATACAAGGAATGTACAGGAGGAGATTTCCAGACCTAATTGACTTGGATGAAGACTTTGAAGTGATGCAACAAATGACAAGTACTAGGATTGGGATGATGAAACAAAAAGTGGTAAAAATAAATGCGACGGATACGGGAAAGAAATTGTGGCGAAGTATAAAATTGCTTAAAAATCAAACTGAAAAAGACTTATGGATAACAATGCATCACATACACGGATTAAAGATAACAAAACTAAGAAAATTAGTGGAAGCGGTATTTCATGACTCGGACACAAATGTTACAATATTTACAACGAAGAATTATTTAAAACAAGAATCAAATATAAATAATAAGGGGAAAATAGAAAGGAAAACCTACGCTTTAATAGTGGAAGAGAGTGAAAGGAACAACAAGGAGTTATTAAAAAACATAAAAGATAATATTCGACAAAATTAGGTAAGTAAAATAATAAAATCAATATCGACAACAAAAAAAGGGAAGTTGCTGATTAAGACAGACAAAGACGACAATATTAAGGACTTACAGAAAGCAATAGAAAATACATCAAAACAAATAAAAGTGACCGTAAAAAAGAGGAATGAATACACAAAGACGATATATATTAGAGGGATGGAAGCTACTACTGATAAAGAGGAGGTAAAAGATGCAGTGGAGGCGGAGGTAGAGAAACTGCAGGAGGGGACGTATAGAATGGGAGAATTGAGACCATATGGACGAGATAATCAGGCGATAACAATGACATTAGGTGGGAGACAAGCAGACTTGTTGAAAGAGAAGAGACATCTGAGAGTTGGATTGGTGAATTGTACAGTGGAGGAACATGTTGATGTGAAGAGATGTTATAGGTGTTGGGCATATGACCACGGAGTAAAAGATTACAAAGGACCGGATAGAAATTCTCAATGTAGAAAATGCGGAAAGGAAGGACATATAATTAAGGATTGCAAGGAGGAAAAAATGTGTGTGCTGTGTGATGAAAAACATAAAATGGGAACCAACAAGTGTAGGGAATTTAGAAGAGCATTATCTGTTTTGCGAAAAGGAGGAGAAATTAATAAATAAATGACTCAATGTATATGAAAAAAAAAAGAACAAAAAAGTACATAAATAAATAAATAAAATCAATGGAAGAACGAATGGAGCAGACTAACAAATTAACAAGACGACAGGGGAAATAAGAAAAAATGGGAAGGAAAGAAACATACTATCCCCCCCCCCCCAAGTAATGCATAACGGCGGTTCCGGGGGGGGGGGGGGGAATCAAGGGTGAAGAGAGGAAAACAAAGGGTTTTAGTGGGTATTGCGCATGCGCACGCCGAGTCCCATATACCCAGGTCACACAACAACGGGCCATCGCGATCTGGGATGCGTAAATGCATTTTTTGCCCTAAACCTCTATAAAAAAAAAAGTTTAAAATCACCTTGCCTAATAAATAAATAATAGCGTTATGTCTACTTTTCTCAGATTTTGTGTATTTATTTGTTGTCATAAACCAACGTAATAACCAGCATTTTGCAGCAAAAAATACAGGATATTCCAGCTTTTGTAACAATAATTTTCTCAAAACTATAAAATTATTTTTTATTTCTGCAATTTCTCTCAAAATCAATACGTCTATGATTTTTGCCAGAACCTCAGGTCATGTTATGTAGGGACGCCATCTTTCTTTGTTATGATCGAAAACAGCATTCTGAAAATTGCCCAATCAAAAGTGCGTATCTCACCCTTGAATTGTCACAGCTCTGTCACCACGTCTGTCATTTTTCACGCATAAGATTCAAAATTATCTTCTGTAGAGGGATGCGTCACTTGGTTGTGTCAGCTCCATTGGCGTATCGCATATTGGAACTTAATAAAATTAGAAAAATTACTCATACATAAATGTAAAGCCGTTTATTGCAAAATTGAAATTTTTACGTTATTGCATTTGTAAAAGTAATCCATACAACGTATCAGAATAGCGAAAGTGTTAAGTTAAAAATGGCGGGTATTTTAAAGACGTATGCACCAATCGTTTTGGTAGTATCATAAAGGCGTATGGGTTTTTATGTCCCCAGTAAATCCTTTAAATTATATCAGCACTAAGTATCATAAGGGCGAATAACGTGATAGACGATGGTGTGATAGTGTTGTTTTTCTTTGACTGCTATTCCGGCCAGAACAGAAACTCAATTGTAGCTGCAGCTATGATGTTGATTATCCAGAACCATCCAACTTGAATTGCATAAATTTGAAATTTCTTGAACCAGGTCACAAGCACATGAAGTGTGACTCCATACACGCAACGATTGAAAATGTCAGTCGTCGCGTAAAAATTTTTGTGTCAAATGATTGGCAAAGAAAAATGGCCTTCCTTATCAATTGAATATCCTTAAGCATGATAACTTTACAGACTTCAAGCGGTTTAAAGATATTCATTTCCGAAATCTTCACATTTCTTTGGATAATTCAGTTCTCAATTGGAAAAGTGTAAAATGGTTAAGAGTAGAAAAGGAAAGAACTTCATTATTACTTAAAAAAAAATGAAATATGGGAGGATTTTCATAAGCTTGATATAAAAAATCACTTTAAAAGGGCAAATCTAAGCAACAATATGTATGAATATTCCATAAACTTGCATGATTATCCTGCATATATATATAGATTCTACCTATAAGTGAAAAGAACTTTAAAGATTTAAGTGAGTTATGCCAAACTGACATAATTGAAGATGTGTATAAACCGTTTTACTTGCAACTAAAGCACACTTTGGGCAACGAAGAATCTGCTTCTCCTGACTGATGAAATACCGCTCTCTGTCATGAAAGAGGATATGAGAAAAAGAAAACGGATTTAGTTTCACTTTTTATGCTATTATTTTAAGTTGACATATTTAGGAAGTGCAGTTGATACTAATTATAATTGGAAGTAATAAATTGATAATAAAAATGTCATAAAATATACACAGATATTTGCCCCTTTACTTAGCAAATAAATTATCAAGACTGTTAATTATCAAAATTTTAAAATTTGTAGCAAAAACTGAAAACACTAACAAAATCCTTTCTACAGCAAAACTAGAAAAATGGTGCATCTACCTTTCTGATATAATACTCTTGATATGTTTTTTTTGACTTCAATATGCAATAATAAAATTTTCATCTACTTGCTTACCCTGAAAATGTATATCAGTCACTATCGTTACTGCTAGATGGCGTCAGGCCAAATTCTTCTCTGATACAAATTTAAATAATTAGTACACAATAAACTGCAAAACTCTCGCTGATTACCTTTCAAATACTAGGTAAGCTTCCAGTGCTGCGTTCTGAAGTGCTTCAGTCGGAAAATGAGCCGTTACAAATCTTTCCTTCGTTAAGGTGAATCTTATCATAGAGTTTTCCGGAATAATTCCCAATATATCACGTAATAATAAATTATATGTCATGGATGTACCAGGATCACGAAATTCTATCCGGCGTTCTTCTCCTGAGGTAATAAAAGACAAGTTACCAGGAAAAATAACTCCACTAAAAGAAAAGGTGAGAGTACATGAGTAGCTATTTGCCATTTTCAGTTTATATTTCTGATAATCTTTCCAAGCTTGTAGAACATTCTTTACTGAAAATTAAAAAAAATTTACACTTTAAAAGTATAAAAACAAGTTAAACATATACATACAATCCATGGTGATTTTTTCTTTTGCCTGTGGTCGTGTGCGAAATAAACATTCGTATTAGGTTAGGAGAGTTCAACGTGTGGTGCATTATCCACTCGAGAACCGTTCACTCTGAGAACCTGCACCGACAAGTGACACTCATACGAGCCGCACTTAACGGGTGACAGGAACGGAAGTACAGAAAGGGTTCGTTAGCCTTTAAAAAGGAAGCGAGCCTCTAAGACCCTCTCTTAAACATAGAAGGACAAGAAAAGGGTCGAAAGATCCTCAAATCGGCGGGGAATTTCAAATCAGGCACCAAGGAAACATCACCGGTAGCACTTGTGCAGAGAAGGTGATTTTTCTTAGAACATCGTCCCAGATCATAGCGACGCAGAGCAAAAAGCGATAATCCCGCTTGACTTTGCTACTTGAGGCCGAAAACCAAAAGCAACCTAAAATCCAGACCGAGGATTTTTGGGCATTGGACTTGAAATTCTTTGCAAACACAAGGTGTTTTAGTGGATGAAACCCTACACAGGTTGGTAGAATTATACAGGGTGGTCCAATAAGAACGCCTCGGACAACTACGACTTTATTACTGGTTTTGATGAAAAATTGTTTTTACACTTATATGTGGGACCTTACAAAGCACATTTAAAAAATATTCTCATTTATACAGAGTACGCAAAAAAAAGATACAATGAAAACTTACGTTTTTTTAAACCTAATACCCTATAACTTTTTACATATTTGAAATTAGAAGAAGAAAATAATATTAGTTTGTATAATAATCCATAGGTCTAAAACAAATACTTCTTGAAAAATTGAACAAAATGTAAAAATGCAAGGGTCATGAAATCATTTTTTTTCTAAGTTAAATGTATTACTTAATTGCCGCTTTTGAGCGGCACGTTTTAACAACAAACTCTTCTTCAAATTAAAAATAATTCTTTTGTATTTTGATATACAGGATGAGCAAAAACATTGATTACATCTTGCTCACTTATGATTTAGTATATCTTGCTTATTTTAAATGGAAGATATACATTTTTATGTATTCATTAGAATCACTATTTAATGCCCTTTCAAGTGATACTAAGATGTCCTATACCTATCTTTAACCCTTTTCACGTGAAATGAGGTTTTATTTAATTTTAATTAACAACATGACATAAAAGAAAGTTCGGTCAGGGTATGCCTTGGATTGGTTTCCATGGCTACAAAAACATCAAACTTTTTAATTGGACCCCCATATTTCAAGGAAACTCCATGAAATAAGCGACAACAACAAATAAAATGTTTTATATTAAAAAAAGTTGAATAAATAAAATATGAAGATATTTTGAAAAATTGTGAAATTTTTCAAAATAAAAATTCAAAATGATGACCATTATTTTTTAACGAATTTTACAAGAGAGAAATAGAAGATGAAAAGTAGGTCGCAGCGGGATCATACGAATTTGAAAGACAGGGTAGAGTGAGGTTATATTGTTTTATTTAATACTACTTTTAACTTTGAAGATTTCGATTAAACATTTAAGCTATTTTTTAAGAAAAGAGGTCTAATTGTTTAAAAAATAAACAATAATTGTCGAAAATTTCGTCCATTCACTTGAACGTACAGATTTACTAAAATTTTGATACTTTTGAAGACATCGTCGAAAACTTGTGGGGTGATAACTGCACACTGCCCAAATTCATTGTTTGAGACTTTGATTATGTGTGCTTATCGTGTAAAAGTGTTATTTTATAAAACTGGAAACAAGAAGCAACACAGTGGTGTAAGGTGCGGGGGCCGAGATGGGTAGATATGCTTGGTACATGAACTTATTAAACGATTGAATGAATTCTCGAAGGTAAACTAAGGTTATAAGAGCTGTAGTTATATTATGTTGAACATAACCGTGTGGTAATTTGTCTAAAATGTAAAGCAGCTTTTTGATAAATATGTGATTGTTTTGAGTCAACCGGTACTTGTACTCTGGGGTTATTTAATGTGAGTTGCAAAGATTCCAACGTTCTGGTGTTTAACTAAGGATATCGAATATTATATTCTTCGGGGAAACGTATGTACTATAGCTGCCTCTCTTTTTTTTCAGGACAAGAACTGCAGCCAAAGGATGTGAAATTGTGTGTGTGTGTGTCTGTGTTCATCCCAAATGCAGTGAAATGATCGTGCCGAAAGTGGAAGCTGTTTGCTGGTGGAAGTATTGCTGACGGCGACAGAAAAAGGTAGGAATTTAAAATTTTTATGGTGCTAGATTTGAATGAGAGTTACTATGCAACGAAAGAAAATAATTGTTATCAAAGAAGTAATTTATATCGAAAATGAATTGAACGAGTATTACAACAGTGTATTAATTTGGAAACGAACCACTTTTGATATTTCTGGGATTATAGAAAACGTGTTAATATACAAAAATAAGTGGATTTTATTTTCAACGGGGACTTTCTTTTGGGGTTTTGTATTAAATTGCAAGTACTTTCTAGCAGTGGTGGGAACAACCATTTAAATTTTAAATGGGTAGCAAGGTTGAGTGATACCTAATTTGAAAGGTTTTTTTGGGAAAAATGATAATTGTTAAATAAGAATAAAACGAATTGTTTTTAAAGTTTGATATTTATAGAAGCTTTTACTTGAATTTCTTTACATGTAGTTATAATTTTTCCAGGTAAGTTCACTTAAGGCTTGTTGTGAATTATTATATAGATGTCACATTTAATTTGTTTTTTTACTTTTTTATAGTAAGACCTTAAAAGTGAATAGAATAATTACTTTTAAGAACGTTTCATATCAATATAGGTTCATAAACGTTTTGTTTTAAAGATATCGGGTGTGGAAAACTTTAGGAGAAATTTTAATTATTTTTCATAACTTTTTTTAAATAAATTTACCTAAGAACTATTAACGTTTTGTCGTAATTATTATTTAAGTGTTATGGATCAGAAATATGTAGTAATTTAAGATAGAAAATGAACTATATATTATTTTTAAGGAGATTCGGTATGTATTAATATTTAATTTTTTAGATGATTTTAATATGTATATAAGATAAGAACACATAGTGCTAAGGTACTAATGATTTTTATCACGATACAGGAGATATGTGTATAAAATATAATTGTAAATTTGGAATTTCTTAATGCATAAGTTATGTGAAATAATTGCGTTAAGAAAATGGGCATTCATAGTAGCACCAATTAGGATTAAATGGTGGATGCGAAAGAAGAGATTTTTATGTGTTGCGCCATCTGGGAGTCTGCGTTGCAAGTTTCTTCTTTGTGCGATTTTACAGAATTCTTTTTGGTGTCTCTTTGCAGATTTCTTCTTCGTGTGTACTTGTAGATTTCTTGTTTGTGGTAATTTTCTGTATATCGTGCATGACAATAATGACATTTTTCAGTAATTGTATCCTGAGAGTTTTTTGTTTTTTTAGTTATATTAAATGAAATGTAGAAATTAACTTAAAAGCGTGCGATTGAAAAGAAAATGTGGAATTTAAAATTGAAAAGCAAAATACAAAAGTGGTGTCATCTCAGTCGATCGACAGAATATCTGTAGAATTAGAAATTAGGAGGTAAGAAAGAAACAAAACTCATTGTCCAAAGAGTTTTTAGTAATTCTTCACTTTCAATAACTATTCTAGTACTCACAGATTAAATAAATTTGTCTTTTTTCTAACGCAATGAAAACTTATTTATGGTAGCGTCTTAAAGCAGCTTTTTGATAACGATCATATTGTTTTGACTCACCTTGTACTTGTAATTGAAAGTTATCTAGTGTGAGTTGCAAGATTGGTGAGATTCCAATACTTTTGTGTTTAATTAATGATATTGAATATTAGATTCATTGTGGAAACGTAGGTACTATAGCTGCCTGTCTCTTCCTTTCAGCACAAGAATTGCAGCGAAAAAGATTGTGTCATCTCGGAAAGTGCAAGCTGCCTGCTAGTGGAAGTATTCCTGACGGCGACAGAAAAAGGTAGGAATTCAAAATTTTTACGGTGTTAGATGTGAATGAGAGTCACCATGCAATTGATGAAAATAATCGTTGTCGAAGAAATAATTTATATTCAAAATTAATGGAATGAATATTACAACAGTGAGTTAATTTGAAAACGAACCACTTTTGATATTTCTGGGATTATAGAAAATGTGTTAATATACAAAAATAAATGGATTTTATTTCAAGAGGGATGTTTTTTGGGGTTTTTCTATTAAATTGGAAGTACTTTTTAGTAGGGGTGGAAAAAACCACTAAGATTTAAATTGGGAATTTTAAATGGGTAGCAAGGTTGAGTGATATCTAATTTGAAAGATTTTTTGGGAAAAATGATAATTGTTAAATAAGAATAAAGTGAATTATTTTTAAAGTTTGATATTTATAGAAGCTTTTACTTGAATTCTTTGCATGTAGTTATAATTTTTCCAGGTAAGTTCACTTAAGGCTTGTTGTGAATTATTATATAGATGTCACATTTAATTTGTTTTTTTCCTTTTTTATAGTAAGACCTTAAAAGTGAATAGAATAATTACTTTTAAGAACGTTTCATACCAATATAGGTTCATAAACGTTTTGTTTTAAAGATATCGGGTGTGGAAAACTTTAGAAGAAATTTTAATTATTTTTCATACTTTCTTAAAATAAATTTACCTATGAAATATTAACGTTTTATCGTAATTATTATTTGAGTGTTATGGATCAGGAATATGTAGTAATTTAAGATAGAAAATGAACTATATATTATTTTTAAGGATATTCTGTATGTATTAATATTTAATTTTTTAGATGATTTTAATATGTATATAAGATAAGAACACATAGTGCAAAGGTACTAATGATTTTTATCACGATACAGGAGTTATGTGTATAAAATAGAATTGTAAATTTGGAATTGCTTAATGCATATGTTATGTGAAATAATTGCGTTAAGACAATGGGAATTCATAGCAGAACCAATTAGGATTAAATGGTGGATGCGAGAGAAGAGATTTTTATGTGTGGCGCCATCTGGGAGTCTGCGTTGCAAGTTTCTTCTTTGTGTGGTTTTGCAGATTTCTTTTTGGTGTGTTTTTGCAGATTTCTTCTTCGTGTAAACTTGTAGATTTCTTGTTTGTGGTAATTTTCTGTGCATCGTGCATGACAATAATGACATTTTTTTATAATTGTACTGTAAGAGTTTTTCGTTTGTTTATTTATATCGAAATGTGGAAATTAACAAATTAACTTAAAAGCGTGCGTTTGAAAAGAAAATGTGGAATTTAAAATTGAAAAGCACAACAATAAAAGTGGTGTCATCTTAGTCGATCCATAGAATATCCGTGGAATTAGAAATTAAGAGGTAAGAAAGAGAAGAAACTCATTGTCAAAGGAGTTTTTAGTAATTGTCAACTTTCAATAACTATTGTAGTATTCGCAGATTAGATAAATTTGACTTTTTTCTAACGCAAGGAAAACTTATTTTGGGTACCGCCTTAAAGCAGCTTTTTGATAAAGATCATACTGTTATGATTCAACTTGTACTTGTAATTTGAGGTTGTCTAGTGTTGAGTTGCAAGATTGGTGAGATCCCAATATTCTTGTGTTTAACTAATGCTATTGAATATTATATTCTTCGTGTAAAACGTATGTACTATAGTTGCCTCTCTTTTCTTTCCAGGACAAGAACCACAGCAAAAGGTTGTGAAATTGTGTGTGCGTGTGTGTGTGTCCACTCGGAATGCAGTGAAATGATTGTGTCATCTCGGAAAGTGAAAACTGTTTGCTGGTGGAAGTATTGCTGACGGCGACAGAAAAAGGTAGGAATTTAAAATTTTTATGGTATTAGATTTGAAGGAGAGTTACTATGCAAGGAAAGAAAATAATTGTTATCAAAGAAGTAATTTATATCGAAAAAGAATTGAACGAGTATTACAACAGTGTATTAATTTGGAAACAAACCACTTGATATTTCTGGGATTATAGAAAATGTGTTAATATACAAAAATAAGAGGATTTTATTTCCAAGGGGGACTTTCTTTTGGGGTTTTGTATTAAATTGCAAATACTTTCTAGTACAAAGGGAAAGAACCAGTAAGAATAAAATTGGGAATTTTAAATAGGTAGCAAGATTGAGTGATACCTTATTTGAAAGGTTTTTTTTAAATTTTTTTGGTTTTCTGGAAAGGTTTTGGGAAAATTGAAGTTTAAGCTATAAAGAAGTTTCGTTAAGAAAGGTTTTTGGGAAAAATGATGTCTAAACTGTAAAGAAGTTTTCTTATAAAAGGTTTTGGGAAAAATCATGTTTCGTTATTAAGGGTACGGAAGAAAAATTGTTTATTAAGCGGTTAATTATTCCAAAGGGTGTTTATTATTTGTTAAATAATGATAAAGTGAATTGTTTTTAAACTTTGATATTTATGGAAGCTTTTACTTGAATTTGTTTGCAAGTAGCTGTAATTTTTGCAGGTAAGTTTGCTTAAGGTTTTTGTGATTTATCATACAGCTTTTACCTCGATTTGTTCTTTTGCTTTTTTGTAGCAGGACTTTAAGAGTGCATAGAATAATTACTTGGAAGAACATTTCATACCAACATAGGCTCGTAAACGTTTGGTTTTGAAGATATTGGGTGTGGAAAATTTTAGAACAATGAGGTTATTTTCATAACGTTCTTAAATTAAAATTACCTATGTACTATTAACGTTTTGTTACAAAAAAGTGGGCCACTGTATTTAGTATTTCATGTTGTGTTTTATTATTACAAGTTCTAAAATTGAAGGAATTCTAACCTAGATGAAGATTCGCGGTTTTTTGCGACGTTGCCAGTTCCTCCCTTTTCTCCCAAAACGAAAATGAATGATTTAATTTTCATTTGATCTTTGAATTTCACGGTGAAATAGCACATTTAACAAATTCATTGCTCAGGGAAATTATTTATCATCATATTTTAAATAGGAAAAACCATCCCAGAGGTGTTTCGGGCAGTTAATGTGTTAAAAAACACCTAAGAAACCGATGATGTATCAATTATTACTATTAGGTCATGAGTATTTGCATTTACTCGATTTAAATGGTTGTTTTAATAATTATTATGAAAATTTGGAAACAAAAACACGTGTAGTAAAGGATACCGAGGAAGGAATGGTAATAATTGATACATGATGGATTTATTAGTGGTTTTTTAACACATTTACGGCCCGAAACAACTCGGGGGTGATTTTGTCTAATTGAGATATAATGATGAATGAATTCCCGGAACAGGGAATTTGTCGAATGTGCTATTTCACCGTGAATTTGGGAAGGTGTGAAAATGATTTTGAGAGAAGGGGAAATTTTTGCAGGGGAAACTGGGGATTTTGATCCAGGTTAGAATTTCTTAAATTTTTAGGATTTCTTGCACAAGCCGGCAACACTGTACGGCACCGGGCCCAAAGAGGGCCCGGACAAAGTGACGGACGCGACGCAAAGTTACGTGGAGGCGATTGGCCTCCAGGTAACTTGGCGAGGAGTCGGCCAGTTTGGCCGACCCCTCTTTGGGGGTCTTCAACCTCGTTTTTCGGATTCGGCAGAACGACAACGTCGACATATCGGAGTCATCCCCTTAGAGAGCGGGGGAACGCGGGAATTATTCATGGGGCCAGCATGAATAAGGCCTTTGTTCCCGGCGCTCTCCGAAAAGATGGCGGCGACATGCGCCGCTGCCGTTAACTGGTCTCGAATCCCGAGTAGATGAAGACGATGGGAATCGTCAAAAGCGCGAATGTCTATACACTTAATTTTCTGGAAGCGGTAGGGTTTTCGCGTGGCTCCATCTTTTAGTTGTCGGAAAAGGAAGTTAAAATTGTAAAAGACGAGAATGAGATAACCTCGTGGATTGTCAAGAGTGTCTGGAAAAAGTAAATGAAGATGTAAAATTTTGGAAGTTAATTATTAAAAAATAAAAGAATTGATTATCTACTGGATTCAAGATTAGAAGATTGCGATCCACAAATTTACAAAGTAAGAAGAAAGTAAAGAAATACTGGATTTTTCCATAAAATTTACTCTAACAGTGGAATTTGAAATGGTACCGTGGATGGAGAAATATTATAACAAAGAGGTAAATTAAGGATCTAAGAGCATACATTTCTAGGAAGCAAACGGAGGGACGTATTAAAAAAGGGAACACAGAAAGAGTGGGTCTGGAACAAGTACCTTTTTGGTTAGGTTTACGAGCACGAGATTAGTAGTGAGGATTTTCAAGAGAAAACCTAAAAGGATGGACCGAACGTTTAACCTACACATTAGGAAGAAAGAAGGTCGGTTGCTCCTCAGATTTGATATAAATAAGATTAAACCATTAAGATTATAGGGGATTTCCTCGACAGATCAACAATGACCAAGGAGCCAGAGGTAGACACACTTAACTTTATCCAAAATTTGTAAGGAAAGTTGGATTATTGTCCATATTCATCGATAGGAAAGGCACATTTTTGAGTGGAGGACCGAAAAGAATATAGGTTAAGAGCAAAAAGATACCAAGGTAGTACATTGTAGCTTTATCGAAGAATAGTGTTTTATTTATTTCTTCTTAGCGAAAAGGATATGATTTATAAGGGAAGGAAAGAGGGTGGTTACTTGGATACATGGAATTTTGAAAGACAAAAATAGGAAATTACAAGAACAGCAAAAGTGAAAATGATCGAATAAGCTGACTGGGGCCGAGTAAAGAGAAAAAGAAAGGCAGCCAAAGTATTTTTTCAGCAGGAAGGAGATATCGATATTTGGAGGATTGCAAGTAAGTGGATTATTAGGAGAATGCTTTTTGTCTTAAGAGGAATAGGAATTTCTTAGTTATTTTGATGCATCAGAAGGACATTTGATTAATTTAAAAGGAATTGTGTGAAAAATTGTACCATAACTTATGGATTATTTTGGAATTGAATATTTGAGAAAATAGAGTATTTAATTGGAGCACCGTACTACCGGAAAGGGTAATTTTATTTTGAATTTGTATGTGAGTATAGTAGGTAGGGTGTTTTATGGATATTTGGAAAATTCACCATTATAAGTATTATTTGTCTTATTGGAAATAATTTATTTAAAAGGTAAGAGACAACAAAAGGTATTACACATTGAAGATTAAAATTGATTTATGTAGAAATGGTGAAAATATATTGTTACATTAGTAGATATTATAGGAAATTAAATTGTGATTATTATTTAAGTGTTATAGGTAAGGAGGATGTAGTAATTTAAGATAGAAAATAGACTGTGTTTAGTTTTTTAAGGAGACAAAATAGATACATTTCTGTAGCTATTGATATTTAATTTTTTAGACGATTTTAATATTTATATAAGATAAGAAAATATGGTGCAAAGGTATTAGCAATTTTTGTCAAGATACAGGAATTACGTGTATAAAATAGAATTATAAATTTGAAATTGTAGATGTATATGCTATGTGAAGTAATTTTGTTAAGATGTTAGGTATTCATAGTAAGTAAAAGTAGGGATATAGTACAGGATTTCTCAGGGTATTTTTCTTTTGAGGGAGGTAAAAGATACGGAGGGGAGGTAGGTGGAAAAATGTACGAGAAACATGCATATAGAATGTAAAACTTTAAAGAAACACTGGGTAGGATAGCAATTAGGAGTAAACGGTGGATGCGAAAGAAGATGAGAGATTTAAACACAAAAATAGGACTTTATTTGTTATATGGAGGGATAATATAAAGACATGTAAGAAGAACGGGAGGGAATGCAAATAGCTGCATAAAAGAAGAGAGAAATTTGTTAGTAGATTATTTGTTAATAGCAAAGATTATTCCTCCTGGATTTCGAGGATAAGACTAAGAAAGAACATTTATTTTAGAGAGAAGTAAGAAGAGCTTTCAGAAGGAACAAATGAGCATGCATATTAAAATTAACGATATTAATGAAGGTATTAGGTAACTTATGGAAAACTTGTTTGGAAGGATAGAATAAGGAAAGTTACATTATTATATTTTATTAGTGTTAGTATGTAGTCATTGCCAACTAGGAGCTTCCTAAAATTGTAGAGGAACTTTAGGGCTTAGAAAAGCCATTCGGGCGATTTTTCTCGGAAGATCTTTGGAAAAACACCGTTTTTTCAGGATAACTTGGGGATTCTTGTACAAAATGGTGAACGAGATTTATTCACTGAAACCGTGAAGTTAGGAAAAGTAATTACAGGAAAAAACCGAAATTGTGAGGTCTAAGTGGAATTAGGGACGACGAATTTGGAAGGTTTAGCGATTTGGTGTTTTTGGAAATTTCTAAGCAGCTCAGGAAGGGCTGAAAAAAGACTTGGAAGAAAAAGCATTGGACAAGTCAAGTGAGAAGTAGAGATTGCACGGGGGTACAGTATTCATTGGAGAAGATAAAAGAGAGAAGGTGGAAAACAAGATTGGTTTATTTTGAGGAGGGTTTGAACAAGTGGAATTGTGTGTAAAATAAAGGGATGAATTTGGACGATATGGCAAATGAGGTTTTCTTTAAAAAATATTAAAAGGAAGATGGATTATAGAGCGTTATAGATTTGAAAGATTTTTAAAGAAATTATTTTAATTGTTTCTAAATTAACATTATGTATGATAATTTTTTATAGTGTTGTTTACGTATAAGTAGGATATTTATTAGTTTTTAACTTTTGTAATTGTAAACTAACGCAAAAGAGATAATAAGAGGGACAGAGGAGGGTAGGTTGACGTAGCCTTTTTAAGATAATAGGATGCTCCACATAATTTACACACAAGTGGGCCACGTGTACAAATTATTGGAGTAACATTAAACTGGCACCAACAGGTACTATCACGGTTCTAAAGGATTTATTAGAACTGGGAATTTGCTAGTCTGCTTTTTCGTGTTTTTACTTCATTTTATGATTGATTAGTATGTTATACCGTGTTTCTTGCAGGAGTAGGCTCTTTACGTAGTCTATATACTGTGCTGGTGAGATATAATTTGTATTATTTCAGAATTTTATTAGTGCTTTAGTCTTGTGTGAAATAGACTGTTAGGACGTAGGTTCTATTTTAATTGTACAGGGTATAGGGAAATAACTTTGTCAAATTTAATCGAAGATCGAGAACATTATTTGGAACGAAGAGTTCTTTTGAACAGGAAAGAGAAACGTTTGTAAATTGACGAATTTTTATTTAGAATTAGAAAATTAGAATGGCTAACCCGAACTAACCAGGATTAGAATGGGAAGTACGAAGGTAGCAAAGTTATTTCCCTAACACTGTATATTATATTTACGGCGGGTGCGTGTAATCCTCGGCGGCGAGTTGGGATTGACGAAGCTAGAAACGTAACGTTGCTTTCGTATTTAATGAGAAAGTAAAGCAAATGGGGAAATTACCGTGATATTTGAGGAGATTTAATTTTTGGACGTCGTCGTAAAGAAGGGAACTATTAAACTGAGTCATTTAAAATGGCCATTCGAAGTTGAATCATTAGTAGTCAGCTGTGGAATTTTACACGAGAGAAATAGAAGATGAAAAGTAGGTCGCAGCGGGATCGTACGAATTTGAACGACAGGGCAGAGTGAGGTTATATTGCTTTATTTATTACTACTTTTAACTTTGAAGATTTCGATTAAACATTTAAGCTATTTTTTAAGAAAAGAGGTCGAATTGTTTAAAAAATGAACAATAATTGTCGAAAATGTCGTCCATTCACTTGAACGTACAAATTTACCAGAACTTTGATACTTTGGAAGACACGGTCGAGAATTCGTGGGGTGATAACTGCACACTGCCCAAATTCGTCGTTTGAAACTTTGATTACGTGTATTTACGGTGTAAAAGTATTATAAAACTGGCAACAAGAAGCAACCCAGAGGTGTGATGTGCGGGGGCCAAGGTGGGTAGATATGCTTAGTGCACGAACTTATTAAACGATCGATTGACTT
Organism: Euwallacea similis; assembly: GCF_039881205.1. NCBI lineage: Eukaryota > Metazoa > Arthropoda > Insecta > Coleoptera > Curculionidae > Euwallacea > Euwallacea similis. The sequence continues at coordinate 26,986 of NC_089641.1, read as the reverse complement.
CTCGAAGGTAAACTAAGGTTATAAGAGCTGTGGTTATATTAAGTTGAACATAACCGTGTCTTAATTTGTCTAAAATGTAAAGCAGCCTTTTGATAAAGATCTGATTGTTTTGAGTCAACCGGTACTTGTACTATGAGGTTATTTAATGTGAGTTGCAAAGATTCCAACGTTCTGGTGTTTAACTAAGGATATCGAATATTATATTCTTCGGGGAAACGTAAGTACTATAGCTGCCTCTCTTTTTTTTCAGGACAAGAACTGCAGCCAAAGGATGTGAAATTGTGTGAGTGTGTGTCTGTGTTCATCCCAAATGCAGTGAAATGATTGTGCCATCTCCGAAAGTGGAAGCTGTTTGCTGGTGGAAGTATAGCTGACGGCGACAGAAAAAGGTAGGAATTTACAATTTTTATGCTGCTAGATTTGAGGGAGTGTTACTATGCAAAGGAAGAATATAATTGTTATCAAAGAAACAATTTATATTCAAAACGAATCGAAAGAGTATTAAAACAGTGAGTTAATTTGAGAACGAATCACATTTGATATTTCTGGGATTATAGAAAAAGTGTAAATATACAAAAATAAGGGGATTTTATTTTCAAGGGGGACATTCTTTTGGAGTTTTTTTTATTAAATTGCAAGTACTTTCTAGTACGAAGGGAAAGAACCAGTAAGAATAAAATTGAAAATTTTAAATAGGTAGCAAGATTGAGTGATACCTAATTGGAAAGGTTTTTGTTTTTAAATTTTTTTGGTTTTCTGGAAAGGTTTTGGGAAAATTGAAGTTTAAGCTGTAAAGAAGTTTCGTTAAGAAAGGTTTTTGGAAAAAATGATGTTTAAACCTTAAAGAATCTTCGTTACTAAATGTTTTGGGAAAAAGGATGTTTCCTTATTAAAGGTATCAAAGAAAAATTGTTTATTAAGAGGTTAATTATTCCAAAGGGTCTTTATTATTTGTCGAATAAGAATAAAGTGAATTGTTTTTAAACTTTGATATTTATCGAAGTTTTTACTTGAATTTGCTTGCATGCAGTTATAATTTTTGCAGGTAAGTTTGCTTAAGGTTTTTGTGATTTATGATACAGCTTTTACCTCGATTTGTTCTTTTGCTTTTTTGTAGTAGGACTTTAAGAGTACATAGAATAATTACTTGGAAGAACATTTCACACCAACATTGGCTCGTAAACGTTTGGTTTTGAAGATATTGAGTGTGTAAAATTTTAGAACAATGAGGTTATTTTCATAACGTTCATAAATTAAAATGACCTATGTACTATTAACGTTTTGTTACAAAAAGGTGGGCCAGTGTATTTAGTATTTCATGGTGTGTTTTATTATTGCAAGTTCTAAAATTGAAGGAATTCTAACCTAGATGAAGATTCGCGGTTTTTTTTTGCAACGTTGCCAGTTCCTCCCTTTTCTCCGAAAACGAAAATGGATTATTTAATTTTCATTTTATCTTTGAATTTGACGGTTAAATAACACATTTAACAAATTGATTGCTCAGGGAAATTAATTATCATCCTATTTTAAATAGGAAAAACCATCCCCGAGGTGTTTCGGGCAGTAAATGTGTTAAAAAACACCTAAGAAACAGATGATGTATCAATTATTACTATTAGGTCATGAGTATTTGCATTTACTCGATTTAAATGGTTGTTTTAATAATGATTATGAAAATTTGGAAACAAAAACACGTGTAGTAAAGGATACCGAGGAAGGAATGGTAATAATTGATACATGATGGATTTATTAGTGGTTTTTTAACACATTTACTGTCCGAAACAACTCGGGGGTGATTTTGTCTAATGATGATGAATGAATTCCCGGTTTGGGGAAGGTGTGAAAATGATTTTGAGAGAAAAGGGGGAATTGGGAAATTTTTGCAGGGGAAACTGGGGATTTTGATCCGGGTTAGAATTTCTTAAATTTTTAGGATTTCTTGCACAAGCCGGCAACACTGTACGGCACCGGGCCCAAAGAGGGCCCGGACAAAGTGACGGACGCGACGCAAAGTTACGTGGAGGCGATTGGCCTCCAGGTAACTTGGCGAGGAGTCGGCCAGTTTGGCCGACCCCTCTTTGGGGGTCTTCAACCTCGTTTTTCGGATTCGGCAGAACGACAACGTCGACATATCGGAGTCATCCCCTTAGAGAGCGGGGGAACGCGGGAATTATTCATGGGGCCAGCATGAATAAGGCCTTTGTTCCCGGCGCTCTCCGAAAAGATGGCGGCGACATGCGCCGCTGCCGTTAACTGGTCTCGAATCCCGAGTAGATGAAGACGATGGGAATCGTCAAAAGCGCGAATGTCTATACACTTGTTTCTTTGGAAGCGGTGGGTTTTTCGCGTGGCTCCATCTTTTAAGGGTTCGGAAAGGTAGTTAAAACGGTAAAAGACGAGAATGGGATAACCTCTCAGATCATCACGAGTATTCCGAAAAAGTAAATAAAGATGTAAAATTTTGGAAGTTAATTATTAAAAAATAAAAGAATTGATTATCTACGGGATTCAAGATTAGAAGATTGGGATCCAGAAATTTCCAGAGTGAGAAAAAGTAAAGAAATACTGGATTTTTGGATAATATTTACTCCAACAACGGAATTGGAAATGGTACCGTGGATGGGAAAATATTACAACAAAAAGGTAAATTAAGGACTTAAAAGCATACATTTCCAGAAAGCAAACAGAGGGAGTTATTAAAAAACAGAATACAGAAAGAAATGGTCTGGAACAAGTACCTTTTTGGTTAGGTTTACGAGCAGGAGATTAGTAGTGAGGGTCCTCAAAGGAAAACCTAAGAGGTTAGATCGAAAGTTTATCCTAGATCTTAGGAAGAAAGAAGGTGGGTTGCTCCACAGGTTTGATATAAATAAGATACACCATTAAGATTATAGAGGATTTCCTCGACAGATCAACAATGACCAAGCAGCCAGAGGTAGACACACTTAACTTTATCCAAAATTTGTAAGGAAAGTTGGATTATTGTCTATATTCATCGATAGGAAAGGCACATTTTTGAGTGGAGGACCGAAAAGAATATAGGTTAAGAGCAAAAAGATACCAAGGTAGTACATTGTAGCTTTATCGAAGAATAGTGGTTTATTTATTTCTTCTTAGCGAAAAGGATATGATTTATAAGGGAAGGAAAGAGGGTGGTTACTTGGATACATGGAATTTTGAAAGACAAAAATAGGAAATTACAAGAACAGCAAAAGTGAAAATGATGGAACAAGCTGACTGGGGTCGAGTAAAGGGAAAAAGAAAGGAAGCCAAAGTATTTTTTCACAAGGAAGGAGATATCGAGATTTGGAGGATTGCAAGTAAGTGGATTATTAGGAGAAAGCTTTTTGTCTTAAGAGGAATAGGAATTTCCCAGTTATTTTGATGCATCAGAAAGACATTGATTAATTTAAAAGGAATTGTGTGAAAAATTGTACCATAACTTATGGATTATTTTGGAATTGAATATTTGAGAAAGTAGAGTATTTAATTGGAGCACCGTACTACTGTAAAGGGTAATTTTATTTTGAATTTGTATGTCAGTATAGTAGGTAGGGTGCTTCATGGATATTTGGAAAATTCGCCATTATAAGTATTATTTGACATAATTTGTTTAAAAGGTGAGATAACAGGTGTTATTATAAATTGAAAATTAGAATTTATTTGCATACACATAGTGAAAGTATATTATTTTTGAATTAGTAAATATTTTGTGAATTACATTATGATTATTATTTAAGTGTTAAGGATAAAGATGTAGTAATTTAGGATAGAAAGTAAACTGGATATATTTTTTATAGGAAAAAATTAAGTACATGATTTGTAATTGTTTAGATGATTTTAGTATTTATATAAGATAGGAAATGATAGTGGTAAGGTAGGTACTAATAATTTTTGAGGATATAGAAATTATGTGTATAAACTCGAATTGTAAATTTGAAATTGTAGATGTATATGCTAAGTGAAGTAATTGTATTAAAATATTAGGTATTCATAGTAAGTAAAGGTAGGGACATAGTACTGGATTTCTTAGGGTATTTTTCTTTTGAGGGAGTGGAAAAATGTACGAGAAACATGCAAACAGAAAGTAAAACTTCAAAGAAACTGGATAGGATAGCAATTAGGTGTGAAGGGTGGATGCGAAAGAAGAGTAGGAATTTAAACATAAGAATAGGACTTTATTTATTATATGGAAGGATAATACGAGCATTTGTAAGAAAAATGGGAATGAATGAGAAAGAATGTATATTAGAAAAGTAGAATTTGCCAGTAGGTCATTTATGTATTTATAGTTCATAAGAAAGTAAAGATTATTACTTTTGAATTGTAACAGTAGAGGTGAGGAAGAGCTTATGTATATTTTAGAGGTAAATAAGAGGAGCTTTTAGAAGGAACAAATGAACACGTACATTAAAATTAGAGATAATTTATGGAAAACCTATTTGGAATGATAGAATAAGGGAAGTTATTACTTTATTATATTTTATTAGTATTAGTAAGTAGTGATTGTGAACTGGGAGCTTCTTAAAATTCCAGAAGAGCTTTTGGAGGAGCTAGAAAAGCTATTTTGGCAATTTTTCCTGGAAGATCTTTGGAAAAACACTGTTTTTTCAGGATAACTTGGGGAGTCTTGGACAAAATGGTGAACAGGATGTATTGACTGAAATTGTGGAGTCAGGAAAATTGACTATGGGAAAAAACCGAGATTGTGGAGTCCTAAAAGGGGTCTAACTGGAACTTGGGATGATTAATTTAGAGGATTTAGGGATTCGGTGCTTTTAAAAATTTGTAAGAAGTTCAGGAAGGAAGGGAAATGGTCAGTGGAGATAAGATTTTTTCCTGAAAGAGGAGAACTGGAAAAAGACTTGGAGGAAAAAAGCATTAGGCAAGTGAAGCGAGAAGTAGAGATTGGAGTAGTCATTGTATAAGAGATAAGAGAAAAGACAAATAACAAGATTGGTTTATTTCGAGGAGAGTGGGGAAAGAGGTCTTCTTAAGAAGACATTAAGAGGAAGATGGATTATAGAACATTAGAGATTTTAAGGATTTTTAAAGAAATGGTCTTAATTATTTCTAAATTAGAATACTATTTAGGGATAAGTAGGATATTTATTAGTTTTTAACTTTTGTAATTGTAAACTAAGGTAAAAGAGATAATAGGATGCTCCACATAATTTGCACACAAGTGGGCCAAGTGTGCAAATTATTGGGGTAACATTAAAATTGCTAGTTTGTTTTTCTATGCTGCGTTTTGAAGAAACACGGAAAAGTATTTTATATTTGTGCGTTTTACACATTATTTTTAAATGGAAGAATTTTTTCACGAGTGCTTTGGTCTTTCGTTAGAGAGATTATTATTTTATTATCAGATATATTTGTCATTTTATTTTAATTATACATCGTGTCGGGGAAATAACTTCGGAATGGGAAAGGAAGAAGATTCGTAAACGTAACTATTTTCATTTCTTTGGAAAAAGAGAGACACATTTGAAGAATTGGCAATGTGTCTTTTAGTTTGTTTCATTTGGATACTTGTTTAGAAAAGGAGAAATCAAAGTAGGAAAGTTATTTCCCTAACACTCCGTACAATTAGGATAAGTGGGTGTCATCGTTAGTTACTTGTGAAGGACGACGAAATTAATATTAAATTGCAACATTGCTTTTATAAGCAAGGAGACGAGGAAGTAACGAAAAGAAAGAGGACGGGATGATTCCCGCGCATTTTCGGAAGTTATCGTACCGAGGGAACCATCAGAACCGACATCTGCACCGAAAATTGACGTTCGAAGTTTGCACGAGAGAAACGGAAGACGAAAAGTAGGTCGCGAGGAACGCATCGCGTAGCTCGACCATTTTCTGTCAAAAAGAACTTTTTGACAGAGCGGAGAGAGGTTACGTCGCCATATTTACTTTGTATTTCGAAGAAGTTAAGGCGTATGACTAATTTTTAACAAAATTAGTCTAATCGTTCGACAAATGAACAATAATTGTAGAAAATGTCGTCCATTCACTTGAACGTACAAATTTACCAGAACTCCGATACTTTCGAAGACATCGCGGAGAACCGGTGGGGTGATAACTGCACACTGCTCAAATTCGTCCTTTGAGACTTTGATTAGGTGTGCTTACGGTGTAAAAGTGTTATTTTATAAAACTGGGAACAAGAAGCAACTCACCCAGGGGTGTCAGGTGGGTAAATATGTTCGGTACAGGAACTTATTAAAGGAATGACTACATTCTCGAAGACAAACTAAGGTTATTCGAGCTGTGGATGAAGGAATTTGTCTAACAAATAAAGCAGCTTTTTGATAAAGATGTGATAGTTTTGAGTCAACCGGTACTCATATTCTGAGGTCATGTAGTGAGATTTGCCACGATGAAATGTAAAGATTTCAAAGTTCTCATGTTTAAGGATATTGAATATTAAATTCTTCGTGGAAAGTATGTGCTAAAGTAGCCTCTCTTTTCCTTTCAGGACAAGAACTGCAGCCAAAGGATGTGAAATTGTGTGTGTGTGTGTCTACCTCGAATGCAGCGATAAAGATGGTGTGATCTGGGAAAGTGCAAGGTGTCCAGTAAAGAAAGTTTTCCGAAGGCAACAGAAAAGGTAGGAATTTAAAATTTTTATTGTGTCAGATTTGAGGGTTAAGCAGTTGAAGAAAATAATATTGAAAAGAATTGGAAAGAGTATTCTAACAGGGTGTTAATTTGAAAACGAACCATCTCTGATATTTCTAGGGTTATAGGAAAAGTGTAAATATACAAAAATAAGTGGATTTTATTTTCAAGGGGGATTTTGTTTTGGGGTTTTGTATTAAATTGCAAGTACTTTTTGGTAGGGGTGGGAAGAATCACTAAGATTTTAAATAGGTGAAGTGATACCTAATTTTTTAAAGAATTTTTTGTCTTTTTATTAAAAGTTTTGGGGAAAAATGATATTTAAACAGTAAAGAAGCTTCGTTACTAAATGTTTTAGGAAAATTGATGTTTAAACAGTAAAGAAGTTTCGTTAAGAAAGGTTTTTGGGAAAAATGATATCTAAAGAGTAAAGAAGCTTCGTTACTAAATGTTTTGGGAAAAAGATGTTTTCTTATTAAGGGTATCCAAGAAAAATTGTTTATTAAGATGTTAATTATTCCAAAGGGCCTTTATTATTTGTGGAATAAGAATAAAGTGAATTGTTTTTAAAGTTTGATATTTATCGAAGCTTTCACTCGAATTTGCTTGCATGCAGTTATAATTTTTGCAGGTAAGTTTGCTTAAGGTTTTTGTGATTTATGATACAGCTTTTACCTCGATTTGTTTTTTTGCTTTTTTGTAGCAGGACTTTAAGAGTACATAGAATAATTACTTGGAAGAACATTTCAAACCAACATAGGCTCGTAAACGTTTTGTTTTGAAGATATCGGGTGTGGAAAATTTTAGAACAATGAGGTTATTTTTATTTATAACGTTCTTAAATTAAAATGACCTATGTACTATTAAAGTTTTGTTACAAAAAAGTGGGCCACAGTATTTAGCTTAGTATTGCATGGATGTGTTTTTATTATTGCAAGTTCTAAAATTGAAGGAATTCTAACCTAGATGAGGATTCGCGGTTTTTTTTGCGACGTTGCCAGTTCCTCCCTTTTCTCCCAAAACGAAAATGAACGATTTAATTTTCATTTGATCTTTGAATTTCACGGTTAAATAGCACATTTAACAAATTCATTGCTCAGGGAAATTATTTATCATTCTATTTTAAATAGGAAAAACCATCCCCGATGTGTTTCGGGCAGTAAACGTGTTAAAAAACACCTAATAAACCGAAGATGTATCAATTGTTACTATTGGGTCATGAATATTTGTATTTACTCGATTTAAATAGATCTTTTGACAATTATTATGAAAATTTCGAAACAGAAACAAGTGTAGTAAAGGATACCGATGAAGGAACGGTAATAATTGATACACGATCGATTTATTAGTTTATATAGGTTTTTTAACAGATTTACTGCCCGAAACACCTCTGGGGTGGTTTTGTCTATTTGAGATATGATGATAAATGAATTCCCGGAACAGGGAATTTGGGGAAGGTTTGAAAAACATGATTTTTTATTTTGAGAGAAAGGGGGGAATTGGGAACTGTTGGCAGAGGAAACTGGGGCTTTTGATCCGGGTTAGAATTTCTTAAAATTTTAGGATTTCTTGCACAAGCCGGCAACACTGTACGACACCGGGCCCAAAGAGGGCCCGGCAAAGTGACAGACGCGACGCAAAGTTACGTGGAGGCGATTGGCCTCCAGGTAACCTGGCGAGGAGTCGGCCACTTTGGACCGACCCCTCTTTGGGGGTCTTCACCCTCGTTTTTCGGATTCGGCAGAACGACACCGTCGAGAACACATCGGAGCCATCCCCTAGAAAGCGGGGGAACGCGGGAATCTTTCATGGGGCCAGCATGAAAGATGCCTTAGTTCCCGGCACTTTCCGATAAGATGGCGGCGACATGCGTCGTTGCCGTTAACTGGTCTCGAATCCCGAGTAGATGAAGACGAAGGGAATCGTGAAAATCGCGAATGTCTATACGCTCGTTTCTTTGGAAGCGGTGGGTTTTTCGGGTGGCTCCATCTTTTAAGGGTTCGGAAAGGAAGTTAAAACGGTAAAAGACGAGAACGGGATAACCTCTCGGATCGTCACGAGTATTCCGAAAAAGTAAATAAAGACGTAAAATTTTGGACGTTAATTTATTAAAAAATAAAAGAATCGATGATCTACGGGATTCAAGATGAGAAGATTGGGATCCAGAAATTTACTCTGTAACAGAGTAAGAAAAAGTAAAGAAATACCGGAATTTTGGATAATATTTACTGGAACAGTGGAATTCGAAATGGAAACGTGGATGGGGAAATATTACAAAGAAAGAGGTAAATTAAAGACCTAAAAGCAAACATTTACAGGAAGCAAACGGAGGGGCTCACGGAAAAACAGAACACAGAAAGAAAGGGTCTGGAGCAAATACCTTTTAGGTTAGGTTTACGAGCACCAGATTAGTAGTGAGGTTCTTCAACAGAAAACCCAGCAGGAAGGATCGAACATTTAACCTACAAATTAGGAAGAAAGAAGGTGGGTTGCCCCACAGATTTGACATAAAAAGATTGAAACATTAAGATCATAGTGGATTTCCTCGACTGATCACCAATGACGGAGGGGCCAGAGATATAGACAAGGAACTTTACCAAAAACTTGTATCGAAAGTTGGATTATTGCTCACATTCAAGGATAGGAAAGATAGATTTTTCACCGGAGTAGTCGGATTCAAAAGAACTTAAGTTAAGGGCAAAAAGATAGCAAGGTAGTACTTTGTAGTTTTATCGAAGGACAGTGGTTTATTTATTTCCTCTTAGCAAAAAGAATAAGATTTATAAGGGAAGGAAAGAGGAAGCTCACTAGATGGATACATGGAACTTTGGCAAGAGAGAAGTAGGAAATTACGAGAACAGCAAAAGTGAAAATGATCGAAGAAGCTGACTGGGGCCCAGGAAAGGGAAAAAGATAAGGGCCAAAGTATTTTTTCACAAGGAAGGAGATTGTGAGATTTGGAGGATTGCAAGTAAGTGGAACATTACGAGATTGCTTTCTTATGTTAAGAAGAATAGGAATTTGCTTGTAGTTAATAAGTAATTTGTGAGTTTAATTTTGAAAGTTAATTAAGAATTTTCTAGTGTCTAGTGATGTATCAGAAAGATATTTGATTAATTTAAAAGGAAATGTGTGAAAAATTGTACCATAACTTATGGATTATTGTGGAATTGTAATTTGAGAAAGTAGAGTATTTAATTGGGGCACCATATTACTGTAAAGGGTGATTTTATAAGTTAGTACAGTAGGTAGGGTGTTTGATTGGTATTTGGAAATGTAAGGTGAAATGTTCACCATTATAAGTATTATTAGAAATAATTGAGGATTAGATTTTATTTATATAAACATAGGAAAAGTATATTATTTTTAAATTAGTAGATATTGTAGGAATTGTGAATTACATTGTGATTATTATTTAAGTGTTAGGGATAAAGATGTAGTACTTTAGAATAGAAAGTAAATTGGATGTATTATTTTTTATAGGAAAAACTAGGTACATGATTTGTAATTGTTTAGAAGATTTGAATATTTATATCAGATAGGAAAGCATAGTGTAAAGGTACTGGTGATTTTTGTGAAGGTACAGGAATTATGTATTTGAAATTGTCGATGCATATGCTAGGTGAAGTAATTCGGTTAAGACATTAGGGGTATTCATAGTAAGTTTAAGTAGGTAGGGACATAGGAAAGGATTTTTTAGGCAATTTTTCTTTTGAGGGAGGAGATATAGGTGGAAAAATGTAACAGAAACATGCACATAGAATGTAAAACTGCCAAATTTGAGAGAAATTGGAAAAGATAGGAATTAGAAGTAAATGGTGGGTGCGAAAGAAGAGGAGGGATTTAAACATAAGAATAGGACATTATTTATTATATGGAAGGATAATTTGAGCATATGTAAGAAAAATGGGAAGGAATGTACATTGGAAAAGTAGAATTTGCCACTAGGTTATTTATGTATTTATAGTTAATAAGAAAGTAAAGATTATTTCTTGTGAATTTCAAGGATAAGAGTAAGAAAGTACATGTATTTCAGAGGGAAGTAATTAGAGCTTTTAGAAGGAACAAATGAATATGTAATATGTATATTAAAATTAGTGATATTTATAAGGGTATTAGGTAACTTGTGAGAAACACGTTTGGAGGGATAGAATAAGGGAAGTTGCATTATTATATTTCATTAGTGTTAGTATGTAGTCATTAGACATGTGTCAGCTAGGAGCTTCCTAAAATTGTAGAGGAACTTTAGGGCGTAGAAAAGCCATTTGAGGAATTTTTCCCGGAGGATATTTGGAAAAAAGTCTGTTTTTAAGCAATACTTGGGGATCCTTGGACAAAATGGTGAACGAAATTTATTCACCGAAATTGTGAGGTCTTAGAAAGGATGTAACCGGAACTAAGGACAAAGGGGAAGATTTGAAAGAGGCTTAGGAAGGGCCGGAACTGGTGAAAGGAGATAAGATTTATTTTGAAAGATGAGGAAAACTGGAAAAAGACTTGGAAGAAAAAAGCATTTCCAGCAGTGGACAAGTCAAGTGAGAAGTAGAGATTGGAGCACTGTGGTGCAGTATTCATTGGAGAAGAGAAGAGAAGAGATAAGAAAAAAGGTGTATAACAGGGTCGGTTTATTTTGAGGAGAGTTTGAATATGGTGGGCAAAGTGATAGGATGAATTTAAACGATATAGCGAATAAGGTCTTCTTAAGAAAGCATTGAAAGGAAGATGAATTTGAACGATTTTTAAATTAAGATATTATGTATATAGGATAATTTTTGTGAATGTAATATTAATAGAGAATAAGAGGGAAGAGGAGGGTAGGCTGAAGGGGCCTTTTTAGGATGCCTCACATAATTTGCACACAAGTGGGCCACGTGTGCAAATTATTGGGGTAACACTAAACTGGCACTACTAGTAGGTACTTTTACGGTTCTAAAGGATTTATTAGAAGTGGGAAAGTTAAGAAAAAGAGAGGTAGGGAATTGCTCGTTTGCTCGTTTACTTTTCCAAATTTGTACTACATTTTATGATTGATTAGTATTTTATACTGTGTTTCCTATAGTAGTAGATTCTTTGTGTAGTTCACGTACTGTGTGGGTGAGATATAACTTGTATTATTTTAGAAATTTATTAGTGCTTTAGTCTTGTGTGAAATAGACTGTTAGGACGTAGGTTCTATGTGAATTGTACAGGGTATAGGGAAATAACTTTGTCAAATTTAACCGACGATCGAGAACTTTATTTGGAAAGAAGAGAAAGGGAAAGAGCAATGTTTGTAAATTGAGGAATTATTATTTAGAATTAGAAAATTAGAAAGGCTAACCGGAACTAACCACGATTAAAATAGGTAGTAGAAAAGTAGCAAAGTTATTTCCCCAACACTGTACATTTACTGTACGTGTATAATTCTTGGCGGGTTCCGATTGACGAATTTTAGGTTAGCATTAGCAGTCAGCTGTGGTAATTTACACGAGAGAAATAGAAGATGAGAAGTAAGTCGCAATTCGATCATGCGATTTGGAATGACAGAGTAGAGTGAGGTTATATTAATTTATTTATTACTATTTTTAAGTTTGAAGATTTCGATTGAAAATTTAGGCAATTTTTTAAGAAAAGAAGTGTAATTGTTTAAAACATTGATAATAATTGTGGAAAACGCGGTCCACTCATTTGAAAGTTGAAGTTTACCAGAACTTTGATACTTTTGAAGACATTGTCGAGAACTTGTGTGGGGTGATAATTGCACACTGTTCCAATTCGTTCCTTGGGGCTTTGACTACGTGTGTCGATTGTCTCGGAAGTAATTTTTGAAAACTGGGGACAAGAAGTAACCCACTGGTGTAAATTGGAATTGGTCGAAGGATTCCACATAACATTTTCGAAGATGAACTGAGGTTATACGAGCCATGGCTCCATCACCTCGGACATAACCCCATCGTACTTTGTCAGGGTGTGCGGATGAAGGTATTTGTGGAACAAGTAAAGGTGCCTTTGGAAGTATTTGAGGATTATTTGTATTTTAGATTTGCATAGTTTGAGAATTTGCACATTCCGAGCTATGAAAGTAGGTATTATGACTGAGGAGTGTTGGGAATGATGGATTCAGAAGATTATTATGTGTATTATGTGGTGTCTCATTGAACTAGGTGCAATGAATTGTCATTGTTTCAGATTCCGAAGGATGAAGTACTCGGAACACTTGCATTTGGTGATAGGTGCCAGGAGATAAGTCGAGGGGACAATGTCTTCAAGAAAGCATTGGAGGTTTGAAGCTCCTTAATTAATTTTGTGAGAAAACAGATGAAATGCATACAGTAACTGAGAAAGGAAAAGGGAGAAATGGAAGGATCCAATGGTAGGTAAGTGATAAAAGTAAGAAGTAGTGATAGGTCGAGGGATTTGAGAAGAAGAGTATTTTGTGAGGAACGAAAAGTGAATTGTACTTTTTCCTCTAAATTTGAGAGTCGAGTAGATGTGTAATTGGTACTCGAGCAGTACAGTTTGTGATATTGTGTGGTTCTTTAGCATTGCTCATGGCTCGTGTAAGTAGAAATGGTGGATTCTTTTGAATTGTAAAAGGGGTTAAGGGATAAATAAATGGAAAGATTTGAAAGTACATTGCAGGGTACTAGTTTCTTAATGAATTTTTGAGAGAAACATATGAATTTAGTAAAAGTGCAAAGAAACTTTTCGTTCCTAGATAGGAAATGAGTGTATTTTCGATTTTATGATTATGAAAAGTGTTATTTTTGATAAAAGATGAAATTTAAAATTGAAATAACTAATTTTCTATGGTTTATGTATTATTTAACTGATTTTTGATAACATTTCTGTTTGTAATTTACTAACTGGATATTATATTTATTAAATTTGTGACTCTTTTTGTATTACTTTTGATGACTCGAAAGAGTACTTGTCGAGGTGATACATTAGAGTGGTGGTATATTTGGTAACTGTATATTATTTATTATTTTTTAAGAAGCTTTTAGAACTAAAAGAAGGGTGTTTCTTCTGACTGCAACTAATAAAAGCAGAATTGAAGGATTTTGTGTGAGATTATTTCTAAACCTGTTACCCGATGAATAGGAAAGTGGTCTTTTGGGATTCGTGAGAGGATTGGGTTTATGCATTTTTGTCTTATTTTGTGGAAATGTAGTAACTTTTTATAGGTATTGTCTATATTTTTGGAAACATTCCCCGCAGTATTATGACTGATTTAGAGCTTGTAGTTTGTAAATTTAGTATATTTAGTATTTATTGATGAATATTATTGGTGTTTCTATGAATGAAGAAGAGATACATGGTCTGCATTATATTGAGAGATGAGTAAAGTGTTTCTAAAGACATGTACTCTTATTTATTTATAATTAGAGGATAGTTTAGATATTTAAAAAAAAGTGACACATTAAAGGGTGGTATATATTGATTATTAAATTGTATTGTGAGGGTCAGGATGCACTGTGGAAATTTGGGGATGTAGGGAAGACTGAGAAACTAAAGTAATTTGTATTTTTCTGATTTGACTGTCTTTTGAGAAATTGAATTTGAGGACTTTGAATTTTGAAGTAAAGGGGAGATTATTCTTTGGGAAAGGCCAACAAGTGATTTAGATTTTTTGACTTAAAGTGTGTAGTAGATTTAGGGGGACATTTCCAGTGTGATTTTGAATTTTTTAGATTTTCACGGGTGTTACTATTGATTTGTAATTATTTAGATAGAACTATTGAGATAATTTTTGTATTTCTTTATTGCTGAGATGATGTATTACTTTATTTATTTGTCTGATACTGCGGGGAAAGAGATTAGATGATTTGGAAAGTATTTAAAAAAAAAAGGGACATTCTTAGGGAAGATGAGATTTGGGAGGGGGAACTGAGGATATTAGAAAAAAGGGAATAGAAGAAGATGGGGGATTAAGGGACATTATGGAGGGAAATTGGGGGTTTTACTTATAAAGGGGGATGAGGGATAAGGGACAGGAGTATTTGGATACTATAAAAAAAGGATAAGGGACAGGAGTATTTGGATACTATAAAAAAAGGATGAGGGACAGGAGTACGGGAACATTAAAAAAAAGGGATGAGGGAGAGGAGTATGGAAACATTATAAAAAAGGAGATGAGGGACAGGAGTATGGGAATATTATAAAAAAGGGATGAGGGATGGGAGTACACGGAATAAGGATGAAGGATAAGAGTGTACTAAAAGGGGATGGAAGGAATAGAGGATGAAAAGAAGGGATTAAGAGAGAGGATAAAGGGGGGACTAGAAAGGGATGAGAGATAAGGTGAGTATTATGAAGGAGCAGAGAGGATTGGCAGGATAGGAGAAGAAGACGACGACGATGCTGAAGCAGAAAAGGGGGACTAGAGAGGATATAGATTTTAAGAAGGAGGGGGAATGGGGGCTTTTATGAGGGATGAAGGAAGGGGGGCATTAAAGGAAAGGGAAGGAAGGCTAGAAGGTGAGTATTTTAGAAGGAAAAGGGAGGATAAGAGAGAGAGGGAGGGGGATTGAAGGCTTTTGGAAGGAAGGTGGGATTATGAAGGGGATGGAAATAGGGATGAGAAGAGAGGGGACTAGGAAGGGAGCTAAGAAGGTGCGAGAGGGGAAAGGGGGACTATAGGGATGAGGGAAAGGAGTATTTGAATTGGGAAGGGAAAGGGATGAAGGATAGGAATTTGTGAACATTAGGGAAAGGAGTATTGATATTAGAGTGAGGGAAGAAAGTATTGATACAATCGGGGACGAACGATGAGGGACAGGAGTACTAGAACATTGGGGGAAAGAAGTATTGCTATTATTGGTGTGGGAAGAGAGTATTGATACAATGGGGGACGAACGATGAGGGAGCGGAGTATTCCAACGGGGGGAGCAGAGGACGAGGGATAGGAGTAAGCTAAATAGAGATTGAGAAAGAAAGGGATTGGGAAGAGAACAGGGGGGATGAGGGACAGGAGTGGGATGATGAACAGGGGACTAGTGAGAAGGGGATTATAGTGCTATAGTGGGGATAAGAGAAGGAACGGAAAGTGATGAGATGAGCTGGAAAGGGTGAAGGGGAGAGATTGGAAAGAAGGGATGTGTCTTTTAGGGAAGGAAGTATTGATATTATTAGAGAACTGGGATGTAGTGGGAGGATATAGGGAAGGATTCGGAGATATTTCCAAGGGAACTCGCAAGCGGGGGATTGTAGGGATTAGAGAGAACTGATATTTGGGGAGATGGGAGAGTGAAGAGAACTAGGAAAGGGATGGATTAAAAGATATTAGAAGCTGTGAGAGAGAGATAGTGAAGGAACTATTATTATAGGGATAGGAGACGGAGATGATGGAAGGAAGTAACTGAACTTTGATAGTAAGAGAGCTATTTATGAAGGATTTATAGGAGAGCTACTATGATTAACTGTGTGAGAAGACTATTTAGAAGGGACTAGATGATTTACTGAGCTTTGAGAGGATAGCTATGAGAGATATTTTAGGAAGAAGGGAACTAGATAAGGAATTTATAAGAACTGTAGAGAAGGAACTACTAGAAGAAACAATGACGGGATATTATTAAGACATTATATTCCTGACGGATAGAAAGAACTACTGAAAGATGAGTGATTTAGGCATTAGGGGAGATAAGAAGCGGATGGATTATTAAAAGAACTGTGAGATTTATAGAGGACGGTGAAGTATTAGATAAATGAGAGAGAGATATGAGTGTGTATTGATAGCTAGATGATGGATTATTAAGAGAACTGTGAGGACATTGATATTTTACTAGATTAGAAGGACATATTGATGATTATCGAGAAGGATTATAGGTCTGATGACTATATTATAAGAAGATATTACAGCGTGGGGAATGAGGAGAATAGAGATACTAGTAATTTTAAGAGAATTATTAGGCGATAAGGATAACTAAACTAACTTATGAGAACATAGGGAAAGATGAACGAACTATGGGAACGATAGATATTAGAGGAAAGTAACGGATGATATAGATATTATAAGTAATGTAGGATATTTGTGAATCTATTTGGATGTAGCTAGAGAGAAGTATTGATTAGAAAGGATGTGATATTAGGAGGAGATGGGATTAGAAAGGAAGGATGGATATTACTGTATTTCTTTGGATTTGATGGAAAGGGGATAAGTATCGAAACGTGCAGAAGATATTATGAAGGGATTAGATTGATATAGGATAGTGTGAAATTTCTGGAATATAAGGAAGAGATGAGATGGTGGAAATAATACTAGATATAAGTACTAGTATTGATGATTGAATCGGAAATTTCGGACTTATTGAAATAGAAAGAAAACAAGGAGATCTGAACTAACTATCTAAAACAGTAACTTCTAGTGCTCTTAGGAATTAACAAGAAACTTGGGCAATTGTGTGACTTCTAGGATTATTGGAGAGATAGGAACTAAATGAATAAATCACTACTTCGAAGGAATATACAGATGCTTGAACATTTGTGTGATTTCTGGGACTTCTGAAGAAACTGCATTCAATTGGAACTACATAATTGAAATACCATTTCGAAGGAATTTACAAAAACTTGAGCTTTCTAGGATTCTGAAAAAGAAACACAATAAACCCTAACTAACCGATTATACAACTTTGGAAGATAACAGCTATTTTTGAGATTTCTAGGATTCTTGAGGAGTGTGAATCAACTGATTAAAACAAAGTAATTATAGGAACTTGCATAATTTAATGAAAACATAGAAAACCGAACTAGTAAACTAAAACAACAAATTTTAAAAGAAGATAGATTTAGACTATTTCTAGCATTTTAGGAATTTATAGTGATTCAACATTATTTTAGGATCTTTGAGGAAAACTGGATTAACGGACTAAAACAGCACTTTTTGAAACTTCTTAGGAATTTACGGAAACTACCTTTTAGACACTTTTCACGACTTTTCTATGATTCTCAAAGGAGATTGAATTAACTGACTAAATGAAGATAAATTGCGACTATTTCTTGCAATTTTAGGATTCATAGTAACTTTGCTATTTTTCCGTATCTCTTCGTGATGACTTGACTTGATTTGAAACGAGACATGATTAATCGACTAAAACAACACTTTTAGGGAATTTCATAGTAACTTGTAACTGAATATTTTCTAGGAATTAACAGATACGTACAGGATTTGATTATTTAATTTATTTCTTTGTAATTTTAAGGGATTTATGATATTTCTTAGAAAAGACAAAATTGACTCGAAGTGAACAATTTACAGAAACGTACTTTTTGTACGATTTAAAGGATAATTTCTCGGATTAGCTAGGATTTGATTATTTCTTCGTAACTTGATGATTTTCTAGGATTCTCAAAGGAAATTGCATTAACTGACTGAAACGGTACTTCTTGACATTTTTATGTACCCTTTGATTTTTAAGAATCGAGACGGAATTTACGGGAAGACACTTTTTGTATAATTTGAAGGAATTCTCAGGTTAGCTAGGATTTGCTTATTTTATTTCCTCGTGATTTTATAAGAACATAGGAAACCTTAACTAATCGACTATTCTTGAGAAGAAGGGAGAAGAGACGAATTTGGAAGTTTTAAAAGAAAAGAAGGGAAACATAACTAACAACACTTTTCGAGTAACTTGATGATTTTCTAGGATTCTTCACACTTTTTATAAATTTGGAAGTATAGGGATTTTACAGTATTTCGACATTTCTTATGATTCTTCATGATTGTAGTAACTTCTCACATTTAGGGATTTTATAGTAACTTTGTCATTTCTTGTACTTTTCATAGATTGTAACATTTTTCACACTTTGTCGATTTAGCTAGGATAAGACACTTTTTTCGATTTTCGCGTATTTTGAAAAGAAACGAAACTAACCGGATTTGTAACAAAAGAATACTTTTCTGTGATTTTAGGAATTTACTATGATTTGGACATTTTACAGAGATTTGAACTTTCTGCAATTTATATGATTTTGATAGGAACTTGAACTTTTTGGACTTTTTTCTACTTTTCGTGTGATTTCTTAAAGAACAAAAGAGATCCGTACTAACCGATTGTAAACGACTTTTCGGATAACTGTGCTTTTCACGGTACTTTTTAGATATATTCTATGATTTCCACTTTTTGTAATTTTGAAGAGACAAAGGAAACCCGAACTAACTAACTAAAACAACACTTTTCTAGGATTCTTCACACTTCTTATAGATTTAGGAATTTTATAGCACTTTAGACATTTCCTATGATTCTTCGTACTTTTAAAAACTTAGTAATTTTTGAGACTTTTAGGGATTTTACGGTACTTTTGGCATTTCTACGATTCTTCGTAAATTTAGATCCTTTTCGTCTTTTGTAGAGAATTTCACACTTTTGGACTATTTGTACATTTTCGTGATTCTTAGTAATCGAGATGATTTTCGGATTTGCTAGGATATTTAGATGCTTTCTTATATTTCTAGGAATTTACAGGAACTTGTACTTTTGTAACTTTTGAAATTTTTTAAGGATTTCTAGAATTAGACACTTTTCGACATTTCGTGTGATTTCTTATAAAACATAAGAAACCCTAACTAACCGGAACTAAAATAAAAAAGAGAACTTTTTGAATTCCTTGGGGATTTCACAGCTTCCGACTACTTCTATACTTTTCTGTGTTTCTTAGTGAATTGGGATTCTTCTTGTATTTTAGTAAATTATGACTCTTTCGAGCGTTTCTTATAACTTCAGAGTCGGATTATACAGGATTAGGATATTTAGATACTTGGACATTTTTTGTGTTTCTTAAATATGACAAAGGAGACCTAAACTAACCGATTATAAACAAAAGAAAGAACTCTTTTGTGTGATTTGAGATACTTTCGTGTTTTCTATTATTTTACAGAAACTTATACTTATTATTATCTTGTGGATTTTACACGATCACACATTATTTTCGACATTTCTCGTATTTTCTTAAAGGACGACACTAACTGACTTGGATACTTTATTCACTTTTTCCAGTAACTTGTCAGGATTGTACTGATACTTTTCGTGTTTCCTCATATAATTAGAGTAGTTTTCTAGGATTTCTAGTGTACTTTACGGAACTTTCGATCGGATTTGCTAGGATATTGAGATACTTTTCACTTTTCTAGTGTTTTTTAAAAAATGACAAAGGAGATCTGAACTAACCGAGTACAAACAACTACAACTACAACTTTTCTGTAACTTCGTAAATTTAGATGCTTTTGTGCGTTTCTGGTATTCTTCTAGAATTTTTACATTTTGAATGATTTTAGAAGGATTAGGATTCTCTCGGGTATGTACTGCTTTTGAGATGATTTCTTATGACTTGGGACTTTTCGCGTTAGCTAGGATATTTACATTTTTTCTTATAACTTTGACATTTCTCGGATTTGTTAGGATTATTTCGGGTTTCCTCATACATTCGTAGTTTTCTACTTTTCTAGCGTTTCTTAAATATGACAAAGGAGATCTGAACTAACCGAGTACAAACACTTTTTTGTAATTTGAGATATTTCTTTGAGTAACTGTACTTTTAGACATTTTTGTGCTTTTCTTGGATTTGTAACGATTCGTGGAGACTTTTACATTTCTTGTGTTTTCTTAAAGACTAAAGAGAGATCTGAACTAATCGAGTAAAAACAACTTTTCTGTAACTTTGTAGATTTAGACACTTTTGTATGTTTCTTGTATTCTTATAGGATTTTTCGAGTTTGATAAGATATTTAGGTACTTCGACATTTCTTGTGTTTCTTAATGACTAAAAGGAGATCTGAACTAACCGAGTATAAACTAGAAAAAGGATTTAGGATACTTCGTACATTCTTTGTGCTTTTATATGACTTCGCGTTAGCTAGGATATTTAGAGATCATTTCGGATTAAGACAACAAAGGAGACCTAAACTAACCGAGTATAGACACTTGATTTTTTTTAGATTTCTTGTACTTTTCTATGCTTCTCGCTTCTCTCGGGTTTGTACTGATTTTGAGAGACTTGTCGAGTTTTCTAGTGATTTTTAACAACATAATTTAGTATTTCTTGAAGGATTAGGATACTTTTGTGTTTCCTCGTACTTTTCTAGGACTTGCTAGGATAATTAGATACTTGACTGTTTTTGACATTTTTTCTTAAAGAACAAAACTAACCGATTATAAACACTCTTTCTTTCTTCGTAAGATTTTCCTGTGTTAGCTAGGATTCGTAGACTTTTTTTTTTTTTACTTTTTCTGGCGTCTCTCGGATTTTATATATTTCGAGTAGGATTTGGGTATTTCTAGTGTTTTTTCTTAGAACTTCGGTGTCGGATTATTACGAATTAGGATATTTTTATGCGTCTTCTAGTATATTTCTCAAGTTAGCTAGGATTCTTATAACACTTTCTTGACGAATCGAGATACTTTACTGTGTTTCTTAGATTCTTACGATCCGTGGAGACTTTTTTCCCTTTTCTAGTAAGTCTCTCGGGTTTGCTTAGATTACGAGAGACTATTTCTTATTTTTTCTAGTGTTTTCACAACATATTTAGGTATTTCATAAAGGATTAGGATATTTTGTAGGATTTGCTTATATTTTCACGGTTTCCTATGAACTAAACTTCGTGAATTTAGATACTTTTCACTCTTTCTTAGTGTTTCTTATAGAACAAGAGAGATCTGAACTAACCGAGTATATACTTTTTTAGTAACTTTGTACTTTTCGGTGTTTCTTATATTCTTCTATGACTGATTTTGAGAGATAATTTCGAGTGGCTTAGGATATTTAAGTATGATTCGTAGGGCTTATTTCTTATAAGACAAAGGAGATCCGAACTAACCGAGTACAAACTTCGTAAATTTAGATGCTTTTGTACGTTTCTCGTATTCTTCTAGAATTTTGACATTTTGAATTATTTTAGAAGGATTAGGATATTTTCGTACTTTTCTATGCTTCTCTCGGGTTTGCTAGGATATTAAGACACACTTTTCACTTTTCCCTTTTCTAGCGTTTCTTATAGAACAAGGGAGATCTGAACTAACCGAGTACAAACACTTTTTCTGTTTCTTCGTAGATTTAGGTACTTTTGTATATTTCTTGTAGTTTGCTATGATTCGTAGACTATTTCGGATTTTGACATTTTTCTTAAAGAACAAGACTAACCGACTGTAACATACTTTTTCGAGCTTCTAGGAAATTTGAGATACTTTTCGGTGTGTGATTCGTAGAGACTTGAACATTTTCTAGTTTCTGAGATTTTTGAGGGATTATTTTACATTTTTCTAGTAAGTCTCTCGGAATTGTAACGATTTTGGGATACTTTTATTACTTTTTCTAGTAACTTTTCGGGTTTGCTAGTATTTTCAAAGTAGTTTTAACTGTGTTTTCATACAACTTGAGAGTGTTTCATAAAGGATGAGGATATTGAGAGACTATTTCTTATATTTCTAGTAGACTTAGAGTAGTTTTCTAGTGTTTTTAACAACATATTTCGGTAACATATAAAGGATGAGGATATTTAGATACTTCTACATTTCTTGTGTTTCTTAAAAAATAACAAAGGAGATCCGAACTAACCGAGTGTAAACTAGAAAAAAAAAAGGACTCTTTTCTGTGTTTCTTGGTAATTTTAGAAACTTGGTACATTAGAGATTATTTTGGATCAAGACACTTTTGTGTGTTTCTTGTACTTTTCTAGGATTCTCTCGGGTGTGCTTATATTTTCTTGTTTTCTGAAAAGGACAAAGGAGATCTGAACTAACCGAGTACAAACAACTTTTCTGTTTCTTCGTATATTTCTTGTACTTTTCTATGCTTCTCTCGGGTGTGTTAGGATATTGAGATTATTTCGGATTTAGACACTTTTGTGTGTTTCTTGTACTTTTCTAGGATTCTCTCGGGTGTGCTTATATTTTCTTGTTTTCTGAAAAGGACAAAGGAGATCTGAACTAACCGGGTACAAACAACTTTTCTGTTTCTTCGTATATTTCTTGTACTATTCTATGCTTCTCTCGGGTGTGTTAGGATATTGAGATTATTTCGGATTTAGACACTTTTGTGTTTCTTTGTACTTTTCTAGGATTTTGTAGATTTTCTCGAGTTTGCTTATATTTTCATAATTTCCTACTTTTCTTGTTTCTGAAAATGACAAAGGAGATCTGAACTAACCGGGTACAAACAACTTTTCTGTTTCTTCGTATATTTCTTGTACTATTCTATGCTTCTCTCGGGTGTGTTAGGATATTGAGATACTTTTCACTTTTTCTTGTTTTTTAAAAGAATGACAAAGGAGATCTGAACTAACCTAGTATAAACTTCGTAAATTTAGATACTTTTCGGTGTTTCTTTACTTTATACGATTCTCTCGGGTTTGTTAGGATACTTAAGACACTTTTCGAGTTTTCTAGTAATTTCAGAGTAGTTTTCTAGTGTTTTTAACAACATCATAGAGTATTTTTATAAAGAATTAGGATATTTTGTAGGATTCTCTCGGGTTTGTTACTGATTTTAGAGATACTTCTCGGGTTTTCTGTAAATTTCAGAGTGGTTTTCTAGTGTTTTTAACAACATATTTCGGTATCATATAAAGGATTAGTTCAGGTTAGTTCAGGTTAGTTCAGGTTAGTTCAGGTTAGTTCAGGTTAGTTCAGGTTAGTTCAGGTTAGTTCAGGTTAGTTCAGGTTAGTTCAGGTTAGTTCAGGTTAGTTCAGGTTAGTTCAGGTTAGTTCAGGTTAGTTCAGGTTAGTTCAGGTTAGTTCAGGTTAGTTCAGGTTAGTTCAGGTTAGTTCAGGTTAGTTCAGGTTAGTTCAGGTTAGTTCAGGTTAGTTCAGGTTAGTTCAGGTTAGTTCAGGTTAGTTCAGGTTAGTTCAGGTTAGTTCAGGTTAGTTCAGGTTAGTTCAGGTTAGTTCAGGTTAGTTCAGGTTAGTTCAGGTTAGTTCAGGTTAGTTCAGGTTAGTTCAGGTTAGTTCAGGTTAGTTCAGGTTAGTTCAGGTTAGTTCAGGTTAGTTCAGGTTAGTTCAGGTTAGTTCAGGTTAGTTCAGGTTAGTTCAGGTTAGTTCAGGTTAGTTCAGGTTAGTTCAGGTTAGTTCAGGTTAGTTCAGGTTAGTTCAGGTTAGTTCAGGTTAGTTCAGGTTAGTTCAGGTTAGTTCAGGTTAGTTCAGGTTAGTTCAGGTTAGTTCAGGTTAGTTCAGGTTAGTTCAGGTTAGTTCAGGTTAGTTCAGGTTAGTTCAGGTTAGTTCAGGTTAGTTCAGGTTAGTTCAGGTTAGTTCAGGTTAGTTCAGGTTAGTTCAGGTTAGTTCAGGTTAGTTCAGGTTAGTTCAGGTTAGTTCAGGTTAGTTCAGGTTAGTTCAGGTTAGTTCAGGTTAGTTCAGGTTAGTTCAGGTTAGTTCAGGTTAGTTCAGGTTAGTTCAGGTTAGTTCAGGTTAGTTCAGGTTAGTTCAGGTTAGTTCAGGTTAGTTCAGGTTAGTTCAGGTTAGTTCAGGTTAGTTCAGGTTAGTTCAGGTTAGTTCAGGTTAGTTCAGGTTAGTTCAGGTTAGTTCAGGTTAGTTCAGGTTAGTTCAGGTTAGTTCAGGTTAGTTCAGGTTAGTTCAGGTTAGTTCAGGTTAGTTCAGGTTAGTTCAGGTTAGTTCAGGTTAGTTCAGGTTAGTTCAGGTTAGTTCAGGTTAGTTCAGGTTAGTTCAGGTTAGTTCAGGTTAGTTCAGGTTAGTTCAGGTTAGTTCAGGTTAGTTCAGGTTAGTTCAGGTTAGTTCAGGTTAGTTCAGGTTAGTTCAGGTTAGTTCAGGTTAGTTCAGGTTAGTTCAGGTTAGTTCAGGTTAGTTCAGGTTAGTTCAGGTTAGTTCAGGTTAGTTCAGGTTAGTTCAGGTTAGTTCAGGTTAGTTCAGGTTAGTTCAGGTTAGTTCAGGTTAGTTCAGGTTAGTTCAGGTTAGTTCAGGTTAGTTCAGGTTAGTTCAGGTTAGTTCAGGTTAGTTCAGGTTAGTTCAGGTTAGTTCAGGTTAGTTCAGGTTAGTTCAGGTTAGTTCAGGTTAGTTCAGGTTAGTTCAGGTTAGTTCAGGTTAGTTCAGGTTAGTTCAGGTTAGTTCAGGTTAGTTCAGGTTAGTTCAGGTTAGTTCAGGTTAGTTCAGGTTAGTTCAGGTTAGTTCAGGTTAGTTCAGGTTAGTTCAGGTTAGTTCAGGTTAGTTCAGGTTAGTTCAGGTTAGTTCAGGTTAGTTCAGGTTAGTTCAGGTTAGTTCAGGTTAGTTCAGGTTAGTTCAGGTTAGTTCAGGTTAGTTCAGGTTAGTTCAGGTTAGTTCAGGTTAGTTCAGGTTAGTTCAGGTTAGTTCAGGTTAGTTCAGGTTAGTTCAGGTTAGTTCAGGTTAGTTCAGGTTAGTTCAGGTTAGTTCAGGTTAGTTCAGGTTAGTTCAGGTTAGTTCAGGTTAGTTCAGGTTAGTTCA
The DNA here is from genome assembly GCF_039881205.1 of Euwallacea similis. NCBI lineage: Eukaryota > Metazoa > Arthropoda > Insecta > Coleoptera > Curculionidae > Euwallacea > Euwallacea similis. Next base: position 1,988 of record NC_089641.1, on the reverse strand, counting down.
GGTTAGTTCAGGTTAGTTCAGGTTAGTTCAGGTTAGTTCAGGTTAGTTCAGGTTAGTTCAGGTTAGTTCAGGTTAGTTCAGGTTAGTTCAGGTTAGTTCAGGTTAGTTCAGGTTAGTTCAGGTTAGTTCAGGTTAGTTCAGGTTAGTTCAGGTTAGTTCAGGTTAGTTCAGGTTAGTTCAGGTTAGTTCAGGTTAGTTCAGGTTAGTTCAGGTTAGTTCAGGTTAGTTCAGGTTAGTTCAGGTTAGTTCAGGTTAGTTCAGGTTAGTTCAGGTTAGTTCAGGTTAGTTCAGGTTAGTTCAGGTTAGTTCAGGTTAGTTCAGGTTAGTTCAGGTTAGTTCAGGTTAGTTCAGGTTAGTTCAGGTTAGTTCAGGTTAGTTCAGGTTAGTTCAGGTTAGTTCAGGTTAGTTCAGGTTAGTTCAGGTTAGTTCAGGTTAGTTCAGGTTAGTTCAGGTTAGTTCAGGTTAGTTCAGGTTAGTTCAGGTTAGTTCAGGTTAGTTCAGGTTAGTTCAGGTTAGTTCAGGTTAGTTCAGGTTAGTTCAGGTTAGTTCAGGTTAGTTCAGGTTAGTTCAGGTTAGTTCAGGTTAGTTCAGGTTAGTTCAGGTTAGTTCAGGTTAGTTCAGGTTAGTTCAGGTTAGTTCAGGTTAGTTCAGGTTAGTTCAGGTTAGTTCAGGTTAGTTCAGGTTAGTTCAGGTTAGTTCAGGTTAGTTCAGGTTAGTTCAGGTTAGTTCAGGTTAGTTCAGGTTAGTTCAGGTTAGTTCAGGTTAGTTCAGGTTAGTTCAGGTTAGTTCAGGTTAGTTCAGGTTAGTTCAGGTTAGTTCAGGTTAGTTCAGGTTAGTTCAGGTTAGTTCAGGTTAGTTCAGGTTAGTTCAGGTTAGTTCAGGTTAGTTCAGGTTAGTTCAGGTTAGTTCAGGTTAGTTCAGGTTAGTTCAGGTTAGTTCAGGTTAGTTCAGGTTAGTTCAGGTTAGTTCAGGTTAGTTCAGGTTAGTTCAGGTTAGTTCAGGTTAGTTCAGGTTAGTTCAGGTTAGTTCAGGTTAGTTCAGGTTAGTTCAGGTTAGTTCAGGTTAGTTCAGGTTAGTTCAGGTTAGTTCAGGTTAGTTCAGGTTAGTTCAGGTTAGTTCAGGTTAGTTCAGGTTAGTTCAGGTTAGTTCAGGTTAGTTCAGGTTAGTTCAGGTTAGTTCAGGTTAGTTCAGGTTAGTTCAGGTTAGTTCAGGTTAGTTCAGGTTAGTTCAGGTTAGTTCAGGTTAGTTCAGGTTAGTTCAGGTTAGTTCAGGTTAGTTCAGGTTAGTTCAGGTTAGTTCAGGTTAGTTCAGGTTAGTTCAGGTTAGTTCAGGTTAGTTCAGGTTAGTTCAGGTTAGTTCAGGTTAGTTCAGGTTAGTTCAGGTTAGTTCAGGTTAGTTCAGGTTAGTTCAGGTTAGTTCAGGTTAGTTCAGGTTAGTTCAGGTTAGTTCAGGTTAGTTCAGGTTAGTTCAGGTTAGTTCAGGTTAGTTCAGGTTAGTTCAGGTTAGTTCAGGTTAGTTCAGGTTAGTTCAGGTTAGTTCAGGTTAGTTCAGGTTAGTTCAGGTTAGTTCAGGTTAGTTCAGGTTAGTTCAGGTTAGTTCAGGTTAGTTCAGGTTAGTTCAGGTTAGTTCAGGTTAGTTCAGGTTAGTTCAGGTTAGTTCAGGTTAGTTCAGGTTAGTTCAGGTTAGTTCAGGTTAGTTCAGGTTAGTTCAGGTTAGTTCAGGTTAGTTCAGGTTAGTTCAGGTTAGTTCAGGTTAGTTCAGGTTAGTTCAGGTTAGTTCAGGTTAGTTCAGGTTAGTTCAGGTTAGTTCAGGTTAGTTCAGGTTTAGTTCAGGTTAGTTCAGGTTAGTTCAGGTTAGTTCAGGTTAGTTCAGGTTAGTTCAGGTTAGTTCAGGTTAGTTCAGGTTAGTTCAGGTTAGTTCAGGTTAGTTCAGGGTTAGTTCAGGTTAGTTCAGGTTAGTTCAGGTTAGTTCAGGTTAGTTCAGGTTAG